>NC_086243.1:17596250-17905625 GCF_036321145.2 Pelmatolapia mariae
TGCCCAAAACCAGGGTCTTGTGACTTTAACAGATAAATAAGGCCAACAACATTACACATCCAGTGGTTGAGAATGGCTATTAACTCAAGCAAAGCCACAATGCGATATCATTATACTAGCGAGTGTCCATTTGAGATATTATTCTACCGGCGATTGTCCAACTAAAAACATTTAAAGTACCAAAGACTGTGAGACATTCATCACACCAATGAACTATTCTTTTCCACCAGAAATAATGGGTGGAAATATGTGACCATTATATTATAATAAAGGTATTTATGAGCCTTCAATCTCACAGCCTCACTATGAGATATCTTTGAAAATTTGAAATCAGCTCCTGAGGCTGAGGTTGGGGGAGGAAGGGAGGGAGAGAGAGAGAAGGAAAGAGAGAGAGCAAAAAAGAGAGAGAGAGAAATGGCAAGGGAGAGATGTGGGAGTTGTGTTTTTCTTTTTTGCCATAGGTTACATTTATAATTATCTTGCTGGCATAAAATGGCCAAGAGGCTTTTTCAATAAAGGTGGGAGGCACCTACAGTAGAAAATATTACCTACAGATCAACACAGAACAAGAGAGAAGACTGCAGCTAGAGGAAGATGGTGTGCAGCGCACATGATCTAATAAGTCTGTTTAGTTTGTACATTCATTAGGAACTGGAGCCATGCTTGCACTATAGGCTGTAGAACTGAGCACTGCGAGGGCTGATGATCTGAAGATGAGGTGAATGAGTCCATCCACTGACCTTCACTAGTGGTGAGTAAGCAGAGCCTCGGGATTGAGGGAAAGATGGCCACAGCCACTTTCTCCAGGCCCTGCAATGCCTTTTGATGACTGGAAATAATCACTAGAGAGAAAGCAAGTGAAAGAGACATAATCACAGAGGCGCCACAGAAGAAGGAGGAGGATCCCAGATTACTTTATTCTCCTCCAAACTACTGCCCTTTAAAGAACTGGAAGTCAGTTTTTAATACTATTCATCTTTTCTTCAGCATAATGCGTTCTGAGAGGAGGATATCTCTAATTCCTTTTCAAGTTAGTCTAAATCCAGGAAGTGAAAAGCGATAGGGATGGACAAGGTCTCATTATACTGAGGCTGCCCCACAGGTAGTAAACTTAAAGAACAAAAATCACATATGTTGCACAAAAAGTAGGACTGCTACAGAATTTAAAATAAAGCTCACTGGTTTAGTGAGTGACACTACCCTTAATAACATTTTATTTCATAAAATTGCAACTTATTTAAGAATAGCAACTTATTTTTAAAAGAAAAAATGCACTAGTTACTATAGAAATACTTGAGTGACAGGCATACCACTCTAATGTAATCTCTCATGCGATGCATATGAGGCTACACCCAGTAGCTGGTTTGGTTAGCTTAACTTAGCTTAGCTTAGCGGTAGATACAAAATCGATCCAGCAGCACCTGTAAAGATAACTACATGCCTATATTTACATGTTTTTACGTGTAAACATTTACATGTTAAGTCAATCCTAAAATGTAAAGATTAAGTTCTTTGTTTGGCCTGTAAAGTAAAAACAGGCTTTTGGTTTTACAGGTTTTTGTACTTTGTGGTTGCAGGTTGTTGCTTTATGCTATGCTAGGTGTTAAATGTTATAACCCACTATCTGTGTGAATATCCAGACCCTGTAGGGGAGGGACAAGACTGGTGGTAGTGGAAACTTTCTGGTTTGTAGTGTGTTCGTAGTCTGAGTGTTATAGACCAATCTGAGTAAGCTTTGGTTGCACCAAAGTAAAGTTCCTGTAAATTGGGTGATGCCAATCTATCTAGAAACCAACAAGGTCACCGCTTCCAATCATGATTTAGCTTTTAGAAATGTATCTACAGTCACTGGTAACAATATATCCTGGCCAAGATGTCACCTTTTCACTTAACTTTCAAGAACAAAGCAAATGGCTCAGCTTAAAATAATCAGTCATTTTAAATAATGAGTACTGAAATAAAAATTAAAAGAGCTGAATATTTAAAGCATTATATTTAGCTTTGCTAAAAGAATGATCAGCCAATGATGTATTGTCTTAAACACAAACTTTTAATTGAGTGAATTCTAGTGCTTTTAATTGAAAGTTGATAGTTTCTTCCACGTGCACAGGAATTTTTTTGATTTTATGACTGAGAACAGAGCATTGCTTTGAACCACTCACAGTTGCACCTCTAGCCTATGAGCATAACAGTCAGTCAAAAGGGAATCTGGGGCAAAGGGGCCTGAAAGGGAGACATATAGCATAAACTGTAGATAGCCAAAGAAAGTGGAGATTCTGCCAAAAGGGATGGAGACAAGACGACAGGGCTCCGTGTGGGATTTCACTTTGGATTTTGACCCTGCAGGAATATGTGGAAGTACAACTGACAGGACTTGCGTGGAGAAGTCGGCTCTATTCAATATAACTAAGTAAAGAATGCCCTGTGTAGTCACTGATGCACCAGCATAAATCCTCCAAGGTATAATATTGCCTCTGCAGTTTGCTTTACCTCTCTGGTTGGAAAGAGCAAAGACACTACATAATGTTATGTTTTTTTTTTTTTTTTTATCATGTTTGCCATTAAATACATTCAGGTTTCTTGAAATAATTGCGAGCGGTACAACAGATGCAGCAAAATCAAATTTATGGAATTACTAATTAACCGCTGCGAGACATGTGAAAGCAGTCCCTGCAGCAAAGTAAAAACTGTGAACAGACACCATAACTACTTTAGCTGAGATTTATTTCACTTTTTTCTTTTTTTGCTACATTCTTCTTTACTCAAATCTAGGGAGTATAGGTGGGTCAGTTATTTAAGAAATACTTTATATTCAACTTCATATGAATATGTGCTACAAATAAAAGTGATCTTGGAGTGGGTAGTACAATAAGCTTTTAATCTGTTCAGTGATGTCTGAAGCAACAAAATTTCCTTTAAAAAGTTTAAATGTAAAAAACACAAACACATATACGATGAAAATTTACAGGTCATGACTCAAGGGAATTTTTTTTGATCCAATTAAATAATTCCCAAAGTAGGACGCGGGGGGTTTGCAGCTCATAGTCCCTGATGAGGCAAATGGTGTGTCATAATAATTCTCAAAATGATTTCCTTACTGCATCTAGCGGCTCCATAGTGTAGTGGTTTACACATTTGCCCAAAAAAAGAAAGATCCCCAGTTTGAGGAGACACAAATCCCTTTTGGGGTTGTGGCAGGAAGGGCATCTGGAATAAGAACAATCTGTCAAATCAAACATGCAGAGCTACCTGCTGTGGTGACCCCTTGTGAATAAGAGAGCAGACGAAAGTAGCTTCTTCTATTTCCTTACTGCATATATATATATATAAAAAAGTCTTTGAAGTTAAATTTTGATGTCAACTGTATTTTTTGCCTTAAGCCAATAAAATAAGCAATTAAAGAAAAAACACTTCATTGGTATCGTAATTATTTAACGTCATGTTATTATATGAAAAACAGATGCTGTTGTTGAGACTAACTGTTTATGACAACGAAGACATTCTGCACTGTAAGCAACACATTAGTGACCTTTTCAAAACAAGGGGTAAAAACAGACTTAACCAATATGCCAGCGAGACTGAATCAAGTCACTGGTTGAAAAAATAAAAAAGCTATGCAACACATAAAATCAGCAACAAATTCTTTTCTTTTTAATTTATATGGGAAAATTAGGACTCCTATTCAACCTAATGTAGGCTCCAAGTTTTAAAACAAACTTTGTTTGGGGATCCAGCATATATAAATCCTTTTTTAAACTGGTTTAGGGGGACTCTCAAACTTATCAAATATCTTGTATCTTCTTATGGCAAAAAAAAAAAAAAAAAAAATCTCCTGTTGCACTTCATTTTTATTCTTTAGATGATTCTCAAGTTTAAGAAAACAAAAAACATCAACAAGGGAACAAAGAAAAACAGAGTCCACAGAGCTCTGCAGCGTCAAGCGTTTGGCTGCCACAGAAAAGTCTAGCACCTCCTGCTGCTTGGGAGGCTTCTAGTCTAGCTGCTCCTGCTTTATCCTGTTTGAATTGGGCCCTCGCTGACTTGTCCTCCTCAGTTCCCTCCTCAGGACGTACTCGCTGAACTGGGATGAGTCCACGCCTCCGCCGCAGGAGCCAGCGATCTCGAAGCCACGTTGCTGGAGACGCTCTAGAACCTGGGAAATGTGGAAGATAGAAGGGGGGAGGATGTCAGAAGCAAGATATTGATTATAGAGGGAAATGCACACGGTTGGTCATTTCTTGGTAAAAGTCAGTGTGATAAGCCAGTCAGGGAGTCGCTACAACAGTGATGCTAAATTGTTAACCACTAACCTTTTGTTTACTGCTGCAAAGCTGAAAAGCATTCAATCACCCGAAACTCCTCCAATTATGTGCTGCTGCCTTAGTCTAGCATTGGAAACAGCTTTGGGAGTAAGTAGCAGCAACATACGGCTTGTGACGGGAATTTGGATGGGACTTTCACAAGACTTTCACAAAACCAAGAGCCTCTCATATTGCCTCATACCTCATTTTCATTGTTTTCTGGTGTATATGTGTGTTTGTCTATGTGTGTGTAGCTGTTCCTGATCCCACAGCCTCGCAGACATCTACAGACGTGTCCAGGGGGGTTGTAGGATCACATTCCATCGAAGAGGCCCCAGGGAGCAGTGAGGCTTTCTCTCTGCCACTTGGCTCAGTGTGGGCTGCTCAGGAAAAAAAAAAACCCTCTCCCCAATTCTCCCCCAGGCCCAAGCCTTCACCAAAACTACAAAGGTCCCCCTACTGCTGGCAGCTCTCTCTGCTCCCCTTCCTTCTCTCAAACCCCCCGCCCTGCCTCCATTAGCCGCAGATACAGCATTCACCGCCGGCGTGCTTTAATAACCAAACAGGATTATGGGCCCTGCCTGGGGACAACCTGCTAGGGAGCATGCTCACTCTCTTGCTTGCTCTCCACGACTCACACACACACACACTCCAGAGTCTGGTTTGTGTGTGTGTTTTTTGGGAAGGAGGCGGTGATTTGACTTCCTCAGACGGAGACATAGTCCAAAATCATTGTAAAATCTTTTCAAATATGCCTCTACTTCATCATTTATGGATGCATGTCTGAGGATTTTACCATCAATGAGTTATTGGAGTATGAATTTATAATCTGGGAAATGCAGGATTGCCAAATACATGCAGACAATAACAATGGAGGTTGACACAAAAAGAGTGTTTTGTTGAGTAAAGGCTTACTTGTGTGTGCAGCATACACTTATTTGTTTAAAAGCTTCAGTTTTGCATGTATTAGTTTCAGGTAAAAACACAATTCCTGGGAAAGGATCATATTTTAATAGAAAGCAAATTGAAACTTGACCTCTAGTTCTTACAACAAACTTATTTTCTATCTCCTTATAATGAATGGTGTTCGAATAGACTCCCAACCCTTAGATTTATAACACCCCTAATAACTTATAAGAGTTTACAAAGGCAAAGTTAACTTTAATAAACAAAGATAAACTAATATATCAGAAGTGCACAACCTCAAGATATTGCTGGTATTCATTCACTAAGGCATCCAATTCTTAGTAGGAAATCTTGCCAAATGCTTTTGGGATGTTATACACAGAAACAATACTTGAACAGAACACCCTCAAAGTCTTGATTTTATTTTAAATTGAACATCAATCTGTTGATCCACTAAGACACTCAGAGTTACTGACTTGTGTTTTCATTACACCCTGAACTTCCTCTTTCTTCTTCCTTACAGTTTCCTTTTGCACCACTGATAAAGGTCTCAGCTGTTCCAGTATGTAAAACTCCCATCATTAACAACTTTCTCATCACTTTTCATTAGTTTGGCCCTAATGCCCACTGTAAGCTGGCGTTTTGGTCATCATTGTTCAAATAATTCACAACAAACTTCCAGCATATCGTTACTGAAATGGGCTGAGAGGCTCCTTCAGCTTCTCTGGTCTCTGTTTTCAGTCTTTAAACCATCTAGGACATGATGGAAGACTCTGGCCAATGTAATGACGTTTTAGACCAAGAGACAAAAATAAAATGTTTATAGGTTGTGAGACATGGTTTCACCTGAAGTAATGGGTTGAACTGAGATCTTTCAAACTTTATGTAAAACCAAAAGTCCAGATTAACTGATTTTTTTGGCATATGAAGCACATCTACACCTTCATTTTTGTGTAATGCAATGTTATATGTTCAAAACCAACCAAAAACATAGTGTTACATCAGTGGCTAGTACTGAAGCACAGCCCTTTTTCAGCTCTCCAGTTACAGTCAACATTATTATTCCATACAGATCACAGAAAGTAAAGATGGTGGTAGACTTGTAATGATAGCTTTCTAAATTAGCGCTTTGATGAACTCATCAAAGCACCCATTTTTCTGCGAGGCTGTTCTTGTGATTTGATTAGATTAAAAAAGATAAAAAAAAGAAAGCCTGCAATCAGACATCACTAATTTTTATGACAGAAAAAGGCTAAATGAGCACAACATTACTGCAATCAATTATTATGTTTTCAAGATAGATAGATACAAACCTGGACAGAGTTGAGGTGACAGTACCCATTCAGTGGGAACCGGATGACGTGTGTGGAGTCGTGGTTCCAGCCGGCATTGACGGAGTTGCACATAACGTCTCCAATTTCTGGAAACACATCTTCGATCAGGGCCTTGTCACCGCTGAGTGTGATCCTCTCGCCCAGGTCGGGTGCAACACGCACCACCAAGCACTCGCAGGGACGGGACACCCGACCTAGCTCCTGGTCCTGGCGCCAGCGCTCCAGCTCAGCAAGCATGGGCTGCAGCTGGAAATATCGTGCTTCCTCATACAGCAAGCTGTAGTCCTGTAGGATATAAAAGTTGAAGGGTTTTCACATCATTGCATTCTCGAAAAAGAAATGTGAAGTTGTCGGCCTTAATGGTTTACACATTAAAACCATGGTAAATATGGTATATTTTTTCAGGGTTGCATCAAATATGTTGTTCCTGTTGATTATTCTGTTTATTCAAAGTATTTTGTAATATTTTTTGTTTTTTTTCCTCCTAGATCGATGCTTAATTGTACAATATTATCTTCTACACAGGTAGACTTGATGCAGAATTCAGAACAATCTGGATACTAGAGAGCAACATAATAAAAGACACAAAAAGCAAAACAGTTAAAAGTTGTCATTTTCTTTCTAAAGCTGAGATATTCCAAACCCCCCCCAGAAAGAACAAGGAAGCTTTAAAAGCACTGTTCTACATGAATGAACAATAAACCCTAGTCGAGACACCACTCAGGAAAAATTACAAAAGATCCAAAGTAGAGAAGATACAGGGCGACGTGTAACACAGGGTTGCATGGGGTAGAGGAGCAGATCCTTTACTCACAGCACTGCAGGGCCTAAACTGCACCACATTCCAGTTTTCACATGATCCTCTCAACATCTACTCACTGAGCATATGGCCTTAGCCTGAACTTGGTCTTGTCTTTTGCCTCTGCTTATTTTAACTGACATACTTTTTGCACAGTGGACAGTCCATCTGATAATGTGGTTATTTGTTTTCTCCCAGGGCAAGTTCAGTAATTATTGCTTAACTATTTGAGTGGGGGGGGGGGGGGGGGGGGTGTGTGTGCTTATGTGCCACATACAGTGACAGGCACCTTGGATGGACACTTGGCACAAGAACATAGAGAGCTGCAGAAAAAAGGATATCGTATGGCCATGGGTGTCAGTATAATTGTTTCAGTACGAGCCTACTTTTTTACTTATGTATTGCAAAAGAATCTTTGCCAGTTTGTAGCTAGAAGGGATCAAACTGCATCTCTTGATGAGGAAATGCTTTGCAATTGGGGTTTGTTTGGTAGAGCCCTGATATTTTCTCTCCAGCATGTGAACCATTTTCAGTAACTCAGGGAGGACCAGTGACCAAAGGCGTTCCACGGCCTTAGCATTCATTGTGTGTGTTAAGTTGTAGGACTGCTGACTGGCTGATGGGAATTTACAGTTTCTAGGATGGGCATCAACTTACTTTGAAGTCGTCGGGGATGAGGAGCTTGGACGTCCTGAGGAAGTTGAGGATATAGCGGAACATGTGTCCATCCCTGTCAATGAAGTAGTGCTGCTTCAGGCTGTCCAGGACTATAGGCTCTGTGCCATCAAAGAGACGACCAATTCTGCCCGTAAGAGAGAGAGAGGAGGGGTGGTGATTTAGGCAGAAAGGGAGGTAAGGAAGGAAGAAGGAGGACAACATATCAGGATTAACAATTCTATCCTTTGTTTTTGTTTTTTTTGTTGTTGTTGTTTTTTTTTTACACTCACAAACAATACTTGTAACAATTTTTAAAGCCTAAACTTGATCTCACTAAATCTATCTTAAAGAAAGAAAGAAAGAAAGGTGGTCCTGAGAGGTCAAGGCCAGCTGGTGCTTGGTTGCCTGAGGCAGGGAGGCAGTCACCCCCGGGCCTGTGCTTGGAGCGACAGTGTGGCCTCCCAGCCTCCAGATGGCTCCATGCCCTTTGGCTCTTTACTGCCGCTGTGACATCTGTCAGAATAACCAAGTTGCCTTTGTCTGCACTCTGCATTCTGCACTTAAAGCGCTCACAGATTGTTTACCCCTTTAAAATAGCAGAGTTTTACGAAATGTGACATCTGACCGTCGCGTTACAACAATAACCAATAAACAACAAACTGCGAGGAAATTCTGACAAAAAACATCAGGCTCCATCAGAAAACATCCCTGTAAAACACACAATACATGCAAAAATCCTGCCACAAATGGTTACCCCTGACCCTGGATCTTAACCTTCCCCCTCCACTTAAAATACATCTGTATGGCAGGGCAAACTCACCGAGATTCTGGAAATTTTGTTAAGGTGGCCAGACTGCTGGTGTACATGTGCCCACCTACATCGATGTGCACAGGAGCATTGGACTTGGTGAGCTGAGCAGGTGTTGGGATGCCCTGGTTACTCAAGGGAGACACCGGTGACCGTGTGATCATGGGCCTGGACATGCTGGAGCGATTATCCTGAGGGAGCACAAAGGAAATGCATGTAGGAAGACACATTAGATTGTAATCTTCTGCTGCAAATGAAACAGACAATTAAAACAACTCTAGGGAAGATCGAAAAAATTAGTATATTAGGAAAGAAAAAAGAAAGAAAGGCTAATAAGAGACAACAATCTGTGCATTTCTTTATCCAATATATTCTGCAGTCAGGAGTGGAGAGGAAGGGTGTTTTTTTTTTCCTTCTTGTTACCCTTTTCTGTGCAAGATAGAGCAGCCCGACCTTGACCTGAATGTTGCCACAATCCACAAGCATCCACTCCTGTGGGCCATAATCTCCAAAACCAAATTAATTTGGAGCATCAATCTCAGTCATGAAAATGAGCAATAATGATTCCTGATTTGAATACTATAATAGGATTTGGAGAATAACGTCTCACGATAACCTACAAACACCATTAGGAGACGATTTCTGTTAAGCTCTGAGATGAAAAATGACTTTATACCCGAAAAAGTTTGAGACCCCGAGTGAAGATTGGAGAAAATCTCAAAAGTGTCCCGATCACTAAGGAGTGGGCAGGACATTAGACACATCTTCTTTAAAAAAAACAAAAAACAAATAAAAACAAAACAAAACCGTGAACTCAACACATACATCTGACACTATGTGCGCAGTCTACGGTTGAGGGCACCGAGGAGATGATTTCTTCGATTCGGTAAATAAAAAAAACAAAACTACCAAAAAACAAAGTGTCCGGCACTTCGCCCCATAAAGTCGAAAGTTAAATCGCTCTCCCCCTCCCCAGACAACACGACACTTTTACGCGTTTACCTGCGCCGGCATCACTGTGGTTGGAGAGGAAGTCACCGAATGGTCATTTTGCTTCAGAGATGCTGCGGGAACGGGCTCTCCTCTGACAGCGAACATCAGCGAGCTCTCCCTGCACTCCGCCGCTCGGATCGGGAGCCGTTTGAGGGAAGCGTGCACGGACTCATCCACGGAACTGATTGGACGCGGTCGCTTTCTCGCCTTCTGATGCGTTAAGTCCATGATATCCGTTTCGTCCATTACGGCTCAGACGTTTAGGGTTAAAGAGATAGGAGAAAGCAGCGAGGCTTTTTTTCACCCTCTCCAACACACCTGCCAAAAATGAAGAGGCGTGAAAAAAAATAGCGAGCACCGGGGGTGAGAGCGAAAGCCGTTGCTGTCACACGGAGCGGCTTCTTTGCAGTGGCTGGGAGAAGTCAAAGCCCCCGACAACATTAGCATTGTAGCGCCCGCGGCTCTTTTGGGCTGTCGCTGTTTCAGTGGCAGGTATGTGTGTCGCATTTTCGCGGAATGAAACAAATCCTGCCTTAGCCTGCAAAATGCGATCGTCTGCTTATAATGCGATTTGGGGTAACACGCCACATCTGGACCTTGAACAGCTGGCCTTTGCCCCCCTTTTCGGAGCAGTGTTTCCACGCGCGACCACTTCCCCCCCCCACCCTACACGTTGCTGCCCATTGTTCAGCAGCAGTTTTTGTTCAGCCTTCCAACACATCAGTCGAACAAAGTTGAGCCTGTGACAAAGCCGAAACAGTGGCCAACCTTCTCAATCACATGGACAAAAAAAAAGAAAAAAATACCCCTGCAATAGCCCATTCAAAAAAAAAACAAAAAACCTCCCCCCACCCATACACACACTTACCAGCCATAAGCACCTGATTGATTGTGAGCTTTCCAGTCACACAAAAGCAGTCAGGAACATCACTTTTTTATTTTTTAGATGACCAAATGCATTCTGAATATGATGTTTTAAGGGAAGAGACTCTTCACTATTTACAGGCTGCAAGATGTTATCAATAACTAAACGTCCTTGAGCTCAGCAAAGAAACACTGCATGTGAAGTACCAGCTAACACCCCTTCAAGTCGAAGGTATGACCCTCAGAGCAGCTATAAAACTTCTTCATCTGTTTCTCCCTGGCTCTGTGTCTGACAAGTGTAAGAGCTGCGGTGTGGTGTTAACACCACCTCCAGTGACCACATCAGCATTGCAAAGCTACCACACTAATGATATCGTGGAGTATAAAACCAGACCACAACATGTCCAATTGCGGTTAAAAGTACTGCCACAGCACTCTCCTGGGTTGTTTTTTTTTCCGCAGAAGAAATGTAGGGAATCCACAATTTTTAATAACATTCAGATTAAAATTAATTAGTTCAACCACTGGCCTTAAAACATCCACATTCCTGTTTCTCATTGGCAGTGTGAGTTTCACACCTAGATACCCAATTAGCAATTAAGCTTGCCTTTGAGTGTAGGCCTCCAATGCGGTGTGTGATCCTGGTCTGATTTGCATGCCACTTGTGCACGCGCTGATAAGCGCAGGCAGCAGCCATACATAGTTTTAAAATTCAACTCCAGAATCCCTCGCAGAAGGCAAAGGGGCCTGCGGGGCAAAAGAGAGAGAAATCACATGGCTGCTCTTCAAAAGGGGACCTGTGTAAGGCAGCCGGCAAAGTGCGTGGGATCACACTCAGAATGCAGGTAATTTGTTCCCTGACTAATTTGTGGAGATGGTGGTGTGTGCGTGTGTGTGTGTGAGAGAGAGTGAGTGAGAGAAAGTGTGTGCCTGTGGAGAGTAAGTTCTGAAAACAGCTTGGTGGAATTGGATTTCCTCAAAGCCTTGTCATTGCAAAGGTGGATTGAGTGTAAAATCTGTGAGGCATTATGGAAAATTGCAGGGGAGAAAGAAGAGAGAGTGAAAGAGAACCGGTGGCTGGGTGGGTGGGAAGTGGAGGGTTGGGAGCTGGAGGGAGCCAGTTGAGGGAATGAGCTCTCATATCACAAAATCATCCCAAGTTACTGGAAATAAAGACATGTCGTGAACCTTTCGTTGGACCCGCGTCTACGTCAAATTTGTTGTAGCTCAAAATCAGTTCAAAGGTCACAGCGTCCTCAGAATCCACAAGTACGAATCCTGAGATGTGCCACACGAGCACTTTTCCTACCTGTTGCCATTTTGAATTTGGCACAGCGCTACAGAAGTCTCCCATGCATGTTAGGATGTTTGCGAAAGAAGTCAAAACGTATGTGTTTAGGGAATCTGTTCGTTTATCCAGCTCGTGTAATTTTGTTGCACCACAGTATGCACAAACAAATCTAAAACAGGCGCAGAGCATCAAAGCCCGGAGCAGTCGAGCTACTCCCTTTTGTTTCTGTTGTTTTTCACCAGTTTTCTTTCAGGCCTTTAATGCAAGACCATCTTTCTTCAAACTTTAAGGAACTAACACCATACAGTAGCTCGGGTTGAATATTTAGTAAGAAATAGCAGGGTATGTGTTCCACTAATAATTAATCCAAAAACATAGAAAGCAAGGATCTGTCTGCTGTTGTAATAATTGAAGGGCCTTCTGGGGTTCAGCATATGTAACAGACTAACTTTAAGTTGGCCATCCCAGAATGCAACTCTTCACTGTTTCGACATATCTCACAAGATACAATTAGCATTTCAGATCAGAGCATTAACATTCAGTTCAAGGCAGGCAGACTGGTATTTACATAATCTGGATGGGTTGTCTCTGCTTTGTTGCCTGTGGCCATTTGTTTGAAATGTCCATACACAGACAGCTACAAACTCTGGGTTAACATCAGTTGCCGCTAGCTGTATATATAAAATATATATGAAAAAGGTAATGATGAACTGTTATAACAGCATGGTTTGGGTAAAAACTGTAAGCTAGATCAAATGCATATCCCACTGGACTTTGTATACTTTGTAAATATAAAGTAACTGCATGCTGCAGCAAAGCTAAAATACCGCATTTCAATAAAACTTTTGTCATTGTCATTAATGTTTTTGCTTTTCACATCTCCCCTCTTTGAGGGGTTCTGAACAATGACTGCAGAGACTTTGTCTTCAAACTGACTCCACATCTTACACTTAACAGTGAAGGGATTATTTGGTATGTTTCAGATGACCCGTGGAAATATGTTTAGTATGAAAAAGTACTAAGGCATTTAATGAAAGAATGAAGAGGTTGCCCACACAAACACAAACACATCACCACATTTGAACAGACTACGCAAACCTGTACTTTAAAGCATCTTGTTGAGTTCATGTGTAGTCACCTTTTCAATTTTTGGCTGTAACTTGCATAAAAAATAATCATTTCCAGTAGAGCACGGTGGTCCGGATAAGCTTTGATTCTCCACACGATCAAGAATTTCATACACAGCTGTTAACTATAAAACAAGCCATAGTAGTGCTTACTTATTTATCAACCAGGAACACACAATTACTCCTTCAGTTTTCTCAGACGTACTTATCTACTTGAAAATGATTCTTTGTGGAGTTACTGGAGCTGTACATCAGCATGACATCACAAATAAGGAAGTGTGATCAGTGCTATGTAGCCGCAGGCTGTTAGAGACTGTAGTGCATGTTCACTGGCACAGAGCAAACTATCCCAGGGCACAGGAGTGGCAGAGCCACTACAAAAATACAATAACAGCATTTCTCTCCCAGCGTTCCAATCGAGAGCAAGCAAAGATGAAGTTCAAACCGATCCTGTAGTTTCACTAATGCGATTCTGGCCTGTTTTGTTAAGTGTCTTCTTTCAGCTCAGAGCTCTGTTTGTAAATCTACTGTCACTGTGAAACAGATGAACTGAAGCACTATATACAGTTCTTTTCCCCCCCTTTTCCCTTTTTTTAACAGCGCCATCAGGTGATCGGTCCTGACAACCAAACATCTCAGTCCCATTCTCTTTATTCATTCACCCCCTGGAACTCGTGAAACTGGCTAAGGGCTTCATTACAGGTGACCAGAGCTGGATTTGAGTATTCTCCCTGGGGTCCAGTGGTAGATGTTTAGTAATCAAACACAATCTTTTATTTTATTTTTTAAAAAATCTTTATATTTTAGGATACCACATGCAATACTGTAGAAAGTACACACTTTAAACGGAGTACATGTCTGTTTACAAAGTATAATCCTACAGGCGAAATAAGTCGATACTGTTACTACTACTGAGTAAGTATATCTGTGCCGATTCGCATCCGGACCTTGGAGTTGATTACGCACGGCGCGGTCGTAAAGCGAGGAGACTAAAGACTAAATTCGCTCCCATTTTCGTCTTTAAATGCATAAATGTGAATCTCATAACGCGGACATGGCTTGCATTAACGGATGATTCACAGATTCCGCACTGACGTGTGTAAAAGGTACATCCTGTCATACAGAATAAGAAATACGCCCTCGGCAAAATTACTCCACAATGGCGTCTTTCATTAGAAGATCTAGGGCAGCCAGGAAATGGAAGTGTTTCACGACAAAACTCACTTCGAAAAACCTTTACGAAAACGACAAACGCGGGTTTAAGTAAGTTACGAGCAAGTTGCACAGCAGCAGCAGACACGGAGACGGCGATGTTTTCCGAGCTGAAACGCGCCAGGAGCGAATTCACACGGTGGATAAGTAGAGTCTTTGCTCGACAAGATCACAGTCTGAGCCCGCTGTTCGTTTAGATTGGATGCACCAGAACGTCCTACATTGTAGTCACGCGCATACATTTGTACAGTAAGTAAGGGACAATAGTCAGGAAGTGGTTAAATATTTTTTAAGAACTGTACCGCTCGAATCGCTTGGCACATGCGTAAAAGCTGCTGCGCCTCTATGTCCCAGTCCATCCAACCTCGGGAATAAAATCAAACCAAATAAATCTTCGCTTACCTGAAACATAGAGCGGCATAAAGTATCTTTTTGGGCACCTTTTCCGTCCGATTTGGCCCACGATCTGCCTCTGTTCCTACACCAGTGAGAAATGCAATAGCTTGGCTAAGGTAGACAGAACAAAATACAGAGAATACTTGCTCCAGGGCTCCGAAACCCCTCAAGGCAAAGATCAGGATACAATTAGCTCATGTCTCTGCCCCAGTCTAAACCAATCTGCAAAATAAAACCGCGAGCAAAGAAAGAGATCACAGCAGCAGTGCCTCAGTCTTTGTTGAGTTTATGTTTTTATAAAATCAAATATTTTTTTTCTTTCTGCATTTACAACACCCTCACCCCTCCTGCCTCCAACTTGCCTATTGCCTCGGTCTCGCAGAGAAGCTGATTTTAATCGTTATGATTAGTTTTGATGTAACGTTCCCCCGGGCGATTTCTACAAATGGATGGAGTGTTTTTCTGCCAGGGAGGAAAGGCAGCAGATGATGATAATTATATAGATTGTTGGTGGAGTCCTTTGATTTTTTTTTCTCCCCCTTACTTTTCAGACATCTAACCTGACTAGTTTGCTTCTTTAACGTATACACGCAGCATGTGCTCCCTGACAACTTGTTGATTAACCTTGAATCAACGAAATTAATAGAATGTGCTTAAATGAAATTCTCACTCGAGTTTGGTCTTTGTGATCTTTTCAGTCTCTTTCCTCCCTTTGGACAACCTCCAAATGACGTAGACCAGTTGTATAAATAAGCACTTGCAGCTTGCCTTGCCTCAATCAAGTCTGAATCAGTGCCCGAGGGTGATGTGCGAGCTCATTTCAAATGTTCAACCATGCATGATTTCAGGAAGATTGAGGCACTTCTGAGGCTTTTAGAATTACTTTGGGGATGCAAACAGTAAAGGAATTACATGTTCAAAGTTACAAGTCAACAGGCATAATTATTCTTTCCGAGTTAAGAGTGCTGTTTTGTGCACATGTGGGCACAGGGTTGACAGTTATTCCTTTAGATTCTTAATAGTTATCCCCATACCATACACTATGAAGGAAGGCTGAAATATCTCCTGCGCCCCCTACTGGGCAGAACACAAACTTTCTTATATGAAAGCAAAGCTGTTAGTGTAACTTTATCCAACATAAAAAGCAGAGAAACCAGAGAGAAAAAAAGCTGGATAAGACATCAATTTAAACTAAATATTTATAAACATGCCATGTAGCCTAATGTTCACGCAGAGACAAAACTGAATCCAAGCTCGTTTTGAAGTTCAAGCAACAGTGGAGAAACAATGCCACGTCACTAGGGACTGATGGACTGAACCATGTGAAAACATATTTCAGCTCTTTTCATCAGGAAAGTGGTGTCCTCAGATCTTTTATAAATTACAAACAAAATCGCCTTTTGAGGATGAACCGTCCAATTCGGCCATGAAACTTTCCACTTTTTGACCAGCACGTCCCACAGGGACAGGGGATTCAGTTGTTAAGATGAGATTACTTTTTCCACAGGTTGCTGGTTTGGGCCACAATACTTCAAGAATCAGGTGTCAGCCATGATGCCACAAGAATGAACAACTTTTATAGAAATCCCATATGTTATTTTTTCTGCACGAGTGAAGCTATTTTTAATATGAACTTCAAAGCATTCAAAACACGTATCATGAAACTAACCAGGGTAGACTGCTGAATGAGTGCGGTGTTGATTGCCAAAAAAAGGAACCTAAGCAATAGTTCCAATGTCCCTGTGAATGGCAGGTATCTAACTTGGATTTAGACCTAAATAATGGCAGCAACAGCAGGCCTGCACTCACTGGCTGTACCACGTTTTGGTGGAGAAATTATCCAGATTGGTTGCAGATGTTAAATTTGCCCCAAACAGAAACTGCCGAACCTGAATGACATCATAGGGTTATAAATGCTCTCACTGGAGAAAGGAGAGAGGAAGCCTGGAAAACTCACTCCGCCTGCTGGAATTTTTCTTTTCTTTTATTTATTTATTTATTTTTTTTAACGGACTACAGTAATGTCTCAGAAGCACTAGGTGTAATTACTTGTATGACAATCGGTCTCTACTGTTAACACTTAGTGAGAGTAAGTTTTGAAAGAGGAAGTTCAATAAGCATTAGAAGTCCAGGAAAGCTTTTCTTTAGACTTTTCCTAATTGCACCCTAACTTGCTAGAATAACTACTGCCTTATGGTGGCTAAAGATTGCAAACTTCAAATAGTACTGGTGTGTAACATTTAGATTAGTCAGTTTGTTTACTGTGTGATTATTTAATTGTGCCACAGCTACACTGCATTTCAACATTTTAATATTATCCCATAAGTTTCTGTTCTGGGCAAAGTGATAATTTATATAACTTTTAAGCGACCTCCATTTACCATTAATAATTCACTGCCCTCTGCATATATATTTTATTACCTACACACATGACACTCCCCCCTACCCCTGCGCCAAAACCCGTTGATAAACCTAAATTGTGTGAATTACCACTGCACTTATAGTACATTACTCGGCTCTCTTCTCTTTGCAATTCAGTGTTGACTAAAAGAGATGTTGGTTTTGCCTGAGACCAAGTTAATAACTGCTGCTTTACCCGCCACACCCCTCTCATGGCCTGTGGTTATGTAAGGGAGTGGGATGGATAAGGGAAAGTGCTGAAGCTGCTGTAGCTCCTGACTCAGTCTGCCCCGCAGGGTTGCACAGTTTGAGGCCAGACCTGTTCATCAAATACAGTATTATCTTTGGCACAATGAAATTTAGCTTTGGAGAAGCTCTCCTTTGCCATAATATAGTCCAAGTCACATCAGGCTTTGAAAGGCTAAACATGAATTATAGTAATTGTATAACAGAAGCTCTTTTATTCAATTAGCAATAGCAAACAGAAAAAGACAAGAAACAAGTGTCTGCATAATAGTTGAGCCTTTGTTCACTCCCTTCAATAGAAACTTTCAGTATGCAAACTCTTTTGAGTTTGCATGTACATGTGCCTCCCTCGGTGTTGCTGTGGGGCTGTTACGAGGGGTGAAACTGGGATTTGTAGTATGTGTAGACCTTGTTACAGGGTTGCCACAAATTACCCGCAGTAACAAATACATCTTCATACATACTTCTTCCTGGATTTGAATCCAAAAACAAACTATAAAGAGTAGGCTTATGATAGAGAGCATGTGCCAGACTGTACATAAATAACTGTAAGGTCTGATGCGCACTGCTTGTAGTGTGAAAAAACACCTTTCTATAAGTGTACACTCTAGTGTGTTAGCACACAGGAATAATGGTGTCAGGCTATCATAAGTAGGAGACAGTAATATGCATCAATATCATTTTAAAGAAAATTATATTAATGGATTATTAATTTATATTATACATTCTAGCAAAATATACACAGACAATACTAAAACTATAGTTCAGACTATCTTGCATTAACAGCCTGTTTGACTTGCTATGATATTCTGTTCAAACCATGCTAGCGTGGAAGGTTAAATTGAGTTTGAGCTTACAAGCAACCCATACTGGATTATTTCAGCTAGGCCTAAAGCTTGGTAAAAGGCATTTAGTAAAAAGAGAGACGTTTGTAATTTAAGCAGACTTTTTTAACAGTTTAATTCCAGTTACACAATTAAGTTTAATCTTATTTTATTTCAGCTAAGCTATATTTATAGAGTGCCACTTCACAACAACAGGCCAAGTTTGCTTTATGTTCAGGTAAAGACTGTTTAATACTAGAGAGAGAATTTCACAACAGTCAGATGACTCCCTATGAACAAGCATTTGGCAATGGTGGGAAGGAAGAACTTTACTTTTAACAGGGGAAAAAAAAACCTGGCTTAGGGAGGTGCAGCCATCTGCTCCCCTTGGTTGAAGGCTGAGGAGAAAGAGAAGACAGAAAATAGGAATACATAGAGACCCCAAATAGGGTAAAACACATACTATGAAGGAGGTGGGAGTAGAGAAAAAATGAATGATTGTGGCATGGGGAGTAAAAAGACAGGAGTGGAGGAGAAATGCTCAGTTCATCATGGGAAGTCCCCAAGCAGCCTGAGCCTACAGCAGCATAGCTAAAGGGTGGTTCACGAACAGGATCATCTAACTATAAGCTTTATGAAAAAGGAAAGTATGAAATAGAGAGTGTGTCTGTCTCCCAAACTGGAAGCTGGTTCCACAGGAGATAGCTGAAGGCTCTGTCTCTCATTGTACTTTTGGACCTACTTTAGGAACCAAGAGTAAGCCTGTACTCTGAGACCAAAGTGCTCTATTGAACTAATATGATACTATGAGGTATTTAATATATGATGCGGCCTGATCATTCAGGAATTTGTGAGGAAAAGGATTTGAAATACAATTCTCGACTTAACATTGAGCCAATAGAGAGAAGTTAATATGGGAGAAATATCTTTCTAGTCTCTGGTAGTACTCTAATGTTATGCCATCCAGAGTAGATATCTGGTAAGACATCATGTGAAATATTTCAGACCTAATATAATAGCTTCAGGATGGCCCCTGCCAGATTTCCATGTCAGCTTTTGAATAATTTCTCCCACTTCCTAGGCATAGGTAGCTTGCATCTATCACATCACCTGCATCATCCGACTAACAAAAGGGGGGAAAACCACTGCAAGTAGAACTGGAACCCCTTTCTTATACCCCTCAGCTGCAATTAGCTAGAGCTATTAGAGCTAATGGTCTTAGACAAAATGTAATATAGTAATGTGTAAAAATATTAAGACAGAGAATTGTAACAATATATCAGCTATGATGTGGCAGAAGAGTGATGAGGTAGAGCCCTGACCAGTGTAACCGCTGATTATTAGCCTACATTAAACAAAACATGACAGAGTCTGTTATGTTCATGAGATTGTTCAAGTTTGTTATGCAAAAATTAAGATTTTACCACAACGAGTTTCTTTTTCAGTAACTGAAGAACAATAGAGATCTCAACTCTATGGTGTCATCGGTTTCCCCACT
Organism: Pelmatolapia mariae; assembly: GCF_036321145.2. Classification (NCBI taxonomy): domain Eukaryota; kingdom Metazoa; phylum Chordata; class Actinopteri; order Cichliformes; family Cichlidae; genus Pelmatolapia; species Pelmatolapia mariae. The sequence continues at coordinate 17,615,907 of NC_086243.1, forward strand.
TGTTGGCTTCCCTCGCAGCCCCAAATGTACCCTTCCCACCCACAGCGGACAGAAGTCAGTGACACTACTATGTGGGGAAGAGAGACAAGAGGAGGGGGCTGCTTGGGTAATGCTGGGAGGCTCTAATAAAATGTAATCCTATTATATGGTTCCCACTAGAGGGCAACAATAATAAAGGTTTCCCTAATAACATGAGCAGACCAAACCCAAATGGAAAACAGCTCCTCCGGTCAAGTCCCACACTTGTACATATATCCTCTCATTAACCCAACTGCTGTTGGGCCACATTACAACGACAGGCCTTCGAGATTTAGCCATGATGGGGAGGCAAGAGTTAAGTCAAACAAATGTGTTTCATCAAACTGCAGTTTGGGCTGCTCTGCATAAAGGAATTGAAGGGGGAGGACGGGGAGGAGTGAGGGAATGTGTGCGGGTGGGAAGTTGGAAGCAGAGCCCCGAGGAAACCAATCAGAACTTCTCCACCCTCCCTTCCTGTGTCAAAGCCATTGGGGTCTCAGGTGTGTGTTACATGAGCTAATACCTCCCAAACTTGATTGTTTGTGTTAGAGTAATCAGAGTTTTGTAAATTACCATTTTGGAAATGATAGTCCTATCATTGGTAAACAAAATCACAATATAGTTGTAGTGGAACAACACAAACTAGAAATCACATGATAAGAGTTGATAGCCTAGCAACCCCCCCCCCCCCCCCCCCCCCCCCCCCAACCCCCCCAAACAATTATGGAGTTTAATTCTTCCTCATGGGCCAAATAAAATTAAAGCTTTCCAAGTGGTAAAGTTACCAAAAAAGCTGGGCTGTCATCAGATTAGCCGCTTTACAAACAAACTCTTTTGCACAGAAACATTTTTTGCTTGAGTTTCTTTGACTAATATTAGGAAGAAATGACAATCTCCCTGCTAGAAAGGGACATAAACACAAACTCTCATATTTGTGTGATATGATAATGTAATGAACGAGTTATTCCACTTCCTAGCCATCTCACATAAATGCAGCATAATATTTATCATAAGTGACAAGGTGAGTGAGAATATCAATCATATCCTCTAGACAGCTTGAGTTATTAAGTGAGCCAATGTAACAGTATTACAAAACCCAGAATAACAAAATTATTTCTCTCTCTCTCTCGCTCCATTTCAGCATGTGTGTATGTACATGTACGTGGAGTTTTGTGTGTGTGTGCGCGTAGGTGTGTGTCTGTGTTTATGTTTCTGACAGCATCAGACAGAGAGAGTGTCGCATGCCTTCCTGTTCCTGTACCACCCTCCAACCCCAGAGCCGCAGACTCAAGGCAGTTTCCAGAATCAAACAATTTCACGCAGCTACTGGAGGAGGAAATGAACTGAGCCCAGAGCAATAATAAAATTATACAAATGTTATTACAGACTCGCCTGCTACTGTCCTACTTTAATTCAAATTTGGGCACTCCAGGCAGTGCTGGTGGCAGAGACCTTCCTGAATAAATCAACATTAGCTTACGTCTAAATTATTAAGGAAGTGGGAGACTTTCTTGTTTATAGTATGAATTATTAAACAAGTGTTTAACGCTGTTTTTCTTCACGAATCCCCAAATATTAATTGCTAATGATCTTTAAGGTGTATGTTTTATCTTTTGCCCTTTCTATTCTATGCTGGGAACGGGGAATCTGAGGTCGCAAGAAATTGGTCTGTTTTCAATTAGATAAGGACGAGGTGCACTTTGAAATATAATTTGCTGGCATCTATGTGATGTGCAAATGAATCTTTGGGTATAACAATATTCCCATCATATAGCCATTGTTGGTATTTGAATGTGAATGTAAATTAATGACTCATGGAAGCAGACGCGATGAGGGCTAGCCATGCGTTATCAGTTTTCTGTTCAACATCTTGCTGACAAGCCATTCAAGATGTTCACAAACAACAGCTGAAAAAAAATGTTGGTGTATTATTTGCTATCACTTTTTATTAGCTTTTCCTAATTGAGGGGTCTGAGGCAAACTTTTGAAAGTTTGTCAACATGGAGTGAATATATATTTGTTTGCTATGCTTTCGTGAGGCGTTGTAGTGCAATGGTAAACACTGTTGTGTCACAATAAGAAGGTCCTGGGTTCAAATCCTCCAGCTGGCTGGCATCCTTTGTGTAGAGTCTGTATGGTGTCTCTGGGTACTCTGGCATAAAAACATGTATGGCTCGGGCATTTGATGAGAATGGCTTCCTGTCTGTTTGTGCTAGTGGTTTGCTCAGGATGTTTTTTGGTAATTTCCAACAGTCCCGCATTTATCTAAGAGTCAGTGTCTTCGCTGTATGGAAACAAAAGTCACATATACTTTCAGGTCACAAATATTCATCAGGAAAATGTCACCTGTCTTCTTCAATGTAATCTGCAGATGAGTGGGGCCAATAAATCCAAACCAACCAACGATCAATTTCTCATCGTCTGTCTTGAGAGGAAACAGTCAGTGTATAAAACATCAGATGTCTGTACTCATTTGTTTGTGCTATATAAATGAAAGGGTGCTGGACTCAAACTACTGAAGCCTTAAGGGACATAGCCCCATGCAAGCAAGTAAAGGATGGTGCTGTAAATGCTCAACTCCAGTACACAACAGTATCTGAAGAGTCACAGTTGGAGTTAATTTGGTAGCACTTTCTATACAGTTCAGTTACAGCTACAGTTCAGTTATAGTAATAGTAGGGCAATACAGTGGAAACAAGAAGGTACTAATATAGAAACGCAAGTTATTACCACTTAATTACCAAATTAATATCGACTACTATCCAAGTAATGATGAATGATGCTATGCTGAAATCTATGTAATTGGGTAAAAAAAGCCAGAAACCACAGGTAACAATGTAGAAACAAATCAATTAGTGACAGTATAGTAATATATTGGTAAAAATATAATAACCTGCTAGCAACATAAGGCAATATTATTGATGCTTTAAACATTAGTGTATTATTACCACATTATAATGCTGGTATATCCAATGCATTCTTTTTTGATGATAACGATGAAAACATTATATTTAATCTTGTGGCTTTTTACTTGAAAACATTTGTTGTAGTTTCTCTGTAATAAAAAGGAGGCAAGGCTTCAAAATCAAACCTTTCCCCTTTCTGTCTAATTCCACATTAATTAATAACCAGTTAAAGCAAAGTTCAAAAAGTTTGAGCTGGAAAAGTATGGATATTTCTGTGCCTGATTCCTAGTTGTAAACACATAAACAACCACATATCTGCAGGTACTCATCAAATTTCTTGAAGTTTGCTTTAATGGGACACTAACATGGACTTAGTTGAAAATGGTCACTTGGGGTTTGCAGCCCTGCTCTTGGCTATTACACAGAAACTGCTGCATTTGTTCTCAGGTAATAACCACAACATGAAGCATCATTTTTGCATTGTTAATTTTAAAAAAAGAAGAATGCTGAGGACATAAGGTAGTATTGATTCCAGCATTATAATATGGTGATACTATCTTCAAATGTTAATCAATTTAAACTTATAATTGTGATGTTGCTATCAAAAGTCAGCATATACAAATTCTAATGCATACATATTACCATTTTATTATTATCAGGTTATTGTTTTGTTACCAGGATATTATTATACTATTACTAATTATATTCTAATTATACCCAGTTGTACATATTTTAGTATTTTCATATTACTCAGCTATAATGGGTGGTGAGAAAAAGAGTTACCTAGGCATTACTTTGGAAATTAAGTGGTAATAACTTGTTATTTCTACATTATTACCTTCTTGTTTCCGCCTCATTACCCCACTATATTTATTACTGATGGTAACACAAAAAGGGTTACAATTCATTCTTAAATGCACACAATAAATAAATAACTAAATCAATTTTTAAACTTGTAATACAACCCTTAAGAGAAAAAAATCATTATCAACTTACTGGGACTCTTGTTGTACTAATACGGGGGCTGTACGAGACCTAATACTGCTGTTTACTTTGTATTTGATGATCTAGATCGATTTAAATATAGAGTTGTGAAAAAACGAACTTTTGTCTACCCACTACGGCAGTGTAACCTGTCCATTAAAAGCTCGTGGCTGCCCTCCCCTGGAGAAATGCAAAAGGGAACCCTTCTCACACCACGGCCAGTAGATGATGCTGTTGTCCCATATAAAGGTTGTGCTGAACCAGTGACTTTGGCATGATCCTATCAATATGGGAGTAAAAACACTTTTGAGTCAGTATCTGACTCATACTTGTATTTTCACTTTGCAAATGCAATCTAGTTGCACCATGTAGACAAATTCAGTGGATGCAACAGAATCAGTGGGGCTGATCATTTCCTCCATGTTGTAGAAAAAGATGAAATAGCGCCTATTTTTTTTGTGGGGTTTTTTTCAGTTAAGAAAAAAAATCCTATAATAGATCACCTCTATTTCCTATCAGAAGCGTTATCATTTCCTGTGCTCTGTTGATGAAATGAGATTACTTGGAGATATTCTCAGCGACTTAACTCACAAGGAACACACATCCTAGACAGTTATTGGACCACAGGGAGACATTATCCATGTGTAGATGAGCCAATACATCAGTGATCTGGACTTATCTTTTCCCCAGAGTCTACCACCTACCATAAGAAAGCAGTGAGCCAAGAGGAATGGATAACAAAAAAAAACAACATATAGGTATCATTACTAGTTTTCTTATGGAGGCTGTAGTGTTTTGAAATATTAAGAAAGATGAATTATTAATGATAACTGAGTAGTAGAAGGTTTATTATTGCAACTTCACAGTTTTACATGTTCCAGATTGCGAGCACAATAACTGAATAATACTTGAACATAAACATAGATTAGCCAATTATCCTATAAAGAAAGAGAAGATATGATATACAGCCAAGCAAACACTTACAAGAATATAGATCTATAAAACAAAAAACAAGAAAAATATTTTATAAATATGACATTTTTATGAAATGGAAAATGATAAAAATAAACAGCAAAAAGTGGAGTTTAATTTTTATTTAACAAAAGCAAACAAAAGACATTGTGTTTCAAACAAAATGAGCTGTGTTTTATTTTTCTCCAACTTAATGCACTGAAAATAGAGAGCACTGTAACACAGCTCTGGCTCCAATAATAATGCTTGTCAGAGCTGTCTTACTTTGCTTGGGATCTGTAATGTGATTAATGATTACAAGGAAATCCTCTACTTTTAATTACATATAAAGTATGAGGACCAAATGTGACACTAATCCAAAAATAACAAGGCTGCATTTTCTTCTTCACGTCTCCAATTCACTGTGATGACCTCACATAATTGGTTGACCCTACCCACGTTTCCTTAACTTCATGTACTGTGGGCTGTACAATGTATGCCACATGCCAACACTGTTGCTAAATCATTTATAGAGGGTGCAGATGTTGAGCCATAGCATCACGCAAGCTTTATGACAATGAAAGCAGTGCAGTTTGGGTGTGTCACAGACAGAATTTTTTTTTCCTGTTTTAAAGACACAGTCTTTAGAGGGGGAGGGGGTTGTGTGTGTGTGTGGTGTGTGGTGGTGGTGGGGCGGGGGGGGGGGGGGGGGGGGGGGGGGTCTTAAGTTGGATAACCCCAAAGTTTGATTGTGATTGTGCTCTACAAATTAGTCTCCATTTCCAGTGCACGTGATAGTCATACTTCTCCTGTTAACATAACATCAGCTTTCTCCACGCTGATGTTATGGATGGAGCCGGGCTTGACGGCAATGTCCCCTGCCTCCACTTCCCTGTATTTCCCTGATGGGTCCTTCTTGAAGACTTGTTTCATCCTCTTCTTTATCTCAGGGTCGGGGCAGTACAGATACTCATACAAACCAGCAGCCAAGATACCTCCGAGAATAGGTCCCACCCAGTAGACCTAACACAAGCAGCAAGGCAAACACCTTAATTAGTCAAATGGTTAATCGGTGCCTTGTTAGAGGTAGGTAAGTTTTGTGTCTGCAGGCTGAAGTGACTTCTGAATATGACGGCAGACACAGTGAGAATGAGTTACACTCGGTGTCATTCACATCATGGAGAAAGTTAAGGGAACACCCAATTTTTATGTCGCTAGGCAAATGATTTTAATTAGCAAATACTTACACATTAATAAACTGTGACTTGACGCCTTGAAGGCTATGATGAGTTAAATAAATGGTCTGGCAAGGGTTCACTCAACTCATTCAATTAGGATTATTGTTCATGTAACATGAACAATTCACGAACAATTAAACATTCTAAAAATGGAAAGCAAACCACTTCATTGATCTCAGTTCAGCATTTCTAACACTCACAACTAACTAGTCACCCTCAGTTGAGCATTTTGTGTTTTACATTGAACCAACTTAAAGAGACAGTTCACACATGAAAAGGATGTTTATACTGTATATTTAACATGTATAACATGTAAATTCCACACGGAAAGACTGACCTTTCTCTGCTATAACAGGGAAGAAATGCTGAATTAAATTTTGCTTGCACAAACTCCTTAAAGTAAGAATAACGTCATACAGAAGGATCCCTCACCCAATGGTTCTCGAAGTTAAGTGTGACCATTGCAGGACCAAAAGAACGGGCAGGGTTCATGCTGGCTCCTGTATATGGGATCTGCAATATGGATAATAATACTGATTTTAGTCTAAAAGGACTGTACATCATAAATTTGCATATTATCAACATCAAAGCTAGGATAGGTACAATGTTTTGTTTTATAGTTTTACCTACAGAAAATGTGTGGAAGAATATATATATATAGTTGTCTGATGCATGTATGATGAATTTACGAAACAGCCCAAATGAGAAATCACTTGTGCGGTGTGAGAGATGATATCTGTTTCCCTGTGCATTCATTTTCTCTGCAGGTTTCAGGAAGCCCCCAGAGATTGGTTGCCATGCGATGGCAACCTCCAATAAAGATGAGCGTGTGGGTGTGAACACTGACAAGTGTGAGTATCACACATTCACGAATAGATGCTTGATCCACCTGCTCTTTTTCCACTGAAAAAGCTTGCACTTGGAAAAGAACTTGCTCTGAAATTCTTTAATTTGGGAATGTAATGTGAGCTTCAGGTTAATCTTTAAATCTGTTTCACTGCTGGTTGTAGGAGTACTAGATGAGTCAGCTGATATGTAGATGTGGTTGCAGAAAATTTCTAAGGCTCTGATGTAGTTACATTTTTTATATAAGTGATCTGATTATACCATTTCTGTGAATGTGACATTGTTTCTATCTATATGTATTTATTTAACTTGCTGAAAGCTACTTACTGCAAATAAGTGCCCTATCACTACAGCAATGCCAATAGCCAGGCTTGCAGAACCACCTAAGTCTGTGCGTTTGGGATCACAGGTGGCGAAGACGGTAAAAACCAGTTCAAATGTGATCAGGAGCTCCACAAGAAAGCCGTGTCCCACTGATATGGTGGAATTCACCTAGGATTCAGAATCAGAATACCTTATTAATCCCTGAGGAAATGATGCGGTTGGGAAGCAAATGATGAAAAGAAACAATAGGAACAATAGTAAAAACCTATTTTACATTTATCATAACCATAAATAACAACCAAGTTCTTACTGTGGTCACACCAAAGGACCCTCTGACAGCAGTAGGTGTGACTAAGTAGAGAATCCCAGCTCCTGTAATAGCTCCCAGGCACTGAGCTGCCACATAGAAAACAGCCTTTGCCAGGCTCAGTTTTCTAGTTACAACCATAGCTGCAGTGACTGCAGGGTTAATGTGTCCACCACTGATGTGGCCAAAGCATTGCACCATAGTGGCAATAGTAAGGCCAAAGCACAGGGAGATAAGGACTAGGTCAGCTGGCGGAGGCTTCTCCTCCCCTGCAGCCCAGTTGATGGTGGAGCCCAGGCCAAGAAGGACAAAGATGAGTGTGGCTAGGTATTCTCCAGACACAGCCCTCCAGAAGTCCTTGGTCCAGATCCCTTTAAATGCCGCCATTATGTTCTGACAGTTACACCAGGACAGGAACCTCCTGGCAAAAAGAACAATGAGAAAAATGATTAGCCTACTTGTGGATTCCTAGTGTGTGCATGTGGCTAGAATTGTACTGAACCCTATCAGAGCAGCTGCCTTTGGGCAAAAGATTTATAACTCCACTAGGGATTTAAGCAAGTGACTTTTCCATAACAAAATGCAATTGAGAGCATTCTTTAAACATTGTGCATAAGGGCAAATTATCTTACAGTCAAAGCATACAACTTTTAATTGCTGCTACTCAGTGAACTTTAACCAGGATGAGGAAAGACTGTACATTGTTTGAGTATTAATGCTAAATGGAATATGTTTTGTACAAATTCAAATATCTGCAAAAAAATGTACATTCAAAAAACAATATAAGACCTGCAAACCTGCAGGACAACAAACAATAACTTTTCAAAAAAAACTACAAACAAAAATCTAAAACTTACCGAAAGCAATAATGTATTCTCTCTCTCCTTGTCCCCATAACGTGAAATATATTTCATTCATGCGTCCTGATGATCTTTTCAACCAGCAGAGACACTTGACTCTTCATTTTATCTACTGTACAAGTTGTAATTGCTGTGACCTGCAGTACTTACAGAGGAGCAGCAGGTTGTGCGTGCGCAGGGTTGTTGGAGAAAACAGGTCTGTCAGATGAGCATGATCCACTCATTGTGCCCTGGGATTGCATCCAGCAGCTTTATTAGGTTACTACCCAAGCATCCCCTCACAGGAATTAAACAGCCTGCTCAGGAGGAGGAGTCAAGAGATTTGCCTGCTGGGCAAACAATATCTTTGATGCACACAGTGCAACTGCACATCTACTCATTCAGTGTCAAATCGCATTCATATTGGAGCTTTGAAAACTTGCAGGAGTAAAAAGAATATTTACAAATGATTATTTTTTTAAAGTGCAAAATCACCAGTTCAGAAAAGTTGTCAAATAAAAATAATAAAACAAATCACTCACTCAACTTAATCTGTTACTGACCCAAAAGTGTTAGAAACAAAAAATCCTTTATGTCATTAAATTTTACTTCTTCCCTGCTGAGTGTCCACTTATGTGTACACACACTAGGTGGAGTTTGCTCATGGGAACAGAAAACATTCCCATCAAAAGTCATGACAACATCTGCATTCTTGCACTTTACAGATGAAGTCAACAGGATAGGGTGTGTGTGTGTGTGTGTGTGTGTGTGTGTGTGTGTGTGTGTGTGTGTGTGTGTGTGTGTGTGTGTGTGTGTGTGTGTGTGTGTGTGTGTGTGTGTGTGTGTGTGTGTGTGTGTGTAATTGGACAATTGATATTTACCACAAATGCAAAGAAACAAATATTATTTGACACTTCTGAGCTCTTTAACCTTCATTTGGCAGCTGGGTCAAACTGACCCAAACAGTATCTATGCCATATAAACATGCAGGAGGGTTTGCAAATTTCTATCTTTTATGTTGATTACACTGAGAGACGAACACAACAGGAGGGTTAAATGTGTTCAGTAACAAACAGACAAGCACTATTTAAAACCCCTTTACATCTCTTCTTCATTCCTCCTCACTGTTATCTATCTCACTGTGCTCACTGTCAGAAATGATTTCCCTAACATGCATTTTATAATATGTCATAACATTCAAACCAACATCAAATACGTGTTAGAAAAACATCCATTACTGCAGAGTGTTGCTCTGAGTCGAGGAGAAGTGAATTTCTAAATATGCAAAATTAAGTAAAACTGAAAAATCCTGACAGGAGGCTTCTCTGCACCTTTACTACTTCTATTACTTTGCTATTACTATTATTATTACTTTGGCTTCTCTTCACTGGTTGTCAATAAGTTTTAGGTTTCATTTTAAAATTTCAGTTTGAACTTTTAGGGCTCTACATGGTAAAGCTCCCCAATGTATCTCTGACCTGTTGAAACCTCATGCTTCTTCCCCAGCACTTAGGTCTTCAGGTCTCTTGGTCCCATGTACTCAGTTCCAAACACGTGGGGATCAGGCTTTTCAGGCAGTGGCACCAAGGTTGTGGAATTCTCTTCCACTGTCTTTACGCTGTGCTCTGTACACTGACTCTTTCAAAAAGCAGCCAAAGACGTTTCTATACAGATCAGCTTTTAATTAATTTGTTGTTTTATATTATTAATTTATTTTTATTTCTGGTATGGCACTTTAAAGAAACGTTCCAAAGCAAATAATCTTACCTTCTTCTTACACTTTATGACCATGTGTGAGAAAAGGCAGTTGAGCCATTGGTGCTTTGGTTGGTGCAATGATTTAAAGAAAAAAAGAACAAACAGCTTGAAAATCTTCAAGTTGCCTAAGCTGAACTCTTGCAGGGGAACGTTAAACACAGACATGCTGAGTAGGTTACTGTAGCGGAAATTCTGACTGTAGTTCCGTATGTCATTCAAATGTTAGCCTTCATATCAGACAGCATACCTAACAGTGGTTAAATATGAAGCTGTAATCGCTAAACATAAAAGCAGTACTTTACTGATGTAGTCTATTGACACAACGAAATCAAACATGTTGATTAACTTTCTCTGACAGACAGTCTTACAGTAGTTCTGGATGTCATTCAAATGACAGGCTTATCAAGCAGAGAGCATACAAAACAGGGAAAACTATTAAGCTGTAATCGTTAAACATAAAAGCAGCACTTTCCTCCTGTAGTTTATTGACACAATTGCATCAAACATGTTGATTTAGTTTCTGTAACAGACATTCTTACAGGACGTTAGGATGGCATTCAAATAATACGTTTATATAGTAGGCAGCATATGTGATAGAGGTCAAATATTAAGCTGTAATCATTCTTGCTGTGCAACTGCCCATTTATAGTCACTTTAGCTGTCCACCCGTTTATCACAGCCCATTTAAACAATAAAACAATAAAACCCCTCAACAATAATAAGGTATGGTAATCCCAAAATAGCTTGTTATGGGAAAAAATTGCCATATTTAGATATTACACTGGAATTATTGTAATACCTTGAACGAAAACAAGGTATATCAGGTTAAAAAACTATTCAAGCAAAATGTTTTGGCTAAAATGATTTTATACAAAAATACATCATACTTAATATAAACACTATAAATACCATACCATAAATACTTCTTAAATATCTGCATTGAAATGAGACAAAATTACCCTGATTCTATCAACAGTTAAAAATGTTACCATCATAACATAAAATGAAGATGTGAAAAGGATCATATACATAATTTACAGTTTTACTTTTGGTTCATTATGCTTCATAAATCTTATAATTTGTTAGTTTGATTTTTGGAATTTAGTTTTTAGATTGCAGATTTGCTACTGTATCTACTTCCACCATAAAAAAAACATGTGTACAGATCTCACACACAATATTTTTTCAAGTGAACTCATTCAGTTAGTTGGGGTGACAAGAGCAAATTAACAAAACAGGAATAAAGAGTGCTTTGTTTTGTCCTTTTGAACATCACCTCATTGTTTAAACAAGGCAAGACCTTTGACAAGACCACTGTGCAAAAGGTTTTGGGGATTAACCCCATTAACACTGGCCTACTTTGCCAGTCTGTTGGTATACACACATCCAAGTTATCAGCTTAAAATGATGTGCAATGACCACTAAAACCATAAACCGTATGTTTACTTCTGTAGTAATAAAAGCAAATATAGTCCAAATTCCTGTTTTATCTGGATGAAATGCTCAAGTGTTTCAAAATCAACAAGCACCTGCACATGCACACCCTTGTCCAAATCACTGTTCCATGATAGGTCTCCAGAAAGAAGTGGGCTAGATTTGGCATTTGGAAAGACAAATATGTCATATTTATCATGCTTGCATTACCTTTGCCGATGTTGACATAGCTGTCACTGTACAAATAGTCCCTTCCTTTGTTTTTATATTGAGCCTTTGCAGTCTCTCTTTGCAGTTTGAGTGACCTCAATCACAATGAGTAATTTTATGGTTGGGTGAATGGGAATGCAATAATATATAGAATTGAAAAAATTTGTGCAAGATAAGACTAAATTAGGTAATTAAAATGATGGCTAACAGGTGTATTTTTCCATTTCCGTGCAGCTAGCCAAACAATGGGGAACCACTTACTGAGATAGATATTGAACATGGACAGTATATCCTGATTTCTTAACATAAAACTCATTTTTGCAGCCAGGGGCAGTGAAAAAGTGATCCCCTTAGACTGATTGCTAGTTTTGATCCCCTTGTTTTCCACTGACTTATCAGTTCTGTCACTAGTTAGTTAACATAAACTAATGTAAGTCTGTTAACAGCAACCATCCAACCAACCCCATGATATGATGTTCTGTACTTTAACAAGATGGAAATAAACATCTCCTCAGAACTTTAGGTACTTATATCCTCAATCCAGCTTCAAAGACAGCATTAAATCACTGACAGTTTTTGGGAACAGGGCTCCATAGTGTAAATTAGTCTTTATACATGTAGTGCTTCATGTCCACTAACAAAGTATTTGTATTCTGTTACTTCCCACTTCTGGGAATAAAAAAAGAACTTTTATAACACTTTTCCTTCACATTCTATCCTTTCCTCATCCCACATCCCTCAAGGCAACCTTCATTTTCCTCTCTCTCTTTGCTTCCATCGTCCTCTATCACATCTTCTTGTTCTCCATCTGCTACACAGACAGACTCTGTACAAGAATGAAGCATACAGAACAGAACCTGCTCCACCTGCTTGCAACCAAACACTGTTCTCAGCGGTCAAACCAGATCATCAACTTACACCACAATAACTATAGATGATGGTCGCACTTTACTATAACATAACACTATTAAGCATTAGTAAGGCTGTATAAGGCAAGTGCTCAAGTCATCATTTATATATCACTACTCGGTCTTCATATGACATTTACAAATACAGATGTTTATCCAACTGTTACTGTTATGCCATTTATAGCTATCACTGCTGTACATGGTGTGACTATGTACAGCTATCAGTGCTACTATATCACTGCTAGTAATAATCCTAATCATAGGCATAATAATATATCTGTATTTATAAATGGCATATTAAGGTTGTCTAATTATATATGAATGGTAGATTAAGCACTTTTTAATGCCTTATCAATTAATAGTGTGACATTATTATAAAGTACTACCCAATAATGTTAATATGCAAAAGCTTAAATATGTGTCCAAACCTTGCTATGTTTTTAAAACTGTAATGCTGAACTACAGTACTTGCATGTTAAAATGCATTAGGTTACATTAGATTTATGTTATCTGCAGTTACATGAGATATCGTATCCATTTTTTGTTCGTGTTAGTGTTCATGTTATCGAACATGAGAGTTATGCAGCAGTTTAAGAGTCACAGCACACGGGCTGAGAACCAGTGGTCCAGATTACAATAAAGCTGAGTGCTACTTGATGTCAGCGATGTAAAAGTTTAAGCTGAAACTGCTATTGATACAAATAATTGCTTGGAATATCTTTTAGCTGCTGCGATATGAGCTCATCTTCTGTCACATCATTTGGAGAGTGACCTGCTGCTGCCTCACTTTCCCTGGCTTTTTCTGAAATTAAGGGTTTCATGGTGTTAAGCTGTGGCATAGCTCATTATGATGAATACGGTGTCACATCTAAGATTGGATCGCTGTCTTTAACAACTGCTCATACTTAATCCATAGCTAATCCATTCTTAACACGTTATCTATGAAGGTTGTTAACAACTGACGTCCCCCAGTTTACGTTCTCTTTCTCTTCTTTCAGTGTTTTTTTTTTTTATATATCTGAATTTGCTTTGTTGGTGAGAGACATAAGACAGATACGCATTAGCAGTCACATAAATTATCTATCCGGTGAAGAGTCTAAGTGCGGCATGGACTAAACCATTTTATATTATTTGTAAGGGATAAAAGTGGCATCAGAGAACCTCCACTTATTTTGGGAATCAAGTTTAGTCATTCAGCTGAACTTTTCAGACAATTTAATTGTTTACTTTGATTATTACTTAGAAATAAAAAAAATCATAAACTAAAACAAATATATGGATCCACGGTTGTTATAACCCCTCCTAGCATTAGGTTCTTAGGTAGTCTGTCCCACTTTACCCGCCAACTATGACCCCCAGCTAGATGCTGGTGGCATTGAGATGGAGTAGTGTGTGAGCCCTGAGTGCACATGTACTAGTACTGCACATGTAACAAACCTAATGATGCATTCAGTGACCATGTAAGTGACCTTGCTCTAGAAGGACTTTCCCCAAAATTTTTCAAGTGTTAATATAGTTCATGTGTTAATATTTGTCTCAAAGATCCTTCACAGGCCAACACACAAATTCTGCTCCCTATCAACTAACAAAAAGGCCAACAACAAAGTAGAGGTGACTTTGACATACAGTAACATGTGAGAATGTAACAAGAAAACACATTGCTTCTTTAACAAAGGAAAAGAAAGAAAAACATACACTATTTATCAAAATATATTACAGGATTTTGTTAACATAGTACTAGTTTAAGATAAAATTCAGTTAAAAGTAACTGACAACATCTCCTCTTCATCTCTCTTCCCATGTCTGCCTCTCTGGTGTTATCTGTGTTAATGTGTCACTGAGTTGCAATATAAATAATTCAGATAAAATCTTTTGACCTTTGTGTGTCCTACACACACACACACACATGCAATAACATGCAAAATCTCATTTATAGATGACTTATTAGTTGTCCTGCAAACACAACCTTTGAAGGACAACCTTTAGCTGTTTGGGCATGAAGGTTACAACTTGTAGAACTTTATCATGTTAAGGTGCAGTTGGGGGTATTTTGAATTACTGCTAATCAGTGAACATGTAACATGATTCATCCACTATTCACTATAAATTTCAGAAGTTAATTTTTTTGTCTCTGAATTTAAAATCTCATTCATGACATAAAGCCATAAAGACATATATTGTTATTGTCATTCATCACGCTTAAGTAATGCCAGTAATTACTTTCGTGCAAGTCCAATCAAAAAACAACACAGAAAAAGTAGTTTCATAGAAGAAGGATTTCTCTTATTTTAATTACTCTCAATTAAGAAAAACAAACAAAAAAAGTCACCTTATGCATAGTCTGATAATTATGCATGCATACAGTATTATTTACAATACTAAATATGGCCACCAGGCTTTCTCATTTTACACTGAAATTTATATCTGCGCACTATACACACTTGAATATTGATGAGCTACATAAATCGTTTAAAACAGTTACTTAGTATCATGTGGGGTTCTTTCCTGGATCGTGTTTCAATAGTTCCTCCAGGCATCACACACATCAGAGGAGTCCCTTCTTTACTAATTAAAAGCTTGCTTTAATTCTTCAGATTTGCATGTCTTTAAATTGCAGTTGAGTCGCTTAATGTTTGTTGATATAGTATGAGTTGTGTTTCATTAGGGAACTGTCCCCTAGATTATGCAGTTCAGTTTCAAATTAAGTAATCTTTAAAGAAAAGAGTTCTTATCGCACTTGTGAAAGTAAAATGTGGATTGTGGGAAGGGCTTTTTTGTTTCGCACACTACTCTATACAACTTTTACATACACATATATTCCATAAGATGATACTATATTAAAATATTTGAGCTTTTAATACTTTGCGTATTCAATTTTACTCTTCATGTTTGTCAGAAGCGTCTCACTGTTAAACATGTGCATACAAGCCATCAAACAAATAGAACAACTAAGTGGATCCTTATCACTTTGGGTATTATTTACCATTTACACATGGGCAGTGCTATATAATACTAATATACACATATTTATTTCAGCTGTAACCTTGGGAATTTATGGAGAGCAACACTGGCAAACTGTCTCTAGTAGTGAACAACTTGCTCGGTAATGTTGCCATGCTTTGTTAGGCAGAAGCTACTGTCTTTGTTATCACTGTACCATGCCAAGTTCTCTACATGTCACAGTGAAGAGAATCCCAACACTGTTATATAATCTATAGGCTTGCCTGGGAACCAAATGTGAGGCCTCTTTTCAAAACTTGTGAAAGGGTTTATTCTTATGGAAGTAAATGAAACAAATGAATGCTTGTAATGCTCCTGGACTTTGGACTCCCAGTGTTCTGCTTTTGGACTTTGAATTCATTATTAAGCACTCGCTCTTTGGTTATGGTTTTTGTGTTTTGTGGTTTAGAGTTATTTACTTAAAATCTGGGTTTGCTTTACTGCTGTTACCATTTGTTACTTATGGTTTTACGTTTATGTTTCCTTGTCTCTGCCCCTTTTATTTTAGATTAACTATAATTTCTAGTTAATTCCTGTTGTTCGTTAGTATTCTGGGGATTTTTAATTCATTTGTAATTCTGTATGTTCAGTTTGTGTTGAGCCAGTTGGTGTTTGGTATTCCTAGTACCTTGCTTTTAATTTTAAATCCCCAGGTCTCGTCTAGTTCAGGTGTGTCTAGTTTCCCTGGTGTCTCTAGACTGCCCTAATTAGTCTTCTGTGTATATCTAGTCACAGTCTCCCTTTGTCTTTTGTCAGATTTTCTGTTTATCCCTGTGGTGTGTGTTCTTGCTTCCTGGCCTCATGCCCTTTCAGATTTTGTAGCTTTCTCAGTTTAACACAATGAAAGGCTAGTGTCTGTTACCTAACACTCTTTCTGGGTGCTCCAATCATGACACTGCTTTAAAAGCTTGTTTGAACTTTGAAATGCAGAGAAAAATGTGCAACGAAATGCATTCATGCAAGTGAATGGTGCAGCTAGTACATGCATGCATGCATGATACAGCATAAATGGCTTCTCTGGGATTTAAACCTTTTCTATCCAAGTCAATGTGCTGTATCTTTTCTTATTTCCCCTGAAATTGTATCCTAGACTCACAGACCAGAGAACTGGATATCCAGTTTCTGCTGTTATTTTAAAGAAAATGGCAAACCAGTGAGGTGAATCAGCACAATATGCCTGCGCAGTATAAGTGGCTAGAAGCTTAACAGCTTAAACAGTTCTACTAGCAGTCTGCAACTTTGACAACATAACCAGTTCGGGCTGTGAAATCGAGTTTCATTGTGGCCTTTTCACAAGATAGGCTCTGTGACATATAAAATCGGTTTAAAATAAGATACACTTAATCTGTCATGACTCTGAATACGCATTTGGTATCACTATGTTGTTGTAACTATACTGAACACTAGCAACCATGGGTCATCCCTAAAGCTCTGCCTCTAAGCCCTTACTGTAGTTTTCCTGTAGGAGTAGATTTTGTTTTGTCTCCCTTTGTGCAGGCTTAATTGTTTTCTACAGGGCATGATGAGGATAAAAATTAACTATATGTACTCACATTTTTGATATGATATGTTTTTTTTTCATATGAGTCAGCTGACCCCGCACACACACACACACACACACACACACACAGATGGACACACAGAGAGAGAACAGATATCTTCTCTTTCTTTATCATCTGTTCTGTTTCTCCCTGTCTGTTTCACAGAGGGACCTAAAAGACCTTGAGATTATAGCGCTGTTAGACAAAAACAACTTGAAAGGATCCCACTGTCTTCTGCTCTGGGGAGAGAGCACATTCCATGTCAGCTTCATTACTCCTATTCAATCATGCAGAGAGCATACTCAGATTTTCTACTTGGGCTAACTTTAGCAAAAAGCCTCACTGCTGGGGCAGAAATATGGAGCTAAAAAGCAATGTTTCATTTTTATTTTATTTATTACATTTTTAAACTGAAAGACAAAAATAATGTTAGTTGTTTTTTTTTTTTGTTTTTTTTACCTAACCAGAAAGATGTCCCTATAAAACCAGCTATTCCCTTATCTCACCTGCCAATGCATGGTTACAGCTTAGCCAAAACTACTGTGGTTGAGTGAATCTAGAGCTTTGGTTTCCTCAACTTTAACACAGTGCACTTCAGTTCCCTCTAGTGGTAGATGGTGGTTCAGACTCATCCTGTTATTACTGATGTTTGTTTCTACACACTTTTCTACCCTTTGAAAAAAGGAAATCTTCATTATAAATGAATCCATATTTGTGGAAGGACACAAAAAAATCAATTATACAAGTTTTGCAAACTGGATACTCCTAGATGAGCACTACAAAGTTTATGGAACACAACAGCCATTAGAGAACAGATGACTAATTGTCCTGTGTTTACCGTTACACTGCAGTAAATGCTATGTGATTTAAAAAACAAAGCAAAACAAAAAAAAGATGAATGTAGCTAAAATCTAAATTTAGAATCCAAATCTTCTTAATTAAAGGGGAGCATCTGAGGGGGGAAAACCCCTCACTTGTGGTATTTTTCTCATATATTACTAGGCTAGGGTAATACATGTCACGAGAAGCTTTTACAGGAAAATTGCATCACCTTCAGCATAAGTCACTGTCACCTGCCCTGGATTTAATTTTAAGACCTTTTTTTACCTTTACCCCTCTTTTTTCCACTATCTGTCTCATTCAGTTCTATTGACTTCAAAGAGATTCAGTAACTTCACCAGAATTTTCCACTGTTAATACTGTCATTGGAGCTACAGAAAAACTGTATATAAACATGATTATCAGAAGAAGCTGGAAAACAACTGAACAGTCTGTCTAACACATGTAGTTTGACACTTAGTTTCACTCCCATTTTGCATATTTTACAAAAAGTAGTGACACAAATGCTTCAGGTTTTTAAATCTCTGTCAGTCCTGAGTATATCATGTTGTCTTTCCACTTCATTTGCAAACTGAGAGACTGAGAAAATCCAGCCTCACTAAGCATGTCATGTACTCTCAAGATCAGTTTGGGACCTACCACCCACTCACCAAAGATCATAAATATCTTGCCTTCACAGCAACAACTGTGTGTTTTGTTAAGTGATTTTGCCTACATTCTTCTGTTTTTCATTGCAGCAAATGGCAAGATCATTAGAGGGGAACAAATTCTTCTGTGTTGTGGAAGTGTAAGGAAATAATGAGAGAGTGGCTTTCAGGCCTTTTAGATTTTCCACAGTGTCAAGGAAAGATGATTCAGGCTCTTGTAACACTGCAGAAATGAATATCTCACAACTGGTTACTGCCTACTGTACACACACACACACACACACATACACACACACACACACACACACACACACACACACACACACACATACATTTAATTCACAACCTGGAGTTGAGCTTCATAACATAGATTATAATATAATCGTTCTGTCTTTTTTTTTTTTTCAGAAAGAAAAAGTTGAAGCAGTGAATAATCTTGTTTCCTAAATTGATGCCAAATGCAAAGCTGATGATGTATGACATGATACCAGTATATGTCTAGATACAGCCACCCTTTTTATTTTTCTACTAAGAGAGGATGATGTGCATCGTAAAAATGTCTTAAAGAAATAAAAGAAAATCCCAATTTCCTCAATTCGCTTCAGCTCTGCTAAAGTTTCCTTATCTTTAAACTTTGGTTATTACAGTCTGCAAGTTTGTGTTCTGGTTCAGGCCCACTGCTCTTATCAGCCCCATTTCCAGCTGCTAGAAAAAGGAAAATTTGGGAGTAGCTGTTGAACATGAAATTTAGCAGTTAAATGTCTCCTTAAGGATGGTGAAGATCAAAACAGGGCTAAGAGGGGAATAAATGGACAGAATCCTGGTACATGGATGCCGATGGCTCTACATAAGTAACTCATGCTGAGAAGCTCTCTCTATCATCTTACTGGTGTAAGTCAATATTGAGTTTGTAGCTTGTTGCACGGCCTCCACTTGGGCAAAAATGATTGACAATTTTACATTTGCAAAACCTGATTTTAACCCTTTTTTGGGTTGTCCATTTGTATGACTATAAAGCTACTACAACACTATCATAGCTACTCTAACATTACATTACAAAGTCTAATCAATTTTGTTCAGCCAGCACTGAAAACATCACCCAGAGGGGGGCTGAGATTTGTACCACACTGTTGTCATGTCTGGATAAAATTACACTCCAAAAAGCCTACACCATCTTCACACATCTTCAGTCCTGGACAAGTAGATGGTTTAGATAAATGTCTGAATATTTTTCCTCTTTTTTCGGTCGCTATACTTGTCAAGCAATTTTAGAAGAAAACCACAGTGCACACAAGCTCCAAAAACACTCGTATATATGTCATTCTGACACATGTAGACAGAATGAACACGGTCTTTCTCATTACCAAGCCTTCATTGAGGCAAGCTGTCAGGTTGAAACCCACAAGAGCCTACTGCAGATGCTGCAAACCATCAGCATCAACTCCCAAAGTGAAGGAAATAGGATGTCTGCAAGCATCAGCATTAGAGGGAAAAGAAAATATTTACGGGGTAAGCATTCAAACTGAATTTTTGATTATAAGCTTACTCTTCCACAAGGTGTTGGTCCATTGGGTTCAGCTTGAGTTTACAATCTGCTGTCAGAGCTGCCAGTGGACAGATTTAACTATTTTACTAATATGCTCATACTCTGAACAAAAATCTGAATGTCCCAGTAGTAAAACCTTCCTTCAATAACACAACACTGATGCTCCACATTTTTTAGAGTTAGACTGAATGAGAGAAATCTCCCAAGACTTCCACTGACAACTTCTTTATCGGCCAAGGTGATCAATATATTATACTCGTGAGCTATAGAGCTTCCCTCCTCATGAATTGATCCATACCATCCATACTCTTGCTTAGACCAAGGTCAATCAATAAATCATAATAAATGACTGTGAATATTGTGCAAAAAGGGCAATAGAGAAAAAAAAGAAGCACTAAGTTGGCCGATTATTGGTTGTTTTTTTTTGTTTGTTTTTTTTTTGGGGGGGGGGTTATACCAACCGTTTTTTAATATCTTTAAACTGCATCATATTCACGCCACATATCAGGGATGATTAATGTTTTACTCTATAACCTATTGTTTACAGTCAGAGTACAATCTGAAAGTGGAAACTAAAACTTGTCAATGAGGAAAACATCTTTAAGTTACTCAGGCAAATAGGAAGACATTCACTTTTTTGTCAAGTCAAGAGGTGAGGGCTTTACCACTCCACCAGTGCCTTAATACTTATGTGACACCAACTCTCAAGGCCAGCACTTTTTTGAGTCATGAGGTCTTATATTAGGGGTTTCTAAGAAAGGCAAATCCACACAGCAAAGAAATAAAAAGTAGAAAAGACAAAAGACTTGAAAAAAAATCAAGCCAACTTCAATAAATGAGACTTCTACAGAGCAGAAAACCCAAGGGTGTGATGGAGATTTTTGTCTGTATTCTGTAGCTTTTTCAGTAAAAATGCTTCTCCTTTATCTGCTGTTTCATAAAACCTCCTTTAGGAGTAGACCACAAAGAACAAAAGGAAAATACCAAATCTTGTCAGCTAGCTTATGTTCCACCAGTTTCATTTAAAAATTGTAATTCATTAGTTATAGTTATATTCTCTCTTTCTCTCTGTGTGTGTCTCTCTCCTTCTTTTGTAATTCTAGGGCACTTCCACTTATAAATTAGCCTCTGGCGGATTTGCTACTGAATGTTGCCTCTTTGGCCTCAGTGCCAACTCTGCTCTTTTCATTGTGCTCCTTTTTTTAAAATATACTCTTTGATGGCAGTCATTCATCAGCTCAGTCCTGGAAACATTTCACTCCTTTCCATTTGCCAAAAACAGGCTGGTGTTGTAGTCGGGCCAGTAGAAAGAAATATACCCGTTGTTTTTTTTTTTCATCGATCACCTCACTCATAGAGAAAGGAGCTGCCTGTTGGGCCTAAAAGAGCAGCAAGGTAATGTATGGACTGCCCACAGGTCAATGATTACCCTGGATCCCAGGCAATCAGGCCAATGATAAAACAACAGAAAACATGAAAATAGATTAAAATAAAATGGATGAGATAACTAAAGTAGAGTGTTCTTTTTCGGAAAGGATTATATCACGAGTATAATTGTGAAACTTTGCAGAGAGTCTGCATACAGAGAGGAGATTCACAATTTGAAAGATGTAAGCTCTGCTAGGCAGAGGAAGATGCAATTCAGACGCAATATTGGAAGTGAAAGATCCATGATTTCTACCCTTGACTTATGGACTTGACTCAAACTCCAGCATACCTTAGTGTCTGCTCCACCAATTTTGAGCTCTTTTTAGTCTGATCAAAGCAAAACAGTGGGATGCTCCTTAGATATAAACTGTAGTTACAAGAACGTATTTGGTGTATAGACTAGACTTTAAAAAAAAGGATACACTCCCTACAGATGTTAATTTTTAAGTTCTGGTTTTGGTTTAGGAAACAGAGCGTGCAGAGTTTCTGTCTGCATGCATCATTTACAATATGGATTTTGCTTCAGGCCAAGAAAGAGAAGTCACACCTCCAGAAAGACAAAATCATCTAGCACAACACTGTAAAAAGCAAAACCTATATTTTTGTCAACACGGCATGAATAATAGTAGCTGTACAATAAATGTGCAAAATATTTTTTCATTTGGTGTCACGCACAACCGAGGTTTTTAGAATCATAAAAGAATGGGTATTTCCCTTGTTTACAGCAATAGACCTGATGAAAACGTTTGTTGGGCTTTTCTAAACTGATGTAGGTGCTGAGTGAAGCCTCAGGATGGTGCCAGTGTGCTTTGAAACACTGAGACCATGGCCACCTACAGATTAAAAACAGATCCTCAGCTTTACAGTCTGAGTGACAGTCTTAGTGGCATCATACAGTATGACATTAACTTAACAGTGAATGCTGTGACACAGTATGAGCTCTCTTTCAGCTTTCTGGGGCTATTAATATTTCTATCAGTCTTATCCCAGGATGATGACTTCATAAGAAAAGCATGCTTAGAAAAAAAATCTTCAGAGCTTTTCCAGTTGTGTCAACATCCCAGCTTGTGGCAACTCAAGCAATGGCTGCATGCAAAAATATTGGGAAAATGGCTTGAGAAGTTGCTATAGATACATAGATAGATCGATAGATAAGTGTGAATCATCCCTGTAAGAGTAATAATCTTTACTGCTCAGTTTTGCAGTACAGGAACAGGAGACGTTTGTTGAGTGTGCTTCTCTGCCTGACCAGTGTTACGTGGAAGGGGGGGGGGGGGGGGGGGGGTCTGGGGTTGCTGAGGATGACCTGCAACATGATCCTTATACAGCTCTCCAGCACAGCACGCATAAAGTCCAGTCTCTCCTAGCTGGCTCCTAGCTGAGCTGGCCATTTTAACCAGCTTGTTCCACTTCTTACTGTCTTTATCAGTGATGTTTTTATCCCAACAAACCAAAGCAAAGAAAAAGACACTGAAAACAAGTGCATGATGAAAGCAGTATAATTTCAATATTTCATGACGCACATTAAAGGATTTAAGTCTCCTGAGAATAAAGCTCTACCCTTTTTTACAGAGGATATCAGTGTTGACAGACCAGTCCGTTTTGTCATGAAGGTGCACACTGACATATTCATGACTGCACCAAGTCAATGTCCACCCCTTGAGTGCATCTATATAATAGCTGCATTGATGTGACATAAAAACACTTGTTGTTGTTGTTGTTGTTTTTTAATCTTGTGGTAATCAACAAGATAAAACAAGCCAAGCCAACTGCCAACACCTGTTGGCTGGGGCTATTGTTAGGTAGTTAAATGGAAAGCATTAAAATTTAATAAAGCACCCTGCTACAGGTTACCGCAGTTTGTTGGGTAAACCAGCACAGGTGGGGAAATGTTCTTATTGCTTTCTTGATTTGAATATTATAATTTCTGTATTGTTAATGTAGGGTAGAGCCAGTGTCTATCTACTACTACTACTACTAATAATAATAATAATGATAATAATGATAATAATAATAATAATAATGATAATAATAATAATAATAATAATAATGATGTCAGACTATTCCTTTAACAAAGTCAGAACATTGGTGAAAATTAATCTGACAGTAGTAGAGATGACCACACCTTTGGCACACCGTTATCGCCAACATTAAGAAGACAGTGTGGCTGTGGAAATTTAGATGCATGTTTATCTGAGTTTCCACAGCCACACTGCCTGCCTACATTCAAAATGCATAATTGTGACCTTAGAATAAAAAGTTCTCGAGAGGGTGCATAGAAAGAATATGAAGTAGAAAACGTATTTCCTTCACATCAGTCGCTAAGTCAAAACAACTTTTTCCTGGAGAAAGAGCATGCAGCATATTTGTACACAAAAACACACACACACACACCCGTGTGTATGTATGGTCATTGCTTAAATCTAACAGATCTTCCAGACACCAGCAGAGTGACGTTATTCTATGTGTATTAATGTTATTTCTGAGTGCAGTCACAGACTTTCCAATAAACTTTAGGGTAGTTTGTCAGGATTTTCTTATCATATTTTCTGAGGATATTTGTGCACATAGTAGACTTTGCTGAAAAAAAAGAGGAAACAGTGTGAATTTAAAATTGTGAAACTATTCAAGAAAAGTGTGGGAGTACACTGAGTTTTGGGAGGGGGTAGGGGTGGGGGTGGCATTGTTCCCTCATGTAAGTGAATGTGACAGATCCTCACCCAGGAGAGCACTTGTACTGAGCACTCACTAGAGGCCAGCAGGGCCACCTGTCACATAGATCTGTGACTAAAGAACTCTATTAGCAAACAAACACCCAGGGATGGCACACACACATGCACAGACCACACACACACACACACACATACACACTTACACAAACATGCATGAACACAAGCACACGTTCAAAGTGAATATGCGAATGGAGCTGTAAATGTAAAGCGACTTGGTAGGAAGACAATAAATAGGGTGAGGCGTAAGACAAGAGTAGATTGAAAGCCCCATTCGACATCAGTGCACATTTTAATGATCCCATTCTCCACAGTATACCCTGCTTGTCACAACAGTCCACATTGAACATTTCCCCTTAATATGATTTACTTTACATATAGGTTGTGTATTGTGATAAAACAAAATGTCCTTCTTAATACTTGCGAGGTGGTGCATAACCATGTTTCATCCTGTCAACACTCCACTTGGCATATGACAATTATTAAGATGGATTGGCAGTAAATTGTGTACCCTGCCACGAACGTACAGTGCATTTGATAGGAAAAGTGTTCAAACAGAATCATCTGTATTACAAATGAGCTTCAAGTAGAGGTGAAAGGCACACTTAACTTGCCTTTAAGGTCTTCTGCTTGTGACTTTTTCTTATCTTATAGTCTAAAATAATGACCCGTCAAACACTGTTTATACATAATATAAGTTATTTAATGTGCAGGGATACCCCTCTGGAATAGGACAGCCAGAGGGTTTTTTTTTTTTTTTTTTTTTGTCAACACTGTCACTCTGTTGTGATCAAAAAAATAATAATTATATTTGACACAGCCACATCAACTTGAAAACCACTAAAGTTATGCTGTCAGGGCTCTTTGGTTCCTGTCCTTGAAGCCTTTTTGTCTTTTTTTAACTTCTTGCCCCCCGTCTCTGTCCCTGCAGAGAGAGTAGTGATGATGTTTGATTTTTAAATGGCTGCAGGAATAATATCCATGAAATCAGGGATGATCGTTGCTGTCTCACAAATCACTACCCCTCCATTACTCCCGTTCTGCAGCCTCTCACGTGATGCTGTCTAGCTGATCCAGAGAGAGAAATTCATTGGAACAGGTGGTGCTGTGGACCATATCCCATTAGTGAGGCTGCCAAAGGCCGGTCCCTGTAGGAGTAAACCCTTCCCTTAATGCACTATAGGCGCAAGCTACTGTATATAGATATGAATTTATGGGCTAAAACATACTTCTTATGGGAAAACAGTCAAGGATTGATGAGCATCTGTACCATATTTTTATTACTGTATAATGCATTCTTTTATTTTTCTTTTTTTCAAATCCTTTTTATGTGAGCTTGAAATTAGCCTGGAAACATTCAGAGAACACTCATTTGCAGCAAAAGTCAGTGGCTGAAATGCACACGTAGGCCTGATGTGTGTATTGTGGGTGCATGTGAAGGGCGGACGTGGCTCTGACTTTGCCTTTGACGGGCTCGGCTGTTAGCCCCTGGCTTCATGACTCTTCCCACATGGCAACACATTATGGCAACACTTTCCATCCTATCCGCAGAACGAGGGGAAATGTCAAAACAAATGAAAGTCACTGTTCACAGTGATGTGATCAAACAGTTTAAGAAAATGAAATGGACAACACTTCAGACAGTAACAAACTAGAGACCTCTATTCAATCGAATTTAACCAGCTGCAATGCTCATGCAGCGGGTTAATAGAACTTTATGCATTCTGTTATACATGTTTATGCACATGATAAATCAAATTTCTATACTAAAAGTATAGTGGGTGCTTATAAATATATTAGAAATGTAAAAAGAACAAAGGGTTAGGGTTAATGCAGGGGTGCCACTGCCCCTATGGCTTTCCTCGTCCATCTCCCTGTTATTCAGTATCTGTGGGTCAGACCACAGCTATCTTCAAGCTTGACCTTCATTTCGAAAAGTAAGGTAATGTAAAAGTTTTGCGACTGTTTCATGCTCAGTTACAGTTCTGTCTTGATAACAAAATCTGTCCCCAGAAAGACAGAGAATGATAAACATCAACCACAGAACCACAGTGCTGTGGTAGTTCCTGCTATACAAAGTGTCTCCAGGAGCACATTAAGCAATGAGGAATTATGTCCTAAATATGACACATAACCTAGATGAATGAAACTTTGAAGCAAGAAGCCTTTTCTTGGGCAGCAAATTTAATGTGGTGTATTTATATGGTGTCGTGGGCTAATCTTTGTGGCCGTTAATTAAAAAAGATCAAGGAATGATGTTCAAAATCCTATCAACAAAGGTCATCATTTTGTAAGAAAGGATGAAAAATCAACAGCGTTATCATTTTTCAGTTGAAGTTTACATTTTCTTTTTATGGAAATTGAGAGCAAGAGCAATAGCACTAACTTACTGAAAGTAAAAATCAAGTAGAGAGCAGCTGCTTGCACCACATTGGAACAGGAGAAATTAAAGGAATAACTTCCATCATTTTATTTTCACAATCTTGTTATAAGTGATATTTGTTTAAATAACATTTCAAACATAGCACGCTATTTAATTCCTGTGGCTTGTAGAACTGACTTGAGAAGTTTCTACTTTATCTGCTAAAATAAAATTGTGAACTTCAGCTCAGATTAGCCGATCTTAACGCTAGCCCAAGTTTCAGCATATGCTTCAGCTGATACCTCTTTCTGAATCCTTTTATCAGATTTCATATGGGCCGTTGCTACAGCCTCTGAAAGCTGCTTTACAAACTCACCTCCATTCTAGCGCCTCCATTTCATGCTAATTCTCACTCTATCAATATGATGTCATAAATAGTCAGAATCAATGATGAAGTCATGATATTGTCTCTATTTAAGGTTCTTCCCAGCACAGAACCATAATTTGAAATATGTAGATACAATAATATTCCTATTTTGACCAAAGCGGTCCTGATATAGTAAAAGTACAAACTCACATCACCAGTGTACATCTTCTATTGCATTAACTACAGTAGATGTCTGCTTTAGCAACAGACTATGCCAGTGTGAAATTATTAAAACATTAAGAACTGGTTCTCACTGGCTGTATTATTTCAGCTTACCATATAACAGTTTTTGGCTTTCCTACAGTTTTGATTTGTTTGTTTTTTAATGCTTTATGCTATCTAGTCAAATTGATAATGTTTGCCTTTATTATGATGGACTCCTGTTAAATGTTTCAGTGAATGTAAAATCGGTCCCTTGCCTTTTTGGACGAGTAACAGTTCCTGACTTAAACTGGTGCAATATCTGCTGGCCACAGTTGTTTCTGTGTAAAAAAACAAAAAAACTTTGCATAGCTTAGACGAGGCATTCATGGCGATGCATTTATGAAAGTGCCAGTGACAGTTTTACCCCTGTCTCTGTTGGCTGTGTTGCATTGCCACAAAATGGTTGAAGAGGAGCCTGTCTCTTCAGAAAAACAATACCAGAGTGCTGCAGCACATTACTGTGTCCTCCTGTTGAGTTGTGCTCAGTGATGCTGTTTATTTAGGTTAGCTAAGTACCCTGTTCCTCTTATGTCAGTTGCTCACTGGCTGAAACTGAAAGCTGTTGAAAGGCTGTGAAAAATTCATCCAAGTTAGACTCCTGGGTCCCATGCTGAGCTGAAAAGCTGATTGAAGAAAAAAACAAAAAACAGTATAATTATCCTCATCAAGGAAAGTGCCTATTCTGTATTTATGTTCCAAAAAACAGTCTTACTGAGAATGCGCCAATAATCCCCCTCTTCCCTTTATAGTGTCATATACTTCCTTCAAACTTCAAACAAAAGCTACACTGCCTTTGGATAGCTTGAAGTTTTCACCTAACTGTAAACCTTTAGTATCTGATATTGCAATAATAGAAACTGTATATAAATGTTTTTGATTATTGCAATAATGTAAAACAGAGTGTCCTTGAGCAACAAACATTAATGCAATCAAAGTGTTGCATTTCTCTCTTTGGAGTAGTGGTGACTATGGATTCACTAAATGGCTGGACATAATAGGGACTGTCAGTATTATAATAAGAAAGTTCTATTTCATCTTTTCTTGACCTTTTGTTTGAATACTCCCTCTGAGTGTGTGCTTTACAGCAAAATCAATAAGTACGTCACTGTGGTCTTTGTTTCCATGCACAACAACTGCCAGTGGCTACAAGCTGTGCTCAGCATGCTATGTACCATAATTCAGTAATTTGTTTACATCTGCAATGACCAGGTGAAATAACACAATTATATGGAATTAGAATCACATAAAACAGAGGATTCCCCTGGGCTGAAAAATCAATCAATAAGGCTTATAAATGTTAAGCAGCAATACCAGAAGTGTTAACACCTACATGATGGTTTCAGGTAGAGTAACACTCTGTTGTACTATGTTCTAATCAAAACAAGTGGGCAAGACACTGCATCTAATAATATGTTTAGATTTTTTTTTTCAAACAATAATTTTATGTCTGCCTGTGCATCATTAGTCTTGTTAGTGCTTAGGCCTACACATATAGATAGAAAGATGAAGTTAAGACATTTGTATATCATAACATAAGAAAGAATATGGAGGTTAAAATAAATGTATAATATCTGATATGTGAGTTTTTGTGAATTTTTGAGACCTCTATGTCATTAATGTTATTTTTCTTTTCATGGGCTTTATATTTGTGTGTGCATATATATATATATACATATATATTTATATATTAGGGTAGGGTAGGGTAAGAAAAATAGACTCTGGTGCCAACTTGTTTTAGATGTGTAACATAGCATGTGATGTCACTACAAGAAGTAGCACTATAAATAAGTCAGCAGTGAAGCAGCATTCCTAAGTAATGATGACATAATACTATGGAAAATGCATGCCCTGTCCAAACTAATACTAGTAACAGGGTTCAGTATTGCACCAGTTGTGATTAAATTTAGTCAGTAAATCAGTCAGAACCTTTAGCTGTCCTTTAGCAGTGCTAAAGTCACTGGAAATATTGAGAGGGCCTATAGTTCTTCTTTTTGCATGTTTTAAAAGACACTGTAATAAACTGGCTTTATTTCAGCATCACACATCACATCTATCTATGAGCTCAAAATTGTAGTCATAAATATTTGGTACTTGGAAATCAGACTGTATAATTGTGAACTGAGTTTTTTACCCTTGTAAACCAAAATATCTGCAAATTTTATGTTTGTGCATCCATTTGTGTGTGTGCAAAAAAGATTTCTTTGTAAAAAATATTTACACAAGTTACAAGGTTTTAGAAATACAAGTTACAAATCCATACGTAGCCAAAAACTACGCGTGAAAGGGCCTTTACCCTGCCAGGACCTAAAGCTCAGTAAAGCGCCACCCCGACATACAAACCTATCTGTTCTCCGATTGGATTATTGAATTTGCGATTGACATGACTTGACTAGTCAGCTGAAAGGAAGTAAAATCTGGTCAAAATTCATACTTGCAAGTTGAAACTCACGTGCAATGCAGGGAACCTGAGGGCAGAGTTTTACACATAGTTTTTTTTTTGTATCTATAACCAGACCTTAACAAAAAAAAATTGTAACTTGTGTACACTGGTTTGTCTGGTTTACAAGTACAAATTATTTTTCACCACAGTTTGAGCCCATAGCTATCACACATCACACAGATCACATGCTATAACATAACACATCTAAAACACAAGATGGAGCTAGAGCCTCTGTAAAATTGATTTTCATTCAATATATTCAGACTTTCATTTAATGTATTCTAGGTTCATTCTATATATTCAGTGTTTATTTTATATCTTTGAGGGTCATTCTATATTTTCTATTTTCATTCAGTATATTCAGTCTTTTATTGTAATACATAAATATGTAATCATTTGTGTAGTGGTAACATTCTTTGGAACAATAGGTTGGAGATTTGAATCCCGTCCAGGGCCCAAGGTTGGATCCCCCCATGTAACCCAAGCTTACCTCAGACTATCAAAAGGCAACATTGCAGAAATTGAGGATAGCTACAAGTACCTTTGATTACCACAGGCAAATAGGAACCACAAAGATGTTGCTAGGAAAATACATGCAGAGAGTAAGGTAAGTCCTGAGGAGTCATCTGAATGGGAAGTACAAAATCCAGGCAATTTCCACCTACGCCCTGACAGCCACCTGATACCCGGAAGGGATACTAAACTGGCCAAAGGAGGAGATAGAAGCTACTGACATGAAGACAAGAAAGTTCCTTACGATGCATGGAGATTTCACCCCAAGTCTAGCACCCTGGGACTGTACGCTAAGTGGAAGAAAGCGTGTCAGAACCACTATCCATGATGAATCAGCACAGATCCATGAGCTTAATGCTTAGTGAATACCTCAGGAACCAAAAACCCAAGATAGAAGGTGGAGGAAGAAAAGGAACCATCTTGGAAGGACAGGCTTTTTAACAAAATTAACGCTGACAGCACTAATTAAAAAATTTTTAAGGTTCTATGATGTTGCTGTATCCCTGTTTTGCTTCCCCAAGCTTTAACAATTGTGTTGACTAGACTAAGAGCATTGCTACAATTGCAGTTCAAATACAGTATAACCCAGTCAGTTTCAGCACTACTATCCAACCCTAAGCCTTAACAAACTGTTCTCTTGCCATCCTTTTTGAGTATGGCATTCTGTAAAACGGACAGTGTTGAATCTTCAAAGACAGCTTTAGTCAGCCTCCCCCTTTAGACAATGACTAGCTCATGACTGGTTAGAAATCAGCATACAGTATGTGCTCATAATTGCATCACATTAACCATGCAAACCCCACATAGAGGGAATTCAACCACATTTCTCAAAGATTTAAACATGCATTGAAAAACCAGCCTTTCTCTTTGGATTACATATTTATTTACATTCCACATACTCATGTCACTCACGCTCCTGTTTCACCTTTAAGTAATGATAACCACACATGTTTAGCCCTGTGACATTAGCATGCATTTTAGACAACTAGCTCCATGCAGACTATCTGACATTTGGGTTCTTAAACCTTGACTGCAGTTTTAAACATGAACGATAATTAAAACATCTGTTCTTGATTAAAAAAAAGTGGTGCTAGAGACATGTAGACTGAAGTTCTGGAGCAGTCTCTAGAGCAGTGTGACTTAAACATATGTTTTGAAAAGATATTTTCAGCAAAAAGCATTGCAGAGAAATGTTAAAAATGTTACAAAACATGCTAATATTTAATGAAAGTAAATGTACAGAGACAAGTTTTGCAATGGCAATCACAAGAAAAAGATCAGTCACATTTATGAAGATAGCACTTATCATCATGTACATGCACAGGAAGAGGACTATATAAAAACTGTAGTCTTTTTTCCTTTCCTTTATTTCATATCTCCTTTCATTTTTTCCCTTTATTGTCCATATATCTAGTAATTATATATATACAATATACCCAGTCACAGCTTACTCTCTGCACTACTTTGGGATGAAAAGAGTTTGAGCTTGTTTTAAGACATAGCTGATGGATCATTTGCTGCAACAGTGATGGTGTATCCAGAAGATCCAACTCGGCTTGTGAGAGGAGTGAAATCAAAGCAATCTTCTTGGCTTGACTTAAGAAGCTTTCATTTTGTGTAACTGACCTTTCTGTTGGATGATTTGAAACACTGGAAAGAGGAAGATTTCTAAAATTTCCCCCCTAGTTTTAGTTATGTAATGTGCACACCTACAAAATGTGTACGCACTGTGTAAAGACAAAATTTGAGAGTGGCTGTAAAGTGTAGAGAAAGGAGGAGAAACAATCCTCCAATAAGGGTTAGATATCTCATCCAACAACACCATAGTCTGACTATACATTGAAATACACTCCATTTAAATCCCACCCATTCCTTCTTCTCAATACTATGTCTAAATTTTTTAAAATCCTGAATTAAAAACTTGTTATATAGTATTTAAATAAATATTTAAATAAAAAATGTGGCCACACCCTACAGAAACCAGATTTCTCATAGATGGAAAAAAAAGTGTTTCACTGCATAGAAAAATAGAAAATAAATATATGTCAACCAGAAGCCACTTCTCTATGCATAAAGTTTTGGTACCGAGTCATCAAAATCTATAGTTTATAGACAATACAGTCAAGGCTGGGGCAGACCCCAGCTTAGCTCTTTACAGGAGGGCATGAGACCAGCACAGGATAAATAGTATTGTATCAGATGTGAAGAATATAATAGGAAATCCTTCCTTGAGTATGGTAGGTGTCTTAAAAATCCACATTGTTGCTTTTTCAGTGACTCCAATACTAGGATATTTTACTAGTTAGGTGTTCAAAACAGGCATTTCCAAGACTCAGAGTTAGTTCCAACCCGACGGACTAAACCAAAATAAGCAAATTGTAATTGTACAACAAAATAAAGCCAACAAGAACCCGAACAAGTCTTAATATCTTTTCTCTTTAACTATTTAGCCGAAGGCATTTGGAGTGTAAGGGTTTGTTGTTTTTGTTGCAAGTGATTTCTTCATCCGTGTGATAGCATAAGAGAAATGACAGACAGCACTAACAGCCAGCAATAACAAAGGCGCAAACGGTTTTAGTTTGGAACTATATGATAAATTGAACTCACCTACGAATGCACAGGATGCCTGTCAGAATGACTCTGATCAGCACCTCGTCAGGGAGTGGCTCTACTCTTTTTCTCACATGAGGCATCAGGGTATAAGATGAACTAGCTGCGCTTATTGGGGATGACAAGTCATGTTCACTTTAATTTTTGTAGGCCTTTGTCAAAATGCAAGGAACCTTCAAAGGATTCATCGTTTCCCAGGTTTTTTTTCCTGCAGTATAGGGACTGATTTATTTTTGCCTATTCAGAAAATCTGTTAAAAAAAAAGACTTAATAAAGACCAATGGCAGTATCATATGATGAAGAAATGCCAGTTATGTGGCTTTCTAAATTTCCTGTGACAATAAGTGTCTACCTGTCATAGCTTTCATTATCATATTCACAGTGTTGCCTTCTAGGAGCTGTGAATAACTGATTGATATTAAAGTGTACCCCATACTGGTTTTGAATTCTTTTTTTTCTTCTTTTTTTATGAGCCCTGAAAGTCAAACATGATAAAATGCTCTGTGATTGCAGATTGTACCAGGAAAGAAATGTTGAACAGAAGTGTGTGTGAGCATAAGGCAGTTTTACAATTTGCAAATACTCACCAAACAAGCAGCTTGTTGATGAACACCAAAACAAACTGGCCGGCAAAAGCTCTCTTTTTTTTTCTTCTTTTCCTCGCAGCCACTTCAATAATGGCCAGTTAATGGGCTTGCAGCACATCATAAATTGGTTTCATAGCATTGCATTGCTATTAATGTCTGAAAAACAGTTAATCCTGTGGTAAATGCAAAATATGCTGTTTATGTTGTAGAAAACTGACTATTTTTAAGCCAGGATTAAACAGTAGATCTGTAATGGGACTACAGCAAAATTTAACACCACAAAACAAATGTGGCTTATTGGGTTGAGATCTGGAAACCAAACTGGCATCTCTGACATTTCAGGAAATGTTTTAAAACGATATGACTCGTCATCTTGCTGGAAGCATTCCTTTTAAAAAACAACAACAAAAAAACCCAAGTGTGAGCTGTGCAAAAGAAAATGAAATGAATTTTGTCAGAAATGTTTAGGCATGCCGTGTCATTAAAATGTTGCTCAGTTGGCACCAAAGAGACAGTGCACCATGAAAGCACCGACAAGCAGCCTGCACAGCCTCCATACAAGGATGGACCCATGGTTTCATGTAGTTTATGCTAAATTGTTACCCTGCCGTGACCATGTCTCAACACAAACCGTTATCCTTGTGGCAGAGCGTCCCACTGTGCAGTGGTGATGACATCCCCGCTATGGCTTCTCCTCATTTGTTTTGAGTCGACAGAGTGGAACCTAGCATCATGTTTTGCTGCTGTAGTCCTTCCATTAAGATTTGTCTAGTTGTCTGATTTAAGATGCCCTCCTGCACATCACCCTGGTACTGAATCGTTTTTTTGTGGGCCATCTGTGTGCTTGAACAAATCTTGTCATTCTTCTGTGACCTCGCCTGGCAACGGGGCGTCTTTGTCCACAAACCTGTCACTGACTGGACACTTTCTGTTTGCTCATAGGTTTTGCTCACGGCACCGTGCCGGTTAAACTAAAGCTACTGTAGTGAGTAAACTTCCCTGAATGGTGAAGGTGTTTATGCTGGAATTAGCACATGTGGGATCACACATCACACCGCATTCAGACTTTCTTAGATCATATCCTGCCCTTTCTACGGTTTAGTCAAACAGTAACTGAACCTTTCAACTCTGTTTGCATGCTTCACACTCATGCATTATTAATGTACATCATGACTCACTGTCTGGAGGAACAAGCTGTTTGTGTTTCTGAGAATGTGTTCTTAATAAAGTGGATACCATGCGTACTAGAGACCTTTTCTACCAACCCTGCCATAAAAAAATCTAGGCACATTAAATTTTAAAACTTACCTTGGGGGCTCTACCTTTTTAAATGTTTATAGAGTATCTTAGAGCTTTGTTCGACCTTAATGTTAGTGATGACTTATGAAATTAAAACCTCTAAATATATAACAAAAATAGTGTGCATGAGGGGCATTGGTTGGCAAGGCTTTAAGTAAGAAAGGCGAGCAATTTGGTTTGCACCTAAAAGGCTAAGTAATTCATCAGTGTTCTACCTTTGTAATTCATCTAAAACACAACTTGAAAATACCTACATGTCACTAAACTTAGCAAGTCATCTACTCACAGTTCCTCAAATGATGAGCCCATAATTGCTATTGCAAGAAAGAGGATTCGGTCGCTGTGATGACCTACTGAAATTGTTCAGCTGTGGCAGGAAAAAGACTAACTTTGCAGTATGTATGTCCTAATGTCGGGAATGGGCCTTGAAACTGAAAGCACGTTGACTCATGCAGCGATGCCGCTGAATGCTGACATCGAAACAAACCGACAGAGGAAATAAGCCGTGGCATTGAATCAACAAACAGCTGTCAACCATCCCTGCGTTATATTGACGGGGCTCAGCAGTGGTGAGAACAACATACCATAAATGGGAAGGGACAGATGGACACGCTCTGTTTGGGTGACACACTGCACAGCCCTGGGAAAGGTGTGGGACAGACAGCTTTTTATAAAGAAATATGTTTGACACAGTAGACGCTTGGTGCAAATCACATCAGGCTTCCTGAAGAGGGCTTTGTAATTCTGAAGTATTGAAATCATTTGCAAGCTGCAGAGACATCCACAAGTAGTGTTTTTTTTCTGCATGACATGGAAATTTGATGATCTAATTAGACTTAATAATCAAAGCCTCAATCAACCGTTGCTCATAGTTTAAACTCATCATCTTCCTCAATTTTATCATAATAGATGCATTTCACTATGAGGTTTGAATGTGCACGATTACAGTCTGAATGTTTTCTCTCAGTGAATAGAACGTAATCAAACTGAATTGCACGGGTGAGGTTGTCACAAAAGACAGCAGTCCTCTAATAATGCAGCAACACTGATTGCATGTGATCTCTGCTGTGACAATGATGAATATTATACTGCATATCTAGAGGCTTCCCCAAGTGTATTCTGCATCATTTGCCTATCTGGCTATGAGAATATGGTCATGTGACAACATTGCTTGTATGTTATGGTGGCTGTCATTGATTTTAGGGGATGCTATCAGGCAATATTTTGTCCATCCTAGCATTTTTTTTAACGAAGACTATAAAAATACCTTTCAAAAAGCAACACCATCAAGCTATAGGAGTAAGCTGGACACAGATTACATCTTTATTTACGTCTGTTGGGAATAGCACCACGTATCTGTCTCCATCAACACAATAGATCTTCCTAAATTTGACAATTCAACTCAATTGCCCCTGTCTAATGGCTTGTATTCTGATATTGAAATGCAGAACAATATGTTACAGTTTCTGGGGAAACAGATGCAGACTATCTAGGTTGGAAAATAACTTTATATGAAATGATACATTTGCTTAATAGCAACGCCACTCACACACTGCAGATATGAGTGATCTAGGATGAACTTTGATATTCAGAGCTGTCAGAAGCCACCAGAGACGTCTGTGTTACTGTGAATTTTTTCCGTCGGTGGTGTAAACAAATGTGGCCCTGTCGATTCTCACAGATGTGTTTGATGTGTGTTGTTGGAAGAGCAATACACACACCTTACAGGAAAACATCAGAAAAAAAAACTATAAAGATGTTACCTACAAAAATATACAGTGAAGTTTATGTATCTCTGTTACTGTTACGCGAGATAAAAGGAAGGTTATGGAAGCCATCTGTGTTGGTAAATAGGAAAGAGGAAACTACCACGATCACACAACCATTCAGGTGAGACTGATGACTCATGTTTGAAAATGGAAATGTCAAACATGCTCGAAAACACTGTTGAATCATACATAATGTGTCCCAGATGAGCAAAAGCAGTGTTTTCTGATAAGACAAGAAAACTAGTCTGATGTATTTTGTCTGTAGGAAAGTGGATACATTTTTTGGAACCTGGCAATTGAATGTGGATGTCTTCAACTGTCATTTTCTGGTTGGTTAAACAGGTATGAATACTTCCCTTTTATAACTAATATACAATTAATATACCACCCTCCTGGGAGAGACGTAGACTGGATCAAATTCAGCAATAGCACCACAAAAAATTTTTGAATTGGAAAATTGGCAGATGCAGTCTGTGGTTTTAAATACTTATTTATTCTACATCACAATATCAGCGAGACTCAATGTTAAAGCTGTAAGAATCTTTATGAAAACCTCCATTTCAAAAATGAAAATTTCTTGTTGCACATTAATGGTCCACGAGATACCAGTGTAGCTCATAAAACTATCATTTTGGCAACTCCTGTCAGATTTTCCCCATTTTCAGTATAAAATAAGCTATTACATGGATTAAGATAACTTATTCATAAAAGATATGACAAAATAGTGTGGTTTTGTTTTGACTGTGACAACTTTATTCCCCCTTTTTTATTTTATTTTTATGTTTCTGCATCTGCTAGAATTGCACAGGCAGTTCTGTCTTGGTTCCCACTGAGAACCAGCCCACATTTCAACAGATCTGAGAACTGACATTTACAAAGTGGGAGGTTGGGGTCGTTTACATGGGAAGAGAATCTGGGTCTTTTTTTTTCTTTTCTTTGAATCATGTTTGAATTTGTTACTGTAGCTCCTTTCACATCCAGTGGTACCAGTAGTGCCAACTTAATGCGCCGGTGTTTTTCGTGCTGTACTGGTGCCAGCTTTTTGGCAGCAGTCTTTACCTTCTTGTGTCTGCTTATATGGGAGAGTTTCTACAAGAATTTTTTTTAGTTCCCTGTCTCTGTTCTCAAATATAAAATCTCTTAAACTTCTGTTTCTTAGTTTTGGGTTTTTTAGGTTAAAATTCATCAACATTTGACCTCAGATTGTATTTTTTTTCTAGTATTTGCAAGATAAAATATTTTGCCACTGTTCAGACATTTCTGTTATCTCTCAGTATTAAGTCAGAAAACAGTGTCTACAGTGGTCTTTCAGAACCAGGATCTAGGTCCTGCTGAAGGAGCTTGATACTGCAATGGTGTCCTGTCCTTGATGGACAGAAACAACTCTAAACTGCACTCTCGCTTAATTCCTACCCTACCATCTGAATATTGGAGCAGCTCATCTCAACATCAGTTATAGATATTTGCATTAAAAATAGTGGATGTGTTACAAACAAATATAAAAAAGATATTTAAGTGCCACAAAGTCCATAAAATATTTTGCAACACTATCCACAAAGATTTTATTAATAAATTTTATTAATTCAATAAGAAGAAATTATTTGGAAGAAAAAGTAAACATTTTTTTCAAAAACATAAAGTTGTAAAATTAATTATTTCTTATGAGGATTAACATCATAGATCAGAATCCCAAATGAAAGTAAGAGAAACTACCTGGATCCCCTGTGGTCCAAATGCTGGTGGTGGCAGGCACAGTAGGCAGATGGCTGATGGAGAGTTTGGCTCAGTTGCTCTGGACAATCCGGATGAGGCAGAGATGGGGAGGAGGAGGACTGCACAACAGACAGCCTAATAGGGAAAGTGACGGATCACAATGAATGTAAGGAATGGCAACTAGAGGTTGTCTGGTTCAGAAAATGTGGGCAGATAGATTATTGAACAAGGACTGGTGGTTTTTTAATTTTGAATAAGGTGAATTTGTTGGGAAAACAAAGTGATGAAGAAAATAAAGGAACAAGAAGAGGCCCAACTACCAAGATTAATGCGACAGAATATGAGAGAATGTAAAACATCATTATATTCTAATTATAAATATTCTATTATGCTTTGTGCTGTAAAAAAATGTGCTGCATTTGACTTTAAATGTCTTTTCAATTGTCTCATGATGGAAATGCTAAAATATGTGACATAAGGCTGTGTTTGTCAACTGTCATACATCTATTAATGACAGTCTTCCATCTCGCCTCTTTTATATGGATCTGTCAGAAACAGCTGTTTCAAATATCCACATTAGCAGGAACTTAATGAAGATTTAGACTGCCTATTTTACTATTGCTCTAATTATTTTTAAAGTACTCAGTCTTTGAATATCATTTGATCTTCACCAGAAACACACAGAGGTTCTATAAGAGCATAAAATCTTAAAGGAACTCTGCCTCTTCAGGGGATAGAGACTTAACGAGCTCAACAGCCTTTGAGTTGCCTGGAGACAGTGGCAGGGTTATAAAGCATTAAGGAAGGAAATCAAGTTCTCCTGAACACAGAAAAAAGAAAGAGAGGCTGCGGAGATTCTGACTAAGCTGTGGGTGGTGGCTATACAAGCCATAGGGCTACCAAGGACAAATGATGAAGGACCCTGAAGAAGAAGTAAGATCCGAGATCAATAATATAATCAACAATCACTGAGGCAGTGACATTTAACTAAAGCTGGTTTAATACCAGATCCAGACATGTATCTTTGGGAAAACAAATTCCCAATAAGACACTGTTGAGTGAGTACACACTTTCAAAATGACATTTTGAAGCACAATGCTATCATGCAGACCATTTCCCGTCTTAATTACAGCATATGCAGTGTCAAGCTCTGTCAAGAGGCATATTTTTGTTAATAATCCTATTTCTCCTTTTTTTCGCTTCTCTCCATCTTCCCACCTCATCCTTAAGAAGAAGTCCCAAAATTGACAGTTGTGTTGATGGGATTGTATGACTAGTTATTGCCCACAGGCTAGTGCTTGCTTTGTTTGGCAGTCTTCTTTCTTTCTTCCTTTCTGATGTCAGCATGGAATGCCTCAGGTGAAAAGTTTAATCTTTTGTCCCCTCATCCTGACAGTTGTCACCATTTGTTAATCAGCATCATAAAGACCCAGTAATGATATTGTCATGGTCCGCTGGTCCTCGCCGGTCGACCTGCATTTTTGTTTTCTTTTTATTTTGTCTTGTTGTTTGCTCCATGTCCCTCGTTTCCCCCATGTGTGTTTGTGTGTGTGTGTGTGTGTGTGTGTGTGTGTGTGTGTGTGTGCGACTCAGTGTGCCAGTTTACAGGCTACACTAGGCCTTGAGAGTTTCCCGCCCTTAAGCCAGCCACACCTGTCTAAAATCAAGCTTACCTGCAGTTGGTTATCCTCATCAGGAACTCACTTTTTAACAGAGCTTTAGTCAAAGCTGGATTGTTGAGTGACACAGTCAGTAAGGCCCTGGCTCACTAAGGTGAAGCTGTCTTTGGCCTTCGTTTTTGAGAAACGTCAACTAATCGCCATGTCTTGTTTTTACCGGGAAACCTGTGAGGAGAGTGTGGCTGGAGCTGAGCACCATCTGTAAATATTGTGTCTGGAATTCTGGAATTCAATGCACGGGAACTTGTCACAGAGGAAACCACGTTATTGGGAAACTGTTTGTACTTCATTGATTGTTTATTCAGTCTAAATAGACTTGCCGTCACTAACCAGAAAGTCCTGCGTTTGGGTCCAGTTTTTTTTCCAGTTTTTGTTTTTAATCAGGATCGTAAAAGTTAAACTTTAGCTGTTAACAGTGGCTTATGGTCAAAGCAGCTATTCATTTTGCTTACTTTCCCTCCCTAATCCATCTATTTTTTTTTACCACATTAATTAATTACACCTTCCTCTCGCTCTTCCTCACCCTGTTGTTGGGACAGCTGTCCTTCCTCCTTCACTTCTTCACAGCTAGTGTTAGCAACAACAGCTCACTGTGACTGGCAGGGTTTACTAGTTGTTACTGGTGCTGCCGTTATGCAGTAGCCCCGACAGCTAACACGACGGTTAATTTGACACATTTTGCTGCATTTAGTTCTACTTTCTTTTTCTCAGTATCCTGTAGCTTTTCAGCTATACCGTTTTGCTTTAGTTTGTCCATCTTTACCACTTCTTCTATGCTAAACTCTATTTTGCAAAGTGCAAGAGTGCACAGGGAAAGTAGGGGAGACATGGGTTGCATTAAGAAATTTGATTGGGCAATTAGGTGTCAGTAAAGAAAATGAATGACTGGGTTACAGTCAGTGCTTATAGGGGCAGTTTAAGCAGCCTTTAAGTTATATTGACCCATTGGTCTGCAGTGCATTGTCCTAATGGCTAAATGCCTAGTATGTCAGGTTATAATAATAATAATAATAAACTTTATTTATAAAGCACACTTAAAACCAAGGGTATACCAAAGTGCTTAACAAGTAACATAGAGAATAAAAGGAAGATAATAGACATAGAAATAGGACCAAAGCAAGTACTAGGTATGCAAGCAGATAACTGTCACTGATACATAGGAGAAGCTGCAGATACAGAACAAACAAGGAATTAAATGAGCATAAAAGTGCATAATGTAAAATCATAAATTAAATGTTAACTAGAAGGAAAGGCAAGATTGAATAAGTGGGTCTTTAGTCATGATTTAAAAAGTGCAATAGAATCAGAGGCGCGGATAGCGAGAGGGAGGTTATTCCACAGTACCGGGGGAGCCAGAGCAAACACACGGTCACCCCGAGACTTCAGCCGAGGTCTAGAAGTAGTTGAGTAGTAGATTTAAGTGTTCTAGCGGAGTATGTGGCCTGAGAAGTTCACTAAGATAACTAGGTTACCAGTCCATCCCTGACTATAATGGATCAGAAATCTCTATTGTGGACACAGATAGCTGGATAGCTCACCACGGCTGAGCGGTCATTCCTGTTATACTTCATTGAAATCCACCTCTTGAGGTGCTTGCATGTCTAGTGCATTATAAGGTAAATTCTCCATGAACAAGAGCTCACAAAAAATGGTTTGACATGTGGGCAACTGCACAGAGCTTTGCGCTCACCATATGATGATGATGTTTACATCATCATTAACCAATCGGACACACTTATCTAAAGTTAAACACATTTTAGAAAAGCTCTGTGTATTCTTTGACTGCTTGTTGTGTGGCTTTTGCTGGGTGAAATTGTTTACAAAGAGGGTGCTGTACCAAAAACTTCCATGTGATTGCTTAGGCCACTAGGAGGTGGTTGCCTGTAGTTTGCATGGAAGACAATGAATAATCTGCTTACTACTAACTTGAAAAAGTGCAAACCAGAAAAGAAGAA
This sequence comes from Pelmatolapia mariae, assembly GCF_036321145.2. Classification (NCBI taxonomy): domain Eukaryota; kingdom Metazoa; phylum Chordata; class Actinopteri; order Cichliformes; family Cichlidae; genus Pelmatolapia; species Pelmatolapia mariae. The sequence continues at coordinate 17,657,919 of NC_086243.1, forward strand.
TGTTTACCTTCAAAGTGAAAATTGTGCCTCAGCCCTATCGCCAATACCTTTCAAAAACCACAACTGGCTTCATTTCCAGTTTTTGTCACATTTTTCAATTTCACCACTGCTATGAGAGTATTTGGTCAGTGTTTCCAGACAGGTCAGTGATTTTCATGCAAACTATGGGTGACCACGGAGGAGGCTATTGCCAAACATTGAGGGAATAAATGTTTTTTCCTAGCGACTGGTGGTTTCCAAGGAGTAACTGACCACTCTCTAAGCCTCTGTGACCAGGGCTTTGTTAATTTGATCCTATATTATAACGCATCCAAAAGGCCGGGAAGTTAATGTCACGTGGTTAGCGGTCACAGAACTACAAAATAAATAGGCTTTTGCAGTGCACAGCCACTAGAGCCACTTTAAAGAGTAGATCTTAATAGCAGTTTAAACAAGGGTTTGTTTTCTGGGGGAGGATTGGTATCGGGCTTGGTGACATGTTGCCATGATAACATTTAGTTCAAACCTTTCCTAAGTATTGCCTCACAGATGGTCAGCTCCAAGTCCTGTTCCATTGAGTCTTCATCTATTTTACACATTTAAATGAAGGTTTAAGGCTGATGCAAATCCTCAGAGCATTTTTAAAATGTTTTATTATTATTATTAAATCTATCAGAGGCCGTCAGTCGCTGTGCTCTCCCAGAGATGTCTCAGCTTTCTCTTATATTTATAAAGACACTTTCTTAAAAGAGGTGTCTTTCTTTATTTAGATTTTAATATATTATAAAGTTATTTTTGATGACAGCATATTGTCTGAAGAAAATGAAAACAGTGAATCAGAGTGATAAATCCTTTGGATGATTGTATAGGCTTGTCTTTTGGGAGAAAAACAAGGGAGAACACAGACCTTGGCTAATGTGATTGGCATCTATTTTGATGGCTGCTGAAGTGTCCAGGTGCCCTCTTATCTAATTCTCTCTTCGGCTGGGAGGCTCGAGTCTATAATAGCCTCGTTATGGAAGCTTGTTAAATTCATTATGAAAGAAGGAAGCAGGAGCGGCAGTGGGGGCAAGAGCTCAGTTGTTCTGACATTCTTCTGGCGTTGACTCTGCGGGGGGAATAGTGTTTCTCATTTTCATTAGATTTCATTAGATAACACCTCGCTTTTCACAAGCAGTTAAAAAGATGAAATGCTATTTTGCACTTTTGCTGTGTCCTCTGCCCACACGGAGCTGCTTCCAAGATGGTGTTGTTACAGAAATGGAAAAAATAACATTTTAAGACTCATCTCCTGCCTTTGCTCGGATGTTATGGGGGAAGATTTACATTCCGTTTTCATGTAGCAGATTGACAAACAGTTTCTTTGTAAGCATCATAACTTTAACTCAAATATTAAGATTTGCAAATATTCCAGGCAGCAAAATGTAAATAAATAAATAAATAATGTTTAAAAAGATTAATACAGCCACCCACATTGTATCACTGACTACGTGCCACAGTCTGCAGCACCACCTCAGACACTGTATAAATTATCATGGTTTATCATTATCATTACCACATGAAGATAGCATGCAGCCTCGATTTTTGAAGAAAATATGTTAGATTAAGTTTGGCATGATATAATACAATTTTGTATGAAATCTCTGGTGCAGTTTTCAGTGCTAAAGCATGCCTCCCCTTTAATATTTGCATTTGCAGATTTTAAAGTACAAACATTCACACCTATGGGCAATTTAGAATCACCAATACGTAACTGCGTGTTTTTGGAATTCACACATTCAACATAGGATTTGAATGAAAAATGTATTGTTAATGGTAAAATTATTAAAAATAATTAAAATCACCAGACATAATAGCTTTTCCTGGTCATGAACCTCACTTAACAAGTTATTGCCTGTAAAATGACAAATCTTGACTTGAAGCACAACAAAAGGACCCATCGGGTGGTCACTCTGCACAAGTTTCTATAAAATTTGACCAGCCCTCTAGTTGGAAAAGTTAAAATGAAAAGAAAATGACAAATGTGATGCTGATCTTGAGCACAATTTGGATAAAGACCCATTGGGTGATCATTGTACATAACTTATATTCTCAGAGTGGCAGCGATTCTTGTGAATTCTTGTGAATTGTGGACAGAAACGGATGGAACAAATGAAAAATTAAATTCATTAACAGTGAATTTACATTGAATTGATCCAATGTACACTGCCAATCAAACAACTGGTTTTGTCACAGCTTTTTATGTCTGGTGTTAAACCCTTTTTAAAGCTAAACATACATTAGTAGGTCATTTTTAAATTATTTAATGATGACTTAATGATTGTGCTCTCTTTTGTAATTGCAGCTGCTTAGCAAAAGTCCTTTATGATTTGCTACACTTTTATACAAAGTCACCTCTTTTAACCATAATTAACCTTTTGCAAATTGAATATAATAGCAGTATAATTTATGTGTAATTTTGCAAGTGACTGCTCTGTATTGTTGTACATATTAATGTCAGTAACTGAATGGACACTGTCCTCAACCTCTCCTGCTGTGGTCTTATATCTCTTTTTGAGTATTGCTTTGCTGTAATCACATATTCGTGTAGAGCAGAATATCAATCAATCCCGCTGCAGCACGTTTCATGGCTCTTCAACTCAGCCTTCTCTACTTTAGCTTTGAGCAATCAACTGATTGTACTTCAGCCTGCTAAACCCATCCTAAGTCTCCCAACAGACATTAGCTGAAATGTCAACCAAATTAGAAACAGGAAACCTGCAAGCATGATCTTTAAACCAAGATACATTTTTATAGCTCAAATCTGTGAAAGACGAAACAACTCCAGAACTACAACGCTGGTCTTCAGTAAAGTTCCTGACAAGTTATTAATGTCAAAAGTGCAACTGCATGACAGTCCAAATAACCCAGCAGATTTTAGAAGACACCTTTTCTTTTACAACGTTTGTTTGTGTTGTTTTATGATTATGATCCAATTTGAGGACTGTTTGCAGTACCCCCTGCGTATTATTTATTATGTTATTGCTTTTCTATGCTGCTTTGCCATGTTGCCTCAGCAGGGAGCAACACAAAAAGCAGAACTATATACTGCCAAGTCAAAGTGTGTTTATCTCTTTGTTTTGTTTCGTTTTGATTTGTTTTTCAATGCAGCATAAATGTTGCTGACAAGTAAATATAGTAAATACAGTGTAGCTATAGCCCGTTAAACTATTTATTTTGCTACAATTAAAAAAAACAGAGCATAAATAGAAATATTTTACTTTTTGCCTTTTGTTTATATAAGATAGTGGGTTATTGAACATTTAAAGTGAGGGTACAGTGCTGTGAAAAAATATTTGGAATTCATTTTTTTGGCAAATTTTTCACACTGACATGTTTCAGATCATCAAACAAATTTAATAGACATTATTTTGCCCTAAACCTAATAATTGGTTTTGCCTTGCTTGGCAGCAAGTACTGCAATCAAGTGTTTCTGAAAACTAGCAGTAAGTCTTTCACATCACTGTGAACGAATTTTTGCTGAGCCTTTTTTGCAGAATTGTTTTAATTCAGCCACACAGGAGGGTTTTCAATTCAATTTCAAGAGTTTCAAGGTCATGTGAAAGCATCAATTAGATTGAAGTCTGGGCCTGACTGGGCCACTTCAAACCCTTCTTCTTCTTTTTAATCTTTTTTTTTTTTTTTTTTTTTTTTTCAGCCATTTAGAGGTAAACTTGCAATACCCAAGTGCCCACGTGCTTGAGACACATGGGCACATACTAATCACTGAATATTCTTCTTCACGATTTTCTGGTAAAGAGAGGAATTCATGGTTCCTTCCATTATGGAGAGTCGCCCAGGTCCGACCATCACACTACCATCACAATGTTTGATTTTTGGTATGGTTTTCTTTTCACAAAATGCTGTTAGTTCTATGTATTATAAGAATCCCAAAGCCTTAGAAATGGCTTTGTAACCCTTTCCAGAATGATGGATGTCAATGACTTTGTTTCATATTTCTTTTTCACAGCCAGGTAGGTTTGTCATTTTCCCCTAATAAATAAAATCTTTTTTTTTAATGATTGAAAATCATTTTGTATTAACTTGGGATAATGTTGTCTGATATTAGAATTTCCATGTCAGTTATGAAAAAACTAAGATATCAGGAATGAGGCAAATACTTTTTCATGGCACTGTAGATATTTTATAAAATGAATGGGAAATGAAATCATCATGTCAGCTTTCATCTTCTCAGGTGTAATTCTTCTATTTTTTTTTTTTACCTTGCTGAGTGCCAGTGACGAAAGTCAAGAAAAAGAAAAGAAAAAGTAAAGAAAGTGAACTACAGGTAACAATTACAAAATAAGGGACTCTCCCATCAGCAGGTTAAATGCAGCAACAATAGAAGCTATGTTTTCTTTTAAATTTGTGGCGCTAAATTATTCTTCCCCCAAAAAGAGGAAGTATGTAAATGGTTCATTTTGTTTGTTTGGCATCTTGATAACAACCACAGTTTTCAAGATGCCATTTTCAAATTTTGTGTGATGGTAAATGCACAGTAAGTACAAGTTTTATATTATCCAAAATTTTCTATGGATCGTCTTCAAACTTTACAACAATGCAGGCCTTAGGGAACATGAACACCTAAGTGTTTGACCTTGACATTCATTATTAGTGGTGTGGCTTCCATGATGGAAGTTGACCTTGAAAAAGAATTTCAAGAAACCATATTGAGTAATACTGTCATGAGGTGGCGGTGTAAAGAACAGTTTGGACCCAGACAGAGTTAAACTCAAAATGCAGCTTTATTTAACGCTGGTCAAAAAGTAAACACTATAACTGAGCTTAGTATGAACAGAGAGGTAAAACAGACTTGCAGAGGCTACACTCATACTGAAGGAGGACATGACAAAGAACAGAGAGACGCAGACTGGGGGATTAGGGCAGAGTGAACACACCTGGGAGCACAGCTAAAACATATTACTTCCCCTTGCAACTGCAACTTCAATGTACAGTACTGCAACTTTTGCATGGACATGGGGGAACTGGTGTATCTGTTAAATATTTTGTCGTGATACTGGGTTGGACAGATACAGGGACACGACTGCGGTGACAAAAGGTAAACAAACTTGGGGAGAAAGACTGAATACCACAGGAGATGCTGAAGACTGGGAAAGACTGGATATAAAGGGCAACTAACATAATCACAAAAGGAACCAAGGAACAACTAACAAACAATAACAAGCAAAGAGCTAGAGAATACTAAATTCAAGATAACTAATGCAGAACTTGAACACAAGCATTTCATAACTCCAGAGGACTCCAGAACAAAAAACTCAAAATACTGGGTCAAAGATCCAGGACAATGAAAAATATATCAAGTGAACGTCATGGAGCGAGATGTACAAGACACTTTTTAAAAAAAAAAAAAAAAATTCAATACATTCCCCTACAATGCCACAGTGATGCCATAACAAGCTGACATCATCATACTATAATAAAAACAGACATCAACAATTCATGTTGTAATAAAAACATCATAAAACATCAAAGTTTTAGGATAACCCTTGCTCTTTCGGGGGAGTTGCACTCTCTGAGTGCTTTTGTTTTATAGACTTTATTTAATACTTTTTCCCACTGGGAGTTACAAGGATTTGCTGAAAATTGCAATTTTTCTCTGTAATAAAAGTTTAAATCTAATGGAAACCCCAGTAAACAGTTACATGTTCAGCTATATATTGTTGTATATATGTTTTCAGTATTGTTTAATTGAGAAATAAATCTAATTGTGCTAACCCCTTTATAGTGATGAAACAGTAATTACAAATAAATGTTAAACATCTCAACCTAGCAAAAACGCAATGAGAAGACACTAAACATGATTTTGTTGAATAAAACCGCCTTCAGTTCTTTAGGAGGTGAAAGGATGCTTTTACTTCTCAGCTTCTCTGTAAACCCTTCAAACAACCAACACAATATGTTTGTGAGGCAGCAGTGATAATCACTTCACCACTCCATGTGGGAACAGTTCATAATACTTACATAGCTCTAAATAAATGACATAGATACTTTTTTATGATTAAAAAAAGTGCTGTAAGATAATATTAGTCTGTGTGCGTGCAGTGGACATCATGTGGCTGTTAACTATTTCAAATGTTGTGTTAATAAAAAAAAAAACAACAACACATCTTTGCATTTTAAAAATAATGACTAGATGTAATCAAGGCAGTAATTTAACTTTCAACGTTCAACCAAATATTATGCAACTTTTACCCTGGATATACTATTTAAACGTATTTTAGACCGCTAATCAATGGGAATGAATGAACTGGGATATTTGTAAATGGAACTTTTCACATCTCACAAAAAAAAAGAAAAAAAGAAAGGTGAACTTCAAAGCAAAAGAACATCAATGGATGTCTCTTTCTTTGGGGATAGGTAGAAAAATATTTGTTATATTAAGCATTAATTACTTGCAAAAAACCTCATTAAATATCAGGAACAGACATGATTGAAAATAATCTCATGCATGGCACAATGTAAAAGCAATACCGTAATTAATGGAACCAGTAAGGTATTTCAAACATCATGATTTACGAGTCATTAATCATTTTCACGTCTTCTTCACAGTGAAGTTTTCAGTGCATGGGGCAGGCCAAAAACTCAACAGTAATGACAGTCAGAGTGTATTCTGATGAATATTCCAGACTTTTGTCATCATAATTTAATTGGTGTAACTTTTTCATGACTTTGTCATATTTGTTGCCGCTCAGATTCAGGGCTGACCTAGTTCTTCTTTAACACTGTTGAATAATAAATATTTAACAGGAGCTGAAAATTAATTATATTTGCCATTAATAGAATGGGTTAACAATACCAAAGACATAAAAATCTTCATATTGTGACGAATTCTCAGAAGATTATTCCATATAACTGAACTTTACTTTTAAGTTACAGGACTTTCTGTGTGCTTTGAAAATAAAATAAAATAGACAATAATGATCAGTTCAGCAGAATAGACATCCACTGCCATTTCTACTTTGTCTTTTTACTCATCCCATGAACCATAGATGGATCTGAATCCATTAGTGTCTTAGTAGTAGTAGTGCCTGATATAACTTTACCCTCAACATTTTGCATACAGTGTAGACCTTTGTTACTCACCATTTTTAGTGGAGATTTGTCTTTGGGCAAAGATAAAGATAAAAACTGCTGTAACTAATAACTTAAATTTTTGTATTGTGTATCTGTCCAGTATAATTTTACAAAATATCACAAATGAAGTCTTACTTAATAATTTAAACCTAATCGTCTGTTCCTATAAAATCACAGTACTCCAAGTTTTTGTCCCAAGATTTTTTTCAGCTAAATAAAGAAGTGCTCTAGTATTGTATTTTAATTAATGCTAGCCAGCAGGGACACGTTTTCTTATGTGTTTATGATTGTGTCATAATTCTCCAAAGCCCTGTTCAGCCCCCTCAATATGTCATGTTCAATCATCAGTTTATGCCATGAAGCAGACGTAGGCCGGTGCTTACCCAAGACAAATGGTGCTTCTTTTATCCTTAACGCGCATCCTCTAAACTGGCACTCAAACCTGTTATGCTACGCTATCACGTTCTCCACTGATGTAAACAAAGTTATCCTAAGGCATTAGTTTCTGCCATAAACTGTCTGACAGCCCCTCCAATACTGTGTTTTCACACAAATAGCGATTTCTTGACAGGATTCGTTTATAATGACGACCATACTGCACAAAGATCAAAGCTAGTATCAGGCTGTGCAGGAACATGGTAGGGAAAAAAAGCTTTTCATGTTGCCTGTTTCAGTGAAAGCTGTTTATTGCTTCATTAGAACATCAATGGTGCTATATGACAGCAACTTCACATTTTAAATGTTGTTGCTTTAAATAAATAGTTGTTAAAATTTGTTACAAGAGCAAATAGTTACTATTGTACATGTTGAGGTACTAAAATGTGTTCAATCTGCAGCTTTCCTTTTGTTTATTCCATATTTTATTTTATTTCCAAAATAGTTTTTGGTGCACTGGCTGAGCTCTTACTGAAAGATGATTCACTCATCAAAATAGTTGTTTCTGTGGTAAAAAAAATAAATAAATAAAATGTAACAATATATTAAACATTTAAAACTCATTGTAATCAGTTATGTTTGAACTTTTGTCTTCTTTTATTTTGTCTTGATCTTTATAAAGGTAAAACCTAGTGATGGAAGAGTTGTCTGTTAAAATGTGCTATGTAAGATGGGTATGGTATTTTCCGCACTATAAGGCGCACTTAAAATCCTTAAATTTTCACAAAAATCAACAGTGCGCCTTATAACCTGGTCTACCTTATGTATGAATTCTGGTTGGGCTTACTGACCTTGAACCGATTTTATGTGGAACACGGCGCTCAAAAATCTGTCAAAAAATGTTTTAGTACGACTTTGGTAAGCTAGGAAGCCGCACCGCTTGATGGATTGTCGGAGCATTACGGCTACCGTAGTCAGGAGCCTCGCAGAGTAATCTGGGTCCAAAAACATTCAGGTCCCAATGTCAAACGAAAACTGTGGCATCACTGAGAGTTAAAAACTCTCTAAATTCTTTCATCTTTAATAAAATGATCAGCGTTGCTGCTTTACCAGGTGTAACAATTAAGTTTAACATCCAGGCATCCATGAAAACAGAATTTATTAAATTTAATGGAGTTAGAAGTTAGCAGGAAGTTAGCTCACTAGTTTTAACCTAAACATGATATGCCATGTTCTGACTGAGAGATTTCTGAAAAAAATTAAAACGTACAGCTCTGCTATCACTTCCAACATAAATGAAGACAGAAAACTAAACAGCAGTGACTTTTGTAGGGTTACTTCAGTTAGACTACCTGGTATATAATGATGTGCTACGTGATCGCTAGCGACACAGCTATGTTAGCATAACATGAGCACAGTTAAGCTGGAGGATGAATGCTAACTTTTTTCCACTCGATAAAAGTTAATGGGAGAGATCCCAATGGTTAGGGACAAATGCAATTGCATGGCAGGATGCTGTAAATGGACCAAACTTCAGTCAGGAGAACAACTGAGATAATCCATCCACAATACAAGGTTAGTCATTAATATACTCCAACATCAATGGTACAGAAGTGGAGGAAGCAAGAAGAATGAGTTGAGTAAAGTTTGACTTATCTGACTGCTTTGTTTCGCTTAGTGCACCTTATAATCCGGTGCGCCTTATGTCTGTGGGAAAAATATCCTAAATGTATGCATGAAACATTTGCAGCAAAATATTTATAACATGAAACATTTATATCTAAACATTATTTAGATTTAAATGGCCTGGCCTTAAATTTGTACCTAATTGATGTTCAGGCGTGAACAGTTTTGAAATGAGAAGGTTTTCATTATTAAAATGAAGAAGAAAAACTTCTTCTCAGGATACAGGGCATTACAATTCTTTGTCCAATTTCAAAACTAAATTTACATAAATACTGTTTTAAAATGTAAAGAGCGTTACGGTTCAACGTGGGGGACTCAAGCGCAGGACTCCAGAATCAACAGTACACAAGAATTTATTTACAGAATCCACCAGGTGTATATACAGGAAGTGCAGGGCAGTGCTATATACAACAAAGTGAGGGCTCCGGGGAAATTCAAAGGGGTAGTCACTCGTTCTCCAACTCTCCACACTCACGACTGCAGATCCACTCTTCACACTCGACACAAAGATTCACACAGGGAGGGTATCCAGGAGGTCTGTAGATGAGGAAACGAGATTTAATTACAAAGTTCACAATAGATTCTTGACTTAGCTGTGCTGTAGCTTTGACTCTCACTGACGCGTGGCACACAACAATCCAGCGAAGACCAGCTGTCTCCTCCTGGCTTAAATGCCGATCGCCTTGATGGGCATCAGGTGTGTTCCCCTTCCGTGGGCGTGGGCCGAGGACGTGAACCCACAATGAGTTCCACCCCGGCGACAGAGAGGAGGAGAGAGAGAGCGAGAGAGAGAAAAAGGTAGAAATGGCCAATCAGTGTCCCGTTGATCCCCCAGGCCGTGACAAAGAGGAAGTTGTCCATCAGGGTCAAACCATTCAATATGATATGTAAATTGCTGTTTTCTTAGATCTGTGAAAGGCTCCGGTGCCATAGTTTCAGTGTTGAACTTTTTAGAAAATTTGAATTGCAGTTTGTAGTGTGGTGGTTAATCATTTTCATCTGCAGCTGCACAACAGTGTACCTAAGCAAGAAGCACATACTTTAATACCCCAGTATTATTAAATATTACCACCATGGATAATTAATTTGGTTCTCTAAATTTGCCTTTAAAAAATTAAAAAAGAGTGTAACACAGCTTCAACAAGTGGTCATTGAACAGTCTGCACAATTTCATGCTTCAGGCAAATGAAGTTCAGAATGAAATGATGCAATAAAGAGTAACAATGTTTTCATTATCAGTAACTGCTGATTTCTAATCTACTGTATGAAGGAACTATGATTTCCTCCAAATAGTTTCTACATAAGAGTGCCTAATTAGTAATCAGTATGAGTGCTCAGTGCTGATCAAATACAAAACGATGATCAGCGGAATACCTTTCATTCTTTATGCTTTTTCCACTGGCTGAAGCTGGGTCTTTCAACAAAGTGCTGCTATTTAAATCAATACATCCCTCATTACAGAATGATGAATATTTCATCAGCAAGACTATTACTTCAAATGAATAATTTAACTGTGTTATATCAGTCAGGGTTGGGGGTTCAATGGTACCCAGGTCCCTCAGCTTTTAAACTCAATCAGTCATTATGGAGCTCTTTAAAACATCACATAGCTCCACCGGAAAAGGTTTGGGATTTGGTTCAGAGATTGTTCTCTCTGAAAATGCCAGGTTCACAGTTCAAACTACTGACAGTAGAGGTATTGTCACCTCCAATTAGTCATGATATACATCGAACTCTGTGCAATTGTCAAAAGCCTTTCTATTTATTATAATAAGCTCCATGCTTGAGTAAATTCCACATAGATATATGGCTCTTGTGCTCATTATAAATCTGAAAACTATGCATGACCATCTATCAAATATTCAAAAGGACAAAAAAGAATGAATAATAATGATCCAATACCTAATCTGTAATGGCAGTTCATTTTTGTTTTTTATAATTTCACCATCTGACATAGTACAAAGTGTCTTATAAATTATGCAACCGCATTACTTACAATAATTGTTACTGTTTTTATTATCACACCACATTACACACACTGGTCACTTCATTAGTTACAGCAATTCAACTGCTTGCCAACGGAAATATCTTGGCCAGTCACGTAGCAGCGACTCAATGCTTAAGCGTGTTGAAATCATGAAGAAAATCTGCTGAAGTTCAAAGCGAGCAAAGGTGATTTAAGTGACGTTGAATGTAATATGGCTGTTGGTGCCAGACAGCCTGGTCCGAGTACTCCAGAAACTGCTGATCTGCTGGGATTTTCCCATACAATCATTTCAAGGTTTTACAAAGAATAGTACGAAAAAGAGATAATGCTTAATGACCAGCAGCAGTTCTCTTCAACAAAATACCTTGTGTGTGTCAGACATCAGAGGAAAATGCCCAGGATGCTTTGACCTGATAAGAAGATAACAATAGCTTAAATAACCACTTTTTACAACCAAGGTTTGCAGCGTCTCTGAATGCAGAAGGCCACGCCAGGCCCCAGAACAGAAAAATGAGGCTACTATTCACATGGTCTCACAAAAGAGGACTTGATATTTGAATGGTTTGATCAGAATTTGACGTAAATAACATAAAGGTATTGATCCATTCTGTCTTGTATCAACAGGTTAGGGGTCTCTCTGGTGGTTATGTAGTGGGGTAGGGGATATTTTCTTGTCTGGTGAATGTATATTAAAGATTATCTTATGCCATATTGTTTATCTTAGTTTTTTGCGGTTTGTCCTGTCTTTTCACCATTTCACATGTTTCAGCTTACATAGAAAGTTTGCAGTGTCAACTAAAGTGCTGTAGAAATGAACAAAGAATTTAAGATTTTGTAGAAAAATCTTTGATTATTACTTTAAGACTTCAAATACATATACATCACCAGTGTTTCACCAATGGAACAAATTCTGGCTACCTTAAAATGTACTGAGCTCCATGATATTACAAAAAGGATATCTTTATTATCTGTGATATCAGATTCACTATCATATATTAAATATCAAGAGAGTAGATTTAAACCTTTGGGATTTACACAGGGGAAAAGGATGTATCCACTTCCCCCTCTGAAATTCATCAAAATCGAGATAAGAGTTCTTTCAAGTGTTGAGCTGTGCAGGGTATTAAGTAACACAAGGTCAAATTCAGTGTTCATGTAAGATTATGGAAATGTCAGTCTATTTCCTTCCTCTCATCTCGGTAGTTAAGAACAGTGAGAGCACAGTGGTTAAGTATGTCATACACAGATAGATGTGTTAATTGTATGACAAGCACCTATTTCAGCCACATGCCTGCTCATTTGTAGTCTTTCAATCAGACAGGTTGTAATTTCTGTATAATTACTTCCATTAGCATGAATTGCTCTTCTGAAACTTGAGTATGTGATGACATATAAATTGTGAATGCAGATAGTGGAGCATGGGCATCAAAAGCGCTGGAATCTTCCCTTTCAAAAGAGTTCGACGCCATTTGAAGAAAATAAGGTATTTATTGAGTTTATTTGTCGTTATCAGAGCACAAAAAATGAATATAATGTCAGCTTTTGGGCAAAATGTGAACTAAAGTTGATGCAATTCCCCAGTAAACTGTTCAACCAGCACAAAAAGAAGTTTAGATTGTTGCCACATTATCTTCAATGATTTACAGCAATGGCCAAAATGCCACATCTGTTCTGAATCTTTTATTTTATCACTGAATCCTTGCTTAGGTTGATCTTCTTGTTGCCTTTGAACCATGAGTGTTAGAAGAGGAAGATGGAATAAATTCTTTATCATTATTTTCTTATTTTCAGTATTTTCTATTTTCAGCAACTTGAAGCATTCAAATATTATATATTATATCTCTTCCTTCTCTCTCTTTAAGTCCCAACTCAAAACTCACTTGTTCCAAATAGCTTATCCCACATAACCTCTCCACTCTGCTATTTTAAATTTGTTTTATGTCTTATGCTTTTATGATTGTGTAAACTGCTTGCTTTTATGTTACTTTTATTATTCTACTGTGTACAGTGTCCTTGAGTGTTTTGAAAGGCGCTTTCAAATAAAATGTATTATTATTATTATCATTATATAAAATATTCACTCAACAGACTCAAAAGGCAGCTCTAACACAACGTGTTGTTTTCTCATTTGTGAGTACTTTATGTGGTGACCTTGGAATTCTGCCTCGAAAGCACGAGGATTACAATAGCTTCTAGGTTTCTACAATTAAAAAAAACAGGAGAAGCTCATAGAAACATGTCAAAACACCACTACAGCAAAACATGCCTTACATTTACTGTATTTCACATCAAAACAGTGTTTTTATAACCTTTGATGAGCGCTGCTACTATCTTCTCTTTTTTTAAAAAAAATCCTCGCATCTATAAATCTTTAGTTAAGCAAGTATTTAAATAAAACTAGTGAGCCATTTTAGAGAAAGATTAAGAGGGGGGGAAAAAGCATTTAAAGCATCTCTTGGTACAAATTAAACCAGTATAAAATATTCTAAATGTAGACAAATAACACTGGCAAAACAGCTTTAAGAGCCATGTCATTTGCTTCTTTTTTTGTCAGACACTGTGGATTACGATCTCAGCAGATAAACCAGTGGAATTAGCAATGCAGGTAAACAGTTTTTAAGCACTGAGACATTCTTTTTAGCTGTATCTCCTAGACTGTGCTGATAGCTATTGTGGATGTAACCTGCCTAGATCGAGCTCTCCCTGGAGTTTCCACTATCTCTCCATCCTCTGTGCCAGAGATCTGCTGAATGACAAACTATACCGTTCTCTGTGGATCAATGGCTCATAAGTATAAACCAATTTCCTTTACAAACTGTACTTTGGGAAATAGACAGACACTCTGCCTTGGGAGCCTGACACTGCACAAGCTTTTGCAGCCCATTATTCATTTTAATGTTGTGGAACTTTGATAGATGCACAGAACTTTCGAGATTAGGCTTAGAAGTAAATCTTGCAAAAGTAAACTTCACGTCAGAAAATGTTTCACATAAGAGGCATCAAGAGAAATCTTTAGACAGCCGGGGTTTGTTTGTTATATATATAAAATAAATATAATACATTAAACAAATGGTAATAGCAAAGAGTGGTATATTTCACATTGTTGCCAAGAATCCATTTTATGATTGGGCTGTTTGTTTTTCTCTTTCTTCATTATGAACTGCAAACATGTGAAAAATCTGAAACTTGTTTTGAATGGTTATGTTATCATCCATCTTTTTGGTTTTGGTTTTTTCTTTCGTATTATAAAGCCTTCACATTGTGAAAACAGAAAATTTGTTGACATGTTCAAGGATGTTTAACGTGAATAAGCAGAAAGAAATGAACTTAATTCATGTCATTCTCATAGCAGTTTGCTGACTTCATTTGAACATTTTCTGATAATAGAGCCTATGAGCTCCTTTTTAGCCAAAAAAGGTCTGCTTTGGGATCCGCAAAGTCCTTGAATGCATCACTAGATTCTGATCCTTTATAGCAGTGTAGATATATTCCATTTAACTTTTGTTGAGTTTCTACAGTATAACAGGATGAACGTAAGCAAATAAAAGCACTATAAAATCAAAAGGGTGAAATGTCTGAAAACATTAAAAACAAAGTATCAATTGAATCACATGGAAAGAAATGTATCAACACGAGGAAAGAGTGAGGGCATGCACTTGCTGCTGGGCTAATTGTTTCCTGAAATAAGGGGTATTTGAGGGAGGTTTCTGGGGTTTGCCTTAAGTATCTTCTCTGTATTAACTCTTTAATCCTGTGTCAACAAGACGTGCACCTGGAGGATTAAATTAGTTAAAGTGGTTTTTAAGTATGTTTTGGAGTGATCCTGACACAATGTTCCTACTAAGACTGTTCAGTTAGTTAGTTCGTTTGTTTGTTTGTTTTTTAAAGTTCGTGCATCTTTGAGGACTAGTTCACATGATACACCATGCTAAGAAATGCTGCTGTTGATGTTCTTATTGTAGACAGTATAATATACAGGGTGGGCCATTTATATGGATACACCATAATAAAATGGGAATGGTTGGTGATATTAAAGTCCTGTTTGTGGCACATTAGTATATGTGAGGGGGCAAACTCCTCAAGATTGGTGGTGACCATGGTGGCCATTTAGAAGTCGGCCATCTTGGATACAACTTTTGTTTTTTCAATAGGAAGAGGGCCATGTGACACATCAAACTTATTGGTAATGTCACAAGAAAAACAATGGTGTTCTTGGTTTCAATGTAACTTTATTCTTTCATGAGTTATTTACAAGTTTCTGACCACTTATAAAATGTCTTCAATGTGCTGCCCATTGTGTTGGATTGTTAATGCAACCCTCTTCTCCCACTCTTCACACACTGATAGCAACACTGCAGGAGAAATGCCAGCACAGGCATCCAGTATCCGTAGTTTCAGGTGCTGCACATCTCGTATCTTCACACCATAGACAATTGCCTTCAGATGACCCCAAAGATAAAAGTCTAAGGAGGTCAGATCGGGAGACCTTGGGGGCCATTCAACTGGCCCACGATGACCAATCCACTTTCCAGGAAACTGTTCATCTAGGAATGCTCGGACCTGGCACCCATAATGTGGTGGTGCACCATCTTGCTGGAAAAACTCAGGGAACGTGCCAGTTTCAGTGCATAAAGAGGGAAACACATCATCATGTAGCAATTTCAAATATCCAGTGGCCTTGAGGTTTCCATTGATGAAGAATGGACCCACTATCATTGTACCCCATATACCACACCAAACCATCACTTTTGTTGGTCCAACAGTCTTGGAGGGATCCATCCAATGTGGGTTAGTGTCAGACCAATAGCGGTGGTTTTGTTTGTTAACTTCACCATTCACATAAAAGTTTGCCTCATCACTGAACAAAATCTTCTGCGTGAACTGAGGGTCCTGTTCCAATTTTTGTTTTGCCCATTCTGCAAATTCTGTGCGCCGATCTGGGTCATCCTCGTTGAGATGCTGCAGTAGCTGGAGTTTGTAAGGGTGCCATTTGTGAGTAGCTAATATCCGCCGAAGGGATGTTCGACTAATGCCACTCTCCAGTGACATGCGGCGAGTGCTACGCTGTGGGCTCTTGCTGAATGAAGCTAGGACAGCCACTGATATTTCTTCATTAGTGACAGTTTTCTTGCTTCCTCATTTTGGCAAATCCAACACTGAACCAGTTTCATGAAACTTAGCAAGCAGTTTGCTAACTGTAGCATGGGGGATGGGTGGTCTCGTAGGGTGTCTTGCATTGATATCTGCTGCAATGACCCGGTTACTTCATTCACCAGATATCAACACAATTTCGGTCCGCTCCTCACATGTTAACCTCTTCGACATGTCAATGGCTGTGAACACAGAGAAACTTGTAAATAACTCATGAAAGAATAAAGTTACGTTGAAACCAAGAACACCATTGTTTTTCTTGTGACATTACCAATAAGTTTGATGTGTCACATGGCCCTCTTCCTATTGAAAAAACAAAAGTTGTATCCAAGATGGCCGACTTCTAAATGGCCACCATGGTCACCACCCATCTTGAGGAGTTTGCCCCCTCACATATACTAATGTGCCACAAACAGGACTTTAATATCACCAACCATTCCCATTTTATTATGGTGTATCCATATAAATGGCCCACCCTGTATATTAATTTTCACCAATTATGGACTGCTGGTAATATGTGAAATAGCATAATATGAAGAAGTGGGTTATATTGCAGTAATTATTTGGATAAATATTTGAGGTCTTTTTTGTATAGCATTTAGAAATAATTTAAAAAGCACTGTTTTTTTTGTTTTGTTTTTTTTAGCTATTTCTAATGTAACATGGTAATCTGGCAGCATTTGTATTCAGATAGCTCAGGTTGTGCAGAACAAACTGGTTATTTGCTTGTATAGATATATAAACATTTCTGTGTACTGAGAGATTTAAGGCTCTGGTAAAATGAAAACAGAGGCACCAGAGGCTTAAATGATGGCTGGTATGAGGAAAGCCTTGTATTGTGTATGACATTATTTTTTCTCTGCTTCCTCTTATTCTTAAATTACCTCGACACTAATTAACAGGAGCTTTGTGGTCTTCAAAATCCATAGACACTTGTCATCTCTCTCCTTAATTTTCATTGTTTCCTTTCTTAGTGTGTTTTACAGCGACTCATACTTCACACTCATTTATTTTTTTGGCTCTCTTCAATGCAACAACTGCTAATGACAACTTTGGACTATTAAACACAATCCCGTGTCAAATGCATGTCTGATCTTTTATCAAGACTTCATTATCTCCAAATTCAATATGGATTCCGGATAATAGCTTTGCGGCCGAGAGGCGGGGGATTTTCCATATTGATTGAAACTACTCATACCTTAACCATCAAGGCTGTTTGTTCATGCTGATGAAAATGCAGTTATAAACCAAATTGATTTCAAATGATATCACTCCACTTGGTCATTTTTTACCTCTCATTTTAGAAATTGGGTTGGCCGAGTAATGATCAAATTCTTCTCTGTGTTATTGAGTTTTCCAGTGATTTTTAGCACTTGACTTTTTCAGGCTGAATCTCTTTATTTTGCTTAAGACTACAACATTTTAATTTAAAGGGGAAGAGCTTCGACACTTGTGGCAGTTGTTGAAACTGTATCTCTCGTCCAAGTTAAAAATATCAACCAGTTAACCGCCTCTCAGACCTACCGCTGATGATTTTTTTTTTTTTTTTTGTAAAAATGTTTCATTAGCTAGGTTTATCAGTAAGTTGAGTGGTACAACTGTTTGCTAGTGCTTGATAAGATACTAATAAAATGATAAATTGTGGAGCACAGACGGGTTTTTAATACAATTAACTACAGAGCAAGCCAAAATCTCCAGTGTTAAATTAACACTAGAGAGTGTCTATATGTGTCCACTCCTCTGAGTGTTAAATATAACATGCTGAGTGTTAAATGAACACTTTTGACAGTGTTATATTTTTTAAAAGTAACCTAGTCAGTTTTGAAGATTAACAACGACCAACACCGAGCAGTGCTGATTTTCTAACACTGGAATATTTCTAACATTTTGAGTTATTTTCCAGTGTTAGAAAATCAGCACTGCTCGGTGTTGGTCGTTGTTAATCTTCAAAACTGACTAGGTTACTTTTAAAAAATATAACACTGTCAAAAGTGTTCATTTAACACTCAGCATGTTATATTTAACACGCAGAGGAGTGGACACATATAGACACTCTCTAGTGTTAATTTAACACTGGAGATTTTGCTGTGATATTAACTGTGCTGCAAAAATGCTGCAAAAGGTACCAGAAACACCATCAAGACATAGAGTTCAATGAGTAATATCTACAGTAGACACCAGTCGGTAACCCCTTGGCAACCATAGGTTGCTAAAGAAAAAGAAATGCATTCCCTGACTGGTTGACGAGGAGTTGCTGGAGGGCTCTGCCACATGTGACACATAGTGCTACTATGAAAACATGATTTTGATTGTTTTGGTCATTGCAGAACGGACTTAGATTTGCCTACAAACTCTATGCAACTGCTCTCCAAGGAGTAGTTAAATAGTGAACCAGAAGTATTGGCAAAATACCTTCAAAGTAAAAGTTCTGGCTTTTGAAATATGTAGTTTGAAGGTAAGGTGCAACTTATCTTACAAACACCAAAGCAAATTTTTTTTTGTTATTTTTGCTGAGAATTTAGCCGTTTTAACATGAGAGTCTATTGGGTTTGACTTACTTTTTGGGTTGGCTTCATTTTTCAGCCCCAGGGCAGTCAAGTAAAAGAATCTCACTCCATAGAAACTGCAAAGCAAACACGAGGAAAAGCACTGGTTTGAGGAGATTTCTGAAGACATTTGTGATGACAGCTTAAGTTGTTTTGACACATGCTCTATAAACACTGGACTATGCTTAAGGTGCATAGCCTATTTTATTCATAGTGTATCCACAACATTTTTTGAGGTTCTCTGACTGTGTGACAGGTTTAATGCTGTTCAAAGTACTCTGTGTGTAGCCTACCATATGCTAACCTTTTAAATGGTTTCCCAGTCTCTTATACACTCGTCTACTTCTAAAGGTTTAACTCTGCATCAGCCAACAAATTTACGGAAGCCTTTTAAGCCCATTTTCTCTTCCAACACTACTTCAGGGCTTTCGCTCACTTCTGAAGAGTTTTTTGATTGCTTTAACATCACTTGCATCAGTTCTCTTGATGCTGGTGCTCCTTTTAAAAATGAAACGATCAACAACAAAAATCCTTGTCATGACTAAATGAAGCCACTTCAGTCAGTGGAGTGTAGAGTGGATGGCTTAATGTTATATCACGAACCCACATAATATTTTGAGTTACTTGTGAATACTCATCAGCAGCAGGATTTTTGGAGTTCCTTGAGTTCAAAATTCTTTTGTGTATTTGAAAGCAAACAGTGCAAACATTTCCACTCCACAGTTACATCTGCTTTTCAACAAAGCCATTTACATAAATCAGGAAAAACACTTCCTTCTCATTTACCTACTGCTGTTACTTCTAAAGATGATAAGTGTCTTTCTAACAATGTTAACCCGCTCCAAAAACAGACACATCCCTCATTTCATACTTACAGAATTTAGAACCGCTGTGTGACAATTCGCAGGGACGTGTCATAACGTGATCACAAGTTGGCATCTTAAGTTTAAAATGAATTCAACTCTCTGAGTAAGACAAGGATATAAATGTAATTACTTTTGGTCCTCATCCCTGGATCTTGGATCTTGGATGGCACTAAATGGAAATACTGTTTAACGTAGAATTTTGGGAATTAATATTACGCCCCTCGATGCAGCAGACAGATGTTTTCAGTGACAAAGCTGCAGAAATCCACTCTGGACCAAACTGCAGACATAAAACATTAGCAGTAACTTTTCGCTGACAGGTAATTTCATGAGAAGTGAGTTGAGACCAAAAGCAGGGCTAAAAGGAAAGTGACTATAAATAAATGCTAATGCTACTCAGTTCCTGATGGATGTGGAGTAAAGGGTGAGAATATTTTACTGTTTTCATCACAGCTTATTTAGATTGCTTCCAATAGGCCAAAAAAAATAGCTAAAGCTGGATCATTCTTTTATTTTCATTGATCTTTCTTCTTCTTTTCCTAGCTGCAGATTTCAAAGATATAGACGCCTCTAGTTAATAACATCACACTGCCAGCCTAAACATCATTGTTTAATGCTCATGAAAGTATTATTAGCTTGGTTATGTGATGTTGATGTTTCCTGTTAATTACTCATGCGGCATGAGCTCCGCGGAGAAGTGAAACCTTAAAAATCTCATAAAAAGGTTCGTTTCTGGAACATATCTAGGTTACAAAACACACTCCTAGGCTGCAATAGAGACATATGGGAAAACCAATTCACACAGAACAGTGAAAGGTTTTCATCTCCTGCAAGAGCCATTTTCTCTGAACCTCCTACTTAATGTTTTGACACCGTTATCCATGTAAATGCTCTGCACAGTGCTTATGAATACTGAGAGCTCTCTTTTGCACATGAATTGTCAGCATGGTTGGAGATCATTTAATTCTTAGGAGATAGTGATTAACACATGCATTCATTTCAGGTTATGCACCTCTTTGATGCCAGCAAAAGGGAGACAGACCAGAAGAGGAAAAGAGCGAGAGGGGGAGGAGAGACGAAGCGGGAAGGGAGGGAAAAGACGAAAGAAACACAAAGAGACAGGCAGAAAGCCACACAGGGAAGGGAGAAGCAAATCTCTCATAGCCATGTGTTACTGATGTGTGGCAATGTGCAGGAAAGAGGCTTCATTAACATTGTTGATTCAAGGCGCAGGCGAGAACACAAAGAGCACTTTGCATTACAAGCCTTTATTAAGAAAAGCCACGCATACAGCAAGCACATATTGTACAACACAATTTATGTTAGATTTTCTATTTAACAACATTGTCCTTCATTGACGTCATGTTCACATGAAAACCAGATTTGTTTACATTTCCGCACACACTTAATGTTTTATTAATGGTAAATGTTTGAGAGGGGGATGGGTCATTTTGAAAGCTGGTGAAGATGGATGAATAAATTATGTACACATGATGATATGGAATGAAAAAAAGGAGGAAAATGGTGAAAAGAGTGAGATATAAGAAATGCGAGGGAGGCTTTATGTTATAATTGAAAGATTCGGCCGTTTAAATGGCTATTTAGACAGCCATTATCTTTAATTCCTTCTGCCAGTCTCATACTGTATGCGGATATTTTCATCTCTTTAGTCCTTCTAATATGCCAGCACCTTCCTTTGGGTAAATATCTCATTGTTTTTAAAGGTCATGTTCCAGATACTGGCCCATAGCTTATGCAAAAGGGCAGATGTTCTTGAATGAGAGGTCATTTGCACAGAGTAATATCCGTCAGTACGTAGTGTCTGTTATCTTCCTGCCACCCATTCGGCTTATCTGTTGTTATCTATCTAAACATCATCTTTTGAACATCAATGCAGGAAACTGCTGGCAGAGCTCAGAAGAATTTGTGATAAAACAAGGACTACCTAAAGGCCTACACTTTGTCAGCCTCCCTAATATAGATTATCCTGCTGAAACAGACCACCAGTGGCCACAAAGATATGCATTTTATGACCCTAGAGAGCCATCGGATGGGACATTATGACACCTCTTATCAGGAGTAAATTCAAGAACAACAAGACGGTAAAGCTGCATTCCTCCCCCATTCAGCATCTAAAATAAAGAACCTTAAGTTTCCCACTCAGACAGAACTGTACAGTAGATGTAGAACACTGAAATATTACTCAAAACTGAGAACATCACACTCTTTTTGATTACAATGCCTAAAAACTCGTTTAAACCTGTTAACAGCTACACACCCCAAACCCCAGAAACAGCACAGCAATTAATTTAACTTCTTTGTTGTTTCTGTTCTTGAGCCTGATTGTCTCCTCTTCTTTGCTCTAACCTTTTTCTACAGAAATGTATATAATCCAGGATGATATTACTTCATGACTTTTATTTGTTTTTTTATATGTTGGTGTGCTTCAAACATGATGTTTTGTGTCATAAGAATCCTGCTGGTATCAAGACAGCAAATATGTACTCACTGAAATTGTTTAAAGTGTGGTTAAAATTCTCTAACGGCTGCATTAAAAGTCACCTCTAAAGCCATCTTTTCTTGAGAATAGCCTCTGAACCCTTCATGGGGCTGTCCAAAGAAGACAGTCAACACGAACACCTCCCTTGAATGATAAACACATTTGTCATTGCTCAGATGCTTCTTTGAATTTGCCCCCAAAACTTTGCATTTAAAATGCCACCATTATGTATGCAACTTTGAGTTCCTTTGTTCAGCAACAGCTAGAAAGTCTCCGGCCCTGTCCTCCTGCCTAGCAACCTCCATCGAGATGCTGACGCTCATTCTGCTTCACTATGATTCGGCATCTGGCTTAGACACCAGCTTTCTGAAAAATGGAGATGCATAGTGACACAGACTTTCAAGAACGAGAGTGATATGCATACCTGTAGTAACTACAGAGAGATAAAAATGATGAGCCATACCATGAAGACGATTATTTGAAATTATATCAAAGAGTTGTTGAAGATAGGTTAAGGAGAGAGGTGACAGTCGGCAAGCAGCACTATGGCTCCATGCTGAAAAAGAGCACTGTAGATGCTATGTTTTCTATGAGAGTGTTGATGGGAAGGCATAGAGAAGGTCGGCAGGAAATACAGTGTGTCTTTGTGGATCTAGAGAAAGTATATGATAGAAAGGAACTGTGGTAATGTGTGAGCAATTCAGGAGTGGAAGAGAAGTATGTGAAACTAGTGCACAAAATGCATTAGGACAGCAAGACAGTGGTGAGGTGTGAAGTAGGAGTGACAGATGGGGTCAAGGTGGGGGTGGGATTACATTAGGAATCGTCTCTGAGCCCCTTCTTGTTTGTGATTGTGAAGGACAGGCCGAGACATGAAGTCTCCATGGACTAGGATGTTTGAAGATGACACTGTGATCTGTAGTGAGAGCAGGAAGTAGGTTGAAGAGAGTCTGAAGAGGTGGAGGCATGTTCTGGAGAGAAGAGGAATGAAAGTCAGTAGAAGAAAGCAGTAGAAGCGTTCGACAGGGTTCAAGAAAGGTGAGGGGAAAAGTGCAGACAGGGTGGAGAGAGTGGAGACGACTGTCCGGTGTAATTTGTGACAGAAGGCAGCAAGAGTGAAAGGGAAGGTTTTGCAGCACAGTAGCAAGACCTGCTGCAATTTATGGTTTGGAGATGGTGGCAATAAGAAAGACCAAAATGGACAAGATTAGACATTAGAACACCAGAGGGACAGGTTAGGATGAACAGTTTGAAGAGGCAAGGTGGAGATGATTTGGCCATTGGACAAAGAATGTGGAAGATGGAGCTGCCAAGACCTCAGAGGAAATTTGTGGATGTAGTGAAGGAGGACGTGAAAGAAGAAGATCAACTGTAATGCATCAAATGTGTCTTACTGATAGATCATTATTATTCTGTTAACTTACACTTACCGACATTCCCTCCTGACTTCAAATATAGTAAACTTTATTAATATAGTAGCTCATTTCCAGTTTTACTGACCAAAGCATGTAAAGCACACACCCACTCCTACAACGTTTTTAAAATGATACTAGTGTGCAATGCTTTTCCTGTTACAGACAGGCTGATGTGTCTGCATCAGTTCTGTTCTTTTCGGTCTGGTTTATTTGTTTAACATCTTCATATTTTTTGCAGTATTAGACTTTCATCTTCACTTGTAAAATCATTTGCTCTGATTCTAGTACACTTATCTGTGTTTTTGATTGGGCAGATGCCACCAACACCACCCGAATCATGTGAATGTGCTAGTAGCTAGATTGATAAAGCCCAGGTTAACATTTTGTGCTTGGATTTTAGTGACACTAAGTGAGATTTTATATGTATCCCCCAAAAGTGACCAGCAAAACCACCAAATCAAACAGACTGCTCATAACTAGATGAAGATGAACACACACACACAAACTGGAAGTAAGAAAGCAAATGAATTGAATTTCTTATTGTATTTTAAAATGTCTATTAACAATATATTAAAAAATGAACACTTAGGTAAAGAAAAAACAAACAAACAAAAAAACTAGCTATTATAAATTAAAAATGATGTTGCAGTTCTACTTAAGGTGGCGAGCAAATAGCAAGTAAAACTTATTCTAATGAGAAACATATTAGCAAAAATAAATCATAAATTCATTACTTTCTAGCCGTTGCTTGCCAGGTGAAAATTACTTTAGTTATATTCAATTTCATTTGTTAAAACTTAAAAGCCAACTCTAAGATGCAAAACAGCAACAAACAAACAAAAAAAAAAATCAGACAAAAATACTATCCAGTAAAGTTGTGGTTAAATACTTATTAGTGTATCGCAAGATACTATGAACATTATACATTTAATAAACCTGATCAGGTAAACAACAATCATTATGTTAATAGAATCATTCAAGAGTTTAATTGTTACCAAGTGTGTGATTTCTTTTTATTCAGTAATGGTTTCTTAGTTACCAGTGTATATTTTCCTGTAAGCTGTGCTTTTAGTTCCCATTAGATTTTTAGTCTTGGTTACAGTTTCTTTTCTGCAAGTGTTTGTTCCCTTTATTCTCCCTCCTGAGTCAAGGTCTATGTATTCAGTGTTTCAGTTATTCACTTCCTATAGTATTTCTGTTGTCATATGTTTGTGTCTTGCATTTAATTTTGCTACCTTTTGTCATTGCCGTGATTATTTTGAGCTATCTCTTGTTTCCTAGGTGTTTCTTATCTCCCTTTTTTGCCTCATGTGTGTATTTATAGCCTTAGTCTCCTTCAGTCTTTGTCAGTGTGTCTGTTTAACCTCCCTTGTGATGACCAGTTCCTGTTTTTAAATTAAACTCTACTTAATTCAGTTTTTTTGTGTGTTTTTTTTCTGTTTCTTTTTTTTTTTTTTTTTTTTTTTTTTGCACTTTGGGGATTTTTGATTTCTACTTTCATAAAAAGGTCAGCTTTATGTTTCCCTGGTTTGCTGAAAGTCCTGCTTTCAGGTCCTCTTTGTTCCTGAACCTTGCCAGTATATTCTGTTTTTTGTTTTGTTTTTTGTTTTTTTTTTTATCAAACTTTAAACAATAACAGGAAATGAAGAGTTGAATGTTTTCTAAGGTCACAACATGAAAATGCATTTTAAATATTTAAATTAAAGATTATATTTGAACTATTGCAATAAAAATAAACCAGAATCACTTCAGAGGTCTCTTGCCAATATAAATGACATTGAAATGATAGACAAAGTACTGTAAAAGTATTTAATAGATCTACATTTTCTACCCTTCTTGTTCTGGATGGATGGACTTAGACTGCCAGTTCACAAAGTTAGCCTAATATCCCATAAAATATTGCTCTATTATAATGTTAATAATATTAGCACACAATTTTCTAATAGATTCATTTTTTATCTGCATGATTTAATGCAAATCAAATATCTAATTTAATCTGTGTCAAGGTCATTTAATAGTATATTTAAATACCTTAGACGTTGATAACACATCTTGGCAGTCGTTATCTTTTTCCCTAATTTGTGATATCCAGTCCTTTCAAAAACATGCCCCACTCACTGTTGTGTATCTGTGTCTTTCCCAAGGGTTACTTAAATCTACAGCTAATATATTAATTTGTAAGTGCACCTTGTAGAAGAAAGAAGCCCTCGATCTACAGCAATCTTTATAAATCAAATTATCCAGTGTCCTTGAATGCTGATGGCTTGTACAGAGAGAAAAGAATGTAAAATGAATGCAAAAATTTCCAGTGTGTGTTAGAGTGTCGAACTATAGCGAGTGTTTGCAGAAGAAGTCTGTGCAGAATATTTTTATGACTTTAGAACAGGGAAAATCCAATTTTCTTTTATCGGCTCTACTTGCATATATCTGTATATGATGGTGTATTGGGGAAATAAGATAGTGACTGGGATCCCGGGGAACATGAGGAACCTGATGATGCTGGTATGGCCATGACTGGTCTGTCACTATGTATGGACAAACCGTGTGGGGATGATGGGGGACAAAGGAGGCAATTAGTTGGACAGAGCACTCGTAATACATTCTCAGGGGACCAGCAAGTCAGCCAGCTCAATGCTGCAGCCAGGTTCACTGAGCAATTAAGCGAGCTGGTAGAGTCAAAGTGGCTTAGCCTGATGCACTGCAGCATTGCACAAGTGTTAAGAGCAGAGGGTCACTTTCAACCCCTATCAGTCCACCTGTGTCTTAATGTACCCATCTGCACTGACTAGAAGAGCTGAGAACAGAGCCAAAGGGACAAGTGGGGCCAAATCAGTACATGGAAGGAATTATTCACCCCTTTCCCCATAACTATGTCTGACATATCCTTTGGCTGTACTCCCAGATCACTAGCAATGCATATATTTTTTGTTATATCCTTGCTATCCTCAGTTCCTTAATGAATTATTTATAGTACGGAGCGCAAGGGGGTAGCGCATTTACCTCGGAGTAAACATACCAATAAAAGGAGCGATGACTGCAATAAAATGATATGGAAAGCATCATTTGCCCTTTTACCAAAATAGGTTTTAAAGTATTATAGGTCGTGCACCATCTTAAATTTCAAAATTTTGCAGCAATTGTTTTTTTTCCGAAATGGAAAACAATGAGCTACATGAATTTTGATTAAAAAGATTTAGCATCACTTTGTTATTTTATGAATTCCGTGCAAACAATTGATCTTAACTGTAATAATCCACTCTGCTGCATAAATTAAAATCGATCAAATCCCCTTAAGTATTTCATTTTCAGGTGCAGTTTGACCTCAGTGGAGTAAGAGCAAACATAGTCATTATATTTCTACTCCAGTTTCAGGTTTCTGCCAGTTTTAAGTGGGTGTCAGATATTACCCATGGCTACCTGGCAATCAGAAACAACAATAAAATCCACATGTTACTGGAAGCATTTTAACATTTGCCCCAGGATAATCCTCAAAAGGTATTTTTTTTCCTATTTTCTTTTTTTTTTCTTTTTTTCCTACCAGTCTGTGAGACAAGCGAAATCATGAGAATGAAGGCAGTGATGCCCTAAGGGGAACAATTTTGAGCGTACCTACAACACATTCACCTAGAAGTCCTTAGAGAAATCTGTGCTCCAGTTTACTGCTTCCACAAGAATGTGCAAAATCACTGCCCTAAGATGAGGAATCAGCTCTTTGTTAAATTTCATTAATTTTGGGTGAAAACCAGCTTCAGGCAAAGATCACAGTGTCCAAATAGAACCGCATACAACTCTCAGTGAGATTTACACGTGTAAAAGTGGCGATTTCTCCCAAATAAGAATCTGCATGAACTATTTGCTCTTTGAGATATTCTTGCTTCCAGTGTTTTAGAATTGCAAGAGAGGGCAGTGATGGGTCAAAGCAGCGGGACTGTTAATTGAAGTTGTACATAATAAAAGAAGGGGTTGAGGGGTGTGGGTAGGGGGGGCAGGGATATCTGTTAATTAATAATTGATCAAAGAGCCGTTAAATTGAAATGTGTTTGCATCAATTAATCATGTCCACAGATGCCACTAATCAGCTTTTTCTACTGTAGTATCATAGCAATCCTGCAGACTACATATTTGTACTGAGCCTAAGCCCTCATTCATCATGTTTTAGCGTGCTCTTAAAGCTGGCTTCCAGTCTGTGACAGAGTGATTAAAACAGTATTGCCATTGAGCGCTTTAGGCTTTACTCACAATCTCCTCTGAAAATTGGTGGCTGTCTATACTATGTGTACAGTGTGAAACTTGATTACCATGTTTCTACGAGCTATTGATATTCTTTGAACCTTAACCGGGCAGTGAAGCAATCTGTTACAGTTGCCAGTGACAGTTTTACTTCTCACACTGTTTAGTTCAATCAGTGTCAGGCTCTGCAAAATTACCTGTTTTTTAAGGGGGGGGGTGGACTTCCATTAGCAGTTAATGAATGCTAGACAAACAAATTCAAAAGAATATAGTGATAAGGATGGCTTCTTGATTGCACCTTTTACAATTACCATTAATAAACACTGATATATATGTATATATATATATATATATATATATATATATATATATATATATATATATATATATATATATGTATGTATATATTAGGGGTGCAACGATACTCGTATCGATATTGAACCGTTCGATACAGTGCTTTCGGTTCGGTACGCATGTGTATCGAACAATACAAAATTTTTAATTTATTTTATCAACTTTTCTTCTGACGATGCTGTCTGTGTTGAGAGCTCAGTGGATCTGCGTTCGACTACTCCGCCTAGGCTGCACTGTCAAGCGCAGATCCACTGAGCGCAGTGCAAGCTAGCAAGACAGAAGCTAAGCTCGTTGGAACATGGCAAATTGAACCTCCCCCGCACCCTAATTCAGATCTGGCCTTTGGAACTATTTTGGTCTTCATGTGAAGTATGACCCTGAAGGTAAGCGCGTCATGGACAAAAGTAAAACAGTATGTCAGATGTGCCACGCAATGCTCAATTACATGGGTGGGAACTACTGCGTTAGCGCAGTTAGCTTGTTAACCTGTTGACGCTGTCCAGCCCCAGACACGGGGCGATCCGCGGTAGCTCGTTAACGGAGATTTGCCGTGTTGTGGCGTTAACGTCATTTCAGATTAACGCTGACAGCACTAGTGGGAACACAATGAATATGACTGCACATTTACTCCGACATCATCCTAGTGCAAAGACAAGTGGAAGCAGACAAAAACAACAAGCACGCATGCTACAGACTTTACCCGAGTCATTTAGACAGCCGTTAGCACATGATTCTCCTTATGGGGACCTGATATGTTTAATGTGCTGCTGAGAGTATACCCCAGAAGAAGTGTATAGTATAGCTTTTATTTTGGAAAGAGCCATTTCTCTGTAATAAACTCTCTTTTCCAAAGATAAGGGATTTCTCGATCAGATATTTATTTTTTTATTACTTTGTCGTTTCAGCAACATTAAATTTAAAAACTGTACTTTTGAGTTAAAATATATATTTATAATTTTAATAAATGACAAATTAAAAAAGCATGAACATTTTTTTGTATCGAAAAAATATCGAACCGTGACACCAAAGTATCGAACCGAACCGTGAATTTTGTGTATCGTTGCACCCCTAATATATATATATATATATATAAACACCCAGCTCGCCCCTGCGGGCGGTTTATCCTTCAAGCTCGGGTCCTCTACCAGAGGCCTGGGAGCTTGAGGGTCCTGCGCAGTATCTTAGCTGTTCCCAGGACTGCGCTCTTCTGGACAGAGATCTCCGATGTTGTTCCCGGGATCTGCTGGAGCCACTCGCCTAGCTTGGGAGTCACCGCACCTAGTGCTCTGATTACCACGGGGACCACCGTTACCTTCACCCTCCACATCCTCTCAAGCTCTTCTCTGAGCCCTTGGTATTTCTCCAGCTTCTCGTGTTCCTTCTTTCTGATGTTGCTGTCATTCGGAACCGCTACATCGATCACTACGGCCGTCTTCTTCTGTTTGTCTACCATAGCAACCTCCCTGAACAGGGTCCAGTAACCATCACGGTGGTAGACATCCAAGCAAGGGTCTCTAGTATGAAGAGTTGGACAGGCCCCGACATGGTTCACGCCTACTGGCTGAAGAAGCTGACTGCACTCCACGAGCGTCTGGCAGCACAAATGAACCAGCTGCTAGATGACGAGAGACACCCGGAATGGCTAACCGAAGGTCGGACGGTCCTGATCCCCAAGGACCCCAAGAAGGGACCGGTCCCCTCCAACTACCGACCAATAACCTGCCTCAGTACTACATGGAAGCTCCTGTTAGGCATCATATCGGCTAAGATGAACAGGCACATGGGTCAATACATGAGCGGGGCACAGAAAGGGATTGGCAAGAATACCAGAGGCGCAAAACACCAGCTACTGGTAGACAGAACAGTCAGCCGAGACTGCAAGACCAGGCTGACCAACCTGTGCACTGCCTGGATTGATTACAAGAAGGCCTATGACTCAATGCCCCACAGCTGGATACTGGAATGCCTAGAATTGTACAAGATCAACAGGACCCTAAGAGCCTTCATCAGGAACTCAATGGGGATGTGGCGTACAACACTAGAGGCCAACTCCAAGCCCATAGCACAAGTCACCATCAAGTGCGGGATCTACCAAGGAGATGCTCTGTCCCCACTGCTGTTCTGCATAGGCCTGAACCCCCTCAGTGAGATCATTAACAAGACTGGCTACGGATACCGACTACGGAACGGAGCAGTTGTCAGCCACCTCCTGTACATGGATGACATCAAGCTGTATGCCAAGAGTGAACGAGACATCGATTCACTGATCCACACTACCAGGCTATACAGCAATGACATCGGGATGTCATTCGGGCTGGAGAAGTGTAGTCGGATGGTAACAAAGAGAGGGAAGGTAGTCAGAACTGAGGGGATCGAGCTATCAGAAGGCAACATTGCAGACATAGAGGACAGTACCTGGGGATCCCGCAGGCGAATGGCAACCATGAAGAGGCAGCTAGGAAAGCTGCAACCACCAAGTACCTGCAGAGGGTCAGGCAAGTCCTGAGGAGTCAGCTGAACGGTAAGAACAAGATCCGGGCTATCAACACCTACACCCTGCCCATGATTACGTACCCTGCTGGGATAATAAGCTGGCCAAACGAGGAGATATAAGCAACTGACATCAAGATGAGGAATCTCCTGACCATGCATAGAGGGTTTCACCCCAAGTGCAACACCTTGAGACTGTATATGCCAAGTGGAAGGAAGGAGGCTGGGGACTAGTGAGTGTCAGTACCACATTTCAGGATGAGACACCAAACATTCTCAAAAAGATGGCCCCAACCCGACCGTGTGCTCAGTGAATACCTAAGCCAGCAGAAACCTAAGGAAGAGGAGCAAGAGGAGGAATCATCATGGAAGGACAGGCACCTGCACGGTATGTACCACCGGCAGATAGAGGAAGTGGCTGACATCCAGAAATCCTGCCAGTAGCTGGACAAAGCTGGACTGAAAGACAGCTCGAGAAGATGTGGAGGGTGAAGGTAACAGTGGTCCCAGTGGTAATCAGAGCACTTGGTGCAGTGACTCCCAAGCTAGGCGAGTGGATCCGGCAGATCTCAGGAACAACATCCGAGACCTCTGTCCAGAAGAGCGCAGTTCTAGAAACAGCAAAGATACAGCGCAGGACCCTCAAGCTTCCAGGCCTGTGTTAGAGGACCCAAGCTTAATAAAGACTGGGGGGAATTTTTTATATCCAAATAGTAGGTGGATTAACTGAAGGGTCAAATGCATCTCTTGGGTCCTGTGACCAGACTGTGCTGGATTGTTCCTATTTCTTATAGACATAACTTTCAGATACTGTTCATCTGATGTAGGTACTGTTTAAGTCTGCCAATTCCCATTTTCCTCAATTTTTAATGACACACTCCAAACCATGCCAAGATATACCTTTTTTGGCTAATAGTTCTTTGGGAATTACCTTGTTGGTCCAAAAATACTTTTTTGTGCCTGTCAAACTGTGTAATTTGGGGGGGGGGGGGGTTGCTAATTTGGCAAAATAAGTGGGAACATCAGGCTACCAGATACCATTTAATTTACCATTTAATATTTGCTAGGTTATTTGTGGACACAACACTGGTTAATCTCTTGAGTCAGATACTTTTTTATGCTTGAATGATTCATAGGTCAGTGTTAAGTGGCTTAACAGTTTGTGCACTGCACCTGCAGTGTGTGTTCTGTCTTGGTTTGATGATATTTATTAGAATGTGTTAACTGTAGTGAAGCTATGAGGAAGTCTTTAATTAGTCATATGCCCAAGCTGCAAAGTGCCCATGTTTGTAAAAAGAATCAATATTGGTTTAGACAAATGTCTTTGTAGTGCAGTTTCAATTGATGAATTGATCTCTTTTCCATATATAGAGAGATAAATATATCAATTAGCAATATCTCACTTTTATTGTTATGCAAATTTTCAATATTTTCTCAATTCTCTAGTCTGACTTAAACTTCTTCACTAAGTTACCTGAGGTCATAATACATTTCATGTGATCCAACGTGTTACCTCCGTCTAATCTGCTTGAAATGTGAACCCCCATGTTTAATTAAGATGAAAGCACAAACTGCCTTTTCATATTTACTACATCAGTGAACATTCAGGTTAATCCAAGAAGGGATTATCTCCCCTCACCGAGAGTGACCATTCATGTAATACATTCACAGTCCTGTTGAGTTACAGGATAGCCCGGTCAAGAGTCATAATAGTCACTCCCATTAAGTAATGTTAAGAAATGCTCCCATCGTCTTTATTTAAAGTTTAATATTTCCAGGCTGAATTTCAGGCCTGTTGACATGAAAATGATCAATGACAGTAGATCGGCCCCATGGGAAGTGCAAGATGCACATCACATGATTAATGGCTTTCCAAGCTGTCATGAACTATACTGGACCAACAGAGTGAAGGCTTCATAAATCATAAGTGTTTCGACACATGAAGTTTGGAGCATTTTACAAAAAACATTTGGTAAATATCTGCACTACTCTCAGGAATGTGACAGGATCAGCCTCTTCTTTGTGCTTACTGTCTTCCATTGACAGTATTGGTATTGCGAAATGCCTCTAGTCTAATGATAAATTAAACATAAAATTTAAGAGTACAAATAAGATGTCCCCCAGGAAAGTCTGTCATGTACTGTCGTGCACTAATGAATGTCTCCTAAATCTGCATTAAGTTTTTACCACGAGAGAGGGGAGCCTCCAAAACAGAATCAACAGAGCCTTGATATACCATCGGCTTATCAAGTGCTTAGGGCTAAAGTATTAGCAGAAATTTGGCTGTTTACACATTCAACAAACACCGAGCTACCACAGCATCCCACTGGAGTCTTTATTTTCCTTCTACCTGTCAAATATAAGCCCAATATTGAGTCACCACATGTCAGTCCTGGTTTGGTCCATGAATCCCTGAAGTGAAAAAAAGAAGAAAGAAAAGAAAGGAGTACTGCTGGGTTTTCACTTGAAAAATAACTTTGAAAGTTCTAATTTTAGCATTTTAGTACCAGTTGATGTTGCTATGGCTACCTTGATGCTGGTCTTTGTGAGTCGTTATTGCCTCGCAGAAGAAGATCATATGGTTTATCTTTATAACTATTTTTATGAAGCATCTATTGTAATTTATATTTAGTTTGAATCAGAGTTTGTTTCACGCTCATTCGAAAGGAAAAAAAAAATCTGGAACTAGTCCTGTAGCAATCTCAAAATAAATAACAAGCCAGTCACAAAACAACAAAGTCATTCATATATTAAACCAAGATCTTTCAGCAGACAATAAAAAACAGTTATTAATATGAAGGAATCAAGAATTAAATCAAAGGTGCCATGGTGCATTACAGTAATCATGTTTGATTTAGGATGGTCACTGCACTCAGATAAGAACTGTTCTTTAATCTGTTGGTCCTTGTTGTGATGAACCTGTAGTGTCTATCAGAGGGCAACAGGTCAAACAGTAAGTGTCCAAGGTGAAAACTGCCTTTGGTGATTTTCTTTTAGTCTCCTGAGTGGCATCTCTTCCAGGGAAGATAGAGCACAGCTAGTGGTCTTTTTTCTGTGTTTAGTATGTTCTGGATAGCCTTTTCATCCTCTGCAGAGCATCTGGCATACCGCACAGTTACATAGTAAACCAGGATACTTTCCATGGTGGAGCAACAGAAGGCCACCAGCAGTTTCTCATCCAGACAGCTCTTCTTCAGCAACCTCAAGAAGTGAAGGCACTGCTGAGCCTTAAGTGCGGCTGTAGAGTCAGCAGACCAGGCAAGGTTGTTGGAAATGAGGAGGTCCTGAGGAATCATGACCCCTCTGTTTCTCCATTGATGATCATTAAACGCAGTCAATAACAATAGCATCTTATGTGGTGCCCTTAAATTGAAGACACAGTACAGTTGGTCACTTTGGCCCATGACTTTTTTACTACAATATTTTTGCAACAAAATCCCCCAAAGTGCATTTAATTCTCAAAATTTCGCTGGTGAGTACAAGTTTCTAGAATAAACTTGTTGCATTCTCTCCATGTCTGTTTGTATTTCTTTGAAATGTCTTTACCTCTTGTTATATCAACAATAATAAACTTGAAATGCCACACCATTCATTTTGTTTTTCCTGCACTGGCATTGCACACAAATTATTATGGTGCCATGTGTTCACAGTAAATCTCCTCCATAATGACCGGGAAAGACAAATAAACAGGGGTAACGGCATATCCAGCCACAAATCATCTACACATATTTATGCACAAGTTAGTCAAACATATGTGTGTGGGTTCACATCCTGTGCACAGAGCAACACGAGGAGATGATTTAGAGGGAGGCACAAAAGAGGAAAGTGAGAGCTGGAGGTCAGAATTAATAGAACTCTGAACCTTTATTAACACTGTACAATAGTGAGGCCATTATGATTGTAATTATACTCATTAGCTGTATATCGCCTCTTCCATCCTCTACAGGATGATGTGCAGCTCTATTGAGAGCCATCAGCTTCTTATGTGTTGTGAGCATATGGTAAATTTAATGATGGGGGGAAATAAAATCATAAAAAAAATAACAGCATAAATCTGCAGCAGTTGTTTATCTGACCAAGCCTTTGGGAATACATATGCTTCCATTAATAGTGTTAAATATTCAACAAAATGTTACTCTTTATTACTTTTAATTGCCCATATTTCTGGGAAAGCCAGAAAGCCAGGTTATTACTTTCCTGGGATTTAACTGTAAACATTACGTGCGTCACTCTTTATTATCCAAAGTCTCCCTGAGAAAGGTGAAAAGTGATTCTTCTTTCAGAACTCTGTAAAAAACAAAACAAAAAAACAAAAACAAAGGAAGGATATACTATCCCGACTTTTATTTTTTTAACACAGCTAAAAATTTGCCTATTTCTTTGATGGCTTGATGAATAACCTTGCACCTTCCTTCTACCCTCTACTCAATCCGAACAATGGCTTGTGTGAGTTTATCAGTTGTAATCGAACACGGCAAGGTCAGCACACAATGAAGAGCAGCTACTATCACAGAGTAGATCTGCAGGAATGTTTGACAATGCCAAGAGGCAAAACACAAAAACACAGGAAAGACATCACAACTATAAACACTGCATGTCAAGATGTGTAAAACGCAGTTTACAAAGACCTGGGAAATAGAAAACCATAACCTAACATGCACTTTTACTGCATTTTTAACATGTGCTTTCATGTCAAAGGTCCATGGCTGATGTTTAGTGAAACCAAGTCTTTTTCACATTTCCTTATGTTTATTTTTAGAACACGGTGATACAGTTGAAACCTGAGGGTATCCAGTACTCCATTGGCCAGTGCATGCTGAGGTGGATTCAGCCCTGCTGGGATCCTAAATAGATAAGCAGATATAGACAATGGATGGATGGCTGAAGTCTCCATTGAAAGAAAATGTGGGCTATCTGTCATGAGAAAGGGATTTTAGCAGACATTTCCAATCATAAAATGTATATTTTGGTTATAAAGGATATTAAAGACCTTCTCTAATCCTAGAATCATTATTAACTGGCTTTTGCTGCAGCTAGTTTAAGCAGGAAGCAACATAAAGCACTGTGAAAGCAGAAACTAAGAGTTTGCTTAGGAGCAGATCATGGTTTCATATTACTAAGTGCAAAAAACATAGAAACAGAGCAAGGCCGCAAAGACATAACCGGTTTGGTAAAGTGAACTGTGCTTGATCTTGATAAGAAACAGTGGCGATACCTGGCATCTCAGTAAACAACCACTTGTTAGCAGCATTGATCTCAAATGACACACCAATGACAGAAAAACAGTCCAGTGGCTTCTAAAGCATCCTGTGGCTGAGAAGTAATAAAGAAAACAATGAATGGTGTTGTGGAAGTCACAGCAGTGGCGAGCAAGGTCCAAAGCATTATTATTCCTCGACATCTGTTTTTTTTTTCCTCCCTCTTTTTTTGCCTTAAAGTCACACTGAAGTTGGTGACATGTCTTCTTTTGAAAGCTAACATGAGAAGAAGCTGTAGCAGCAAGTGTTAGGGAAAACTTACCAAATGGGCAGAGCAGCACAAAAAACTGTAGCATTAAGGCTGCACAAAACAGATCTTTGGCTACAGCAAAGGGTGCCTTGGATGTATACTTCAGCTAGGAGTGTAAATCATGTGGGAGGTGGCACTGCATTTTAAGTTGCCTGCCAGAAGTGGCTTACAGGCTTTTTTAGCTGAAATAAAACAGGATTGTTTTTTAATAGAATTGTTTGAATTTTCTCTTAAAAAATTAAAATTAAAATTAAAAATTAAAATATGTGTGTGTAAATGTGTAAATACACACTTAAAGGGCATATTTCTTGTGAGTCACTGGCAGTTTATCCACATGTAATTTATTTCACTGGATATTTAAAATTCCTTATGTTTGCTGTTAACTAGAATGTTAGCAGTTCCCTGCTATTTGCACAACAAAAATTAAAATTCTTTAATTAGCACGGATCTCTGTTCACTGGTGCAGAAGTCTCTGAAGGAGGGAGCCCGGACACAACATTGTCAATGAGCACTGTGTCTCAGGCTGTCAACGACAAAGCCTGACCGTTTGATTAGAGAAGAGTGGAGGACAAACACAAACCAAAAACATCTCTCAGTAATGATTAATACTGAAGGAGCTTGGACTTCCATCTGCTTTTTTTTTTTTATCGTATCAGATCATTTCTGTCAGACTGAATTCCAAAATAAGTGAATCAATAAAGCTGAAAATGAAAATATAAAAATACCGCAGATGAAACCAGGCAACACAGAGGGAAGAGAGTACGGTCTCTTGAGATGAAACAACAGTCAGCAGCAATGGACACTTAATGCTGTGGAATCTGCAAAAAAATGTACTTTCAATGTCAAGTGCAATATAATGATAACTTATATGATTAGTGTATTATACACGGGCAGTGTTACGAGTTCTCTGCCTCTTTTACAGATTCTAACTTGACCTCTGAACCTGCCACTAGATGCCACTACTCACCAGATGCCCCTAGCATTTCTGTTCCATTCCCCACCCACTCAAGCACTTGTCTTGTGTGTGTGTGTGTGTGTGTGTGTGTGTGTGTGTGTGTGTGTGTGTGTGTGTGTGTGTTTGCGTGTGTGCATGTGTGTACATGTTTAGACGTCTTTGTGAGGACAGCTAATTGGCATGCCACTACACTTGTGGGGACCAACAATCACTTATGGGGACAAAATGCCCGTCCCCATGAGTTTGAAGAAATTATTGAGGCTCAAAATGTGGTTTTAGTGTCAGGGTTACAATTAGGTTTTGGTTAGGTTTAGGCTAAGTGTTATGGGTAAGCATTCATTTTTGATGGTTAGGGTAAGCAGCAGATGTCCTCACTAAGATATGAAAACAAGTGTGTGTGTGTGCGTGCGTGCGTGCGTGTGTGTGTTAAACAGAGTGAACTTGCTGGTGGTTTGTTATATCATTTATAGTTTTTCTTATGACATGGACTGATTTTTGCAATCTAATACCCCCTTGGTTGCAATCCAGTCTATATCAGTTCCCGTACATTTATTTGCCTTCATTTATCCTTAAAATTAAGTCACTGCCTGCCTGACTGTCTGCCGTTATATCCTTTTCCTGCTGCCTGTAAACTCATCCATGGCAGACTGTGCATGTCATCCAAAATCCAAGACACAAAGACAGAAATCATATTTTTGTGCTATATGACCATAAAAAGGGACTAATAACGCCTCACTGCACTCCCAAAATTATATTATTCTTCCATGCATTTACAGTCCCATAAATATTATTTTGTTTTCCTCTTCATAAATCTGCTTTATATTCACAGCATAATTGTGTTATTAGAGACAGAAAAC
Organism: Pelmatolapia mariae; assembly: GCF_036321145.2. NCBI lineage: Eukaryota > Metazoa > Chordata > Actinopteri > Cichliformes > Cichlidae > Pelmatolapia > Pelmatolapia mariae. The sequence goes on from NC_086243.1 coordinate 17,695,952, forward strand.
ATACATTCATAACATCATATTCTATTAAAATGTTATTCTTCTCTACAATACTGTGGAAATGTGTTGAGCTACTCCTCATTTCTTTATATTTGCTTCTAAGAAGTCAGACTTAGTTTTTTAGTCTTTTGATGTGGTGTTGCGCAATAGTTCTCCAGGCTTTCTGCAGGTCTTTTAGGTTTTTAGACACTGGCTGCTTTTTCAGTCCAGTCCTGATAGCTTTTTCTGTTGTTGTGTTGATTTGGTGCTATATAAATAAAATTGAATTGAACTGAATTATGAACTGATAGACGCAGTATGACATATGGTGTCCTGTTAACAGTTGAAATCTCTGCTTGGAAAAGTCTAATAACAAAGTGTTTGAAGTGAGATTAAGAAAACAAATGAGTGTAAACCTTTAAAGTCATGTAATGTCACAGAACAGGGCCCATATCTAAAATGACTTTTCTGATCTTGAATAAAAAGAGAAAATTGAAATAAAAATGTAATTTTACTGAAATAAAAATTTTTTGAAAGATTATATACGAAGCTGTCATTTCATTAAATTGTGCTGTTAAGTCATTTCACCCAGTGAATAGCCTTAAGACTTACTGCACTTTGGCAATTAAATTTTGCATTTGAGTGAATCCCCTACATTATTTAATGCCCTAGTATTTAACATTCCCATCAGACTTACACTGCAAAGAACAGGTATAGAAACAGGGAACCTAAAGGCAGGCTGTACTTATGTGGATTGATAATTTCAGTCTACAGAGAGAAGAAAATGAATGAAATGAATGGAAGGAGAGTTTTTTTCTGCCTGCTGCTGTGAAAAATGATCTGGGAACCTTCTTCTGAATGCAGACAAACAAGATTAGATCAAACTGATGAAAAATGTGTCATGGCTAATGCTTTGGGTTGTTAGCACTGCTGATTCTGGTGACCAGACTCTGCCCCCGGTTCACATGTGGCTCTTATTATGAGGGGCCTTGTGGTTTTGAAAACTGGTGACCCTAAATGCTTAAAAGCTGTTCTGAATCAAGAATGAGGAAATATGTTTCCCAAAGTGTGTATTTGCCCGCTCTTTGCTACATGTTCTAAAATATCTTAATATCGTCACCAAGAGGCTCTGAATCCCACACCGCATGCACAGTTACTGAATACATTAGAGTGCAACATCTGGAATAATTAAATTTCACTCGTGTGTGTGTGTGTGTGTGTGTGTGTGTGTGTGTGTGTGTGTGTGTGTGTGTGTGTGTGTGTGTGTGTGTGTGTGTGTGTGTGTGTGTGTGAGTGTAGGTGAGAGAGTTTTTGAATTGGTGCTGCACAAAAATGTAACTCAATCAGCAGGTGGTTGTGATGTGATATGTATGCTAATCACTGTTTCGCTGTATGAAATCTGAATATGGAGGAATGACATCTGTATTTCCTATTTCAGGACACCTGGATGTTATGCTGTCACATCACAACTACTAACAGAAGTTTCTTGAAAGTTGCATATGTATAGACTGCACAGCTTTAAAAAGCAATAGAGAATCTCATACATTTTGCTACAAGAATAATCTCAAGGGTGTTGCATAGAGGATTAGGATGAAAGCTACAATCTTGGAATGAAGGTTTACATAGTGGAAGTTCATATACTACGCAACACATCAGGCAGTACACCAAAGACAAGCATACTTTCTTCTCATTTTTATACTCCGTTAATCACCAAGTAATCGGGTGTTTTCTTTTGTTTGTTTATTTTTTTGTGGAAAAAAAACGTTCAAATATCTGAATTGTTACTTAATAGAAAAATGATCATTTTGGCTCAGGATCTAGACACCACAGAACTGACAGTGCTCTCGCCAAGACAATAAAAGCACAGATGCACATGAATGTGCTCAAAACAAATGCGCACACAATGCAGATGCAGGAAACAAGAAGGATGAATGGGTCCAAATTCCTCCTCTAATCCTACTGGAATATTTTGCCGTTACTGTCTCCTGTGTGAGCGAGGTTACGGGAATTCATCATCCAGTGTGTGGTGCCCTATAGCCAGCGCTGGGAGAGCCTCTGCCAACCTGATGTGTTCTGCTAGCAATCACAGCACTCCGAGTCACAGGCCCGTGGAAAATGCCAGATAAACATCAAACTGGGAATGAGCTTCCTCCCTCTCCCCGTCTTCTCGCTCTGGCAGTTTAAGTGGTTTAAGAATAGCACAAGAGATGGAGCTGCTTATTTTAAGTGACACCATGAGAGCCAAAAGGTCAAATGAAACATACAAGGCTGGAACAGACAAAAAAGGTGCTCAGTAGATTAGATGACTGAGGCACATGCTAGGGTAATGCTGTGGGTTGTGCTTAGATTCAAATGCCACTCTGCATGTTATGCTGTCTCACCAACGTCTTTGCTGTCATCTTCTATTATGTACGACGCAATAAAGGAAGCGAGTCTGTGTGAAGCAGAAAGGAAATAGAGCTGAAACCTGAGTCAGTGCTCAGAGTCCTGCTAGAGCTACACTGCCTTATGATTTTACCCTGGCTTCCATCCAATTCACACTTTCACACAAACATTCACAAAAGCTTATCGTAATTTCCTGTGAGACCTTAAAAGACACAGTCAGGAATAGCTCTTACGGCAGTCTGCTGTTTTAAATCACACGAGGGCAGCTCTGATATTTCATTTTTGTTGAACATCTCTTGGCTCATCGACCAGTGGGAGAAAGTATCCTGTGAAAAATTTCTTCTAATTTCACGACATATTGCACAAGTTCTAACCTTTTGTTTTTCAGAGATAGTAGATTAGCGGATATTAATACGTGTAAAAGAAAAAGAAGACCCAGCAGCTGAAAGTAGCCTTGATGAAATCACAAATCAGTCACATCAAAAAAATCTTTGGATTAGCTGGCAATGATTAGTGCCTCCTCAAGGAGTAACAGGTGGCACGCATTATATCTGACACTCTGACATCTAGGCTCTCTTAGTTCTTCCTTAGTATGCTGCCATCCACCATCTGAGAAAAAGGCTGTGGATGCCCATGAGTCTAGCAGAAGATTAAAAAATTTATTTGAAATAAATCATTCCACTGTAATGAATAAACTACAACTGGCAAAGATGCCATGCCAATTTGTCCCTGTCTGGCCATTCCAGCAAATTCAGCCCTAGAGCAGACAATTTGATGTAAAAAGAATTTTCAAAGGGCCCTCAAAATTTCATCACCAGATCTGCACTGAACCCTTGGAACTGTTAGTGTCAACACACATACATCTACAGTAAGAAAGAGATTACCTAAAGTTGACTCGAATTGTTGATGTGCCAAGAAAAACCCCGCGCCTTCCAAATAACCATCAGAGCAGAACTACAGTTTTGCCAATGAGCCAATGAGGGGGAAAAGAGCTTTTTTGGAACAAACTTTGCTGTGGAAAGTCAAGTCAAAGAAAGAGCAGTTTGACAACAGTAACAACAGACCAGGAGTATACAAACTGTGCATTTTGCTGGTGGAAATGTTCTCATCTTGGGTTGCTTTTCTGCCTTAGTGGCCGACAACGTCATGGTTGTTGATTCATCTGTAAATTTATGTTAATAAAATGATTTTTTAAGCGTTAATATGAGATTAGCGTGGAATGAAAGTGAACCTTTCAACAGGACAATTACTCTTAGCACTCTGGCAATCCATTACGTATCATGTCAAAAAATAAGAAACAGACAGGTGTTGTGGAAACACATAGTAAATAAACATCTTGCAGCTGAAGAGCTGTGACAGCTGTTTTCGTTAAAACATCCATACAAGTTTTTCCATAAAAGAGTTCTTCAACTAATGATTAAAAATAGTCACTTGCAATGTAGAGTGAGATGCAAAATGATAGTTTTCATGTAAGTGTAGCTGAATGACACATTAATAAAAATAACACACACAACTGAACTTAAGGTTGTTAACTGTCAATAGCAATTGGCTCAACTTGCCTGATGTAAAGGATTATGTTGGCCAGCTGAGACAGTAAGATAAGCCACCTGATTTTTTTAAATGATCAGTGTCACTCTAAATTACATGTTTATTTTAAGAAAAGGTGTTTTAGCTGATAAACACAACATAAACAACAATGCCTTTGTATGTAGATCTTGGCCTACAGAGTTCTGCCTTATTTTGCCCACAACTCTCATTTTGTCAAAAACTCAATTTTTACATATTGTTAGTTCATCACCACTTTTGATATAACTTTATAATGTTAGTAAATGAGATAAATACCTTTTAACATGACACTAATTAAACCTGTAATGAAAAGAAAAAGCTTTAACAGACAAATGGCTGCCGTGACTTCTCTCTGTGTTCTCCTGCTTCCTCTCACAGTAGATGGTTAACTACCAGTTCTAAACTGGCCATAGGTGTGAATTTGAGCATGAATGGTTGTCTATCTCTGGGTTAGTTCTGCAACAGACTCATGACTTGTCAAGGGTTTACACTCCCTTTCACTATATGACAGCTGGGATAGGCTCCATCCCCCCCAGCAGCAATTCTGACCTGAATAAGTGGAAGAAATGGATAAATAAATAAGCAGCTTAACCAGCAACATTTACAGGCTAACTCATTCCAGCATTCAGGCTGAGACATTCAGTAATTTTTGGCAGCTATACTGTAGGTTTAAGCAAAAGGAGGTATAATAGTTAGTTAAAATCTCTCTTAAACATGGGCAGAATTTAAAAAGATGAAGTTTTTTCCCCCCCTAGTATCACAGATATAGTAATTCAATTTCGAAACTTGTCTAACGCCTTTAAACTTCTAACAAAATCGCATGTTAGGTCTTTATCCCCAGATTCAGCTTTCTTTTCCAGTCATAATGGAAGAAAAAGCAAAGTCCTAGGTCCATTTCCTCAGGACTACCTCATTAAAGTGCTGACTGAGTGCTGTCCATAGCTGCTGCACAGAGCAGGAATGAACTACTGTATATGCCTTCCGGCTCGTCCTCCTCTTTCTTCCTGGCATTCACTTGCTGTGGCAGCCGGTGATCATGGCAACGAATAGTCTTTGGCGGGACCGCTCAGGTCTAGACCGGTCCAAGCTGCAGCAGCCTGTTAGGTACAGTGCTTTGGCGCTGTGTTTAATTAGGCCTGTCCTGCTGAGCTGCTGCTGTTTATTTCCCCTGTGACAGTCTGCTGATCTCCACTGAGCAGCAAGGGAGAGACAGAGAGACAGACAATTGTTATGCATACACTTCTGCACTAAAGTGCCTAAAGACTAACTGCTATATAGGCACATGAACCAACTCACACTGACACACATTCAAACTGCACAAATACATTCATATGACCTATCAATGCTTCAGCTTGTGGAAATTTTTATTGTGTGCACTCGCCATTACTTTGCAGGTTGACATCGTAGCGGCTCATTGTGCTCATCAGTGATGCTCTAGTCTTTGTCTGGAGCCTAGCTTCACACATCTCTAACCTCACACATCTAAAGGAAGCCCTTTAAAACTCCTTGAAGTTGAAGTGAAAAACAGATTCCTCTTTATTATCACTTGCAGTCAATCAGAAAATAAATTAGCTGCGCCATGTTTTCTGCAAAACGAAAACCATCATTAAAAGACTGACATTTCAGCAAGTTTTTTAATTCACTTTCTCGCTGAAAGTTAGATGAAAGCATCAAAACCAATGCCATGTCTGTACAGTATATGAACCCACTATAGCCAGCAGCAACTTAGCTCAGATTAGCACAAAGACTGCAAGGCAAGCAGCCAGCCTGGCATGTCCAAAGATAAAATGTTATCAACTTGCAGCTACAAAGCAATCAGGAGAGACTCTAAGAGGTGACTGCCTCCAAGCCAAAATTCTGTTCTGTGCATAACCTTTTAAAAACTCACAGTGGCTTTAACACTCTTCTTTTTGTAGCTACATATTAAACAAACAGGATATCATGTAACTAGTGAAGCTTATAGGTGCTGTAGTGCAGTTTACTTTTGGACAAAGTGAGTCTTTCTGCTAAGCTAAGATAACAGGCAGCTTATTGCTTTTCGTTTAATGTACAATCACAAGTCATGTTATCAATTTCTCAGCAAGAAGCAAACTAAGAGTGCTACTTCATATTGTGTTGTGGGAAATATGGTGTAAATGCGAAGATGTTTTGGGGGCATTTTTTGGTCGACAAATGCATGTTCAGACGTTACTGTGACACCTCATGAAGAAAAATATCAGAAATGCTTGTCTCACACACACAACTGAAAATGGAGTACAAGTCGCACGGGGGAAAGGGCAGTAGCCATGTCTCTGTGGTACAAAAATCAATCCAGCAAAAAAGCAATTGCCCTGACAGAAGTTAAGTTGCGTCTGTGAGTTTCTCAGGATCCCTGCAGGCCACAGACTCCACTGAGTTCTTTTAAACAGTAGCTGTTTAATTTAAGTGTGGGTCCAGTGAACTGAAAGAGAATTACTGTTTATCTCGACCGGGCCTCTATGCGGCAGAGAGAAGCATCAGGTCAGCACAACACTGCAGCCAAAAGGATAGACAGAGATATATGGATTGTCAGAATGCCTCAGTACCAAGCAGCTCATAATGTAGGACAAGTTTTCCCTGTGTGCACTTTAAGCTGCTTAGTTCAACAAATCTGAGAGAAAATAAGGTAGATGGACAGGATAATGTGCTGTCTACACATTTTTTTCTTCTTTTTCTTCCCTTTCTTCATTGTGTTTCAGGAATTGCAAATTGAGAACAATTGGATCGCATGGCACAGTAGAAATCCGTTTGACTACTCTGGCAATAACGAAACTGTGAAACTAGGACTGGCAGAGTGGCCATATGCTCTGTGCCAGATCATTCTTGTTACACAAGCACAACTCTGCACATGCACGCGGACACAATTATTTGGAGGAAGCACGATTGATTTCCAGTTTTTAAATATGAACCTCTGCAACTTTATGCCCTTTAGATTTAACATAGGCAAACCTGCAGCCTAATGTGGAATGAAAAACGCATTCGCCACAATAACAATTCTTTTCCGCGGTTACAATATGGCATTTATTGATATCAAGGTCATTTTAAGCATTTAGTTGCAGATGAGTGACTCATGAATCTGTATTTCAGCTCCAGGTGCCTAATTGTTATGACACTTCGAATAGCATTTGTGTTCGTGCACGCGTGTGTGTGTGTGTGTGTGTGCATGTGTGTGTATGTGTGTTTTCTGGCTTCTGGCTGACACTTTTTTTTTGGTCCGCAAGATGAGAAGGGAATATTTTCCTTGGTAAATGGCTCAATTTCTCCTCTTTAGGCTAAATATATGTGAAGAATAATTCATGAGACACGCTTTTATAGTATCCGCTTTTGCTTGTAATTCATTGGCCATATGGTGTCATTGTGTCTGGATGATAAAGTGACTGAAAGCAGCAAAAAGGACAACCAGGATTTTTTTTTTTTTTTTTTTTTTTTGAAATTCGCAGCTGTGTGCTCATATATGAAGTATAATGAGGGATCTCCTTGTCACCGTCACCTGTGATAGACTCATCACACTCCAAATCACAGGGCTAATGGAGAGATCGCCCATCGGGTACAAAGGAGAGAGATTGTCCGAGGTGACGGTGGCACCTGCACATCGAAATAGGATGCATAATGGCAGATTTATTTATGGTGTTAATGTATCGGAGAGGAGCTCATTTGTCTGTCACCGTGTACACTTGACTGGAGAGGATGGAGATTAGCTGTGGAGTCAATGTGACCTTTCTGTCTTACATTCCTCTTTCCTTCTTCCTGACTGTTACATCCAGCTTTGGCATTTTTCTCAAGCTGTGTGTACACAAGGTGACCATGAACTTGCATTGGGAAAGGTCCAAAGCACTGGTGTTTCTTGATCATGTGCCTTGGGCTGCACGATTTAGAGTAATAGGAAATACACTTGTCGTCGCACAGGTACTAGAATTGGTACAATTTCGTGTACTGTTTGTTTTCTTTAGCCATGACCCCAATATATAAAAGGAAGTCAAGAACAAATAGATCAATATTGTCACTTGTAGTTATCGTTTTATTTTTATTTTTTTTTTTTTGCTTTCTGAATATTTTTTGCTTAAAATATTCAGAAGTAACAAAGACTCTTTTTTTGAAAGACAAGCTGGCATCACAACCTATTCAGTAATTCATAACACAAAACCTTCTTGCCAGATGTTTGCAATGACTCCCCACAGTCTATCTGACAGTTTAATTATTTTTTAGAATGTGCATTATTAGCAAATCTCCTAATACTTATTGCTTCTGCCTCTTGTTTGGCTAATGGGGCCCACTGTTAATTTCTATTTCTCTATGTTACCAGAGTTCAGGAGGACAGCACTGCTGACACTGAAATGATTCAGTGTGGGGGGGGGGGGGGGGGGGGGGAAGAACTGGGACAGGCTTGAGCAAAACAATCTCAGCATGATCAAAGCTGCTGAGTGGAAGAAACACTGATTGGAGTGGGGGTGTGGAGGACAGTATGTAGCGTAGTGAAACAGATCACCTCGACACAAAGTTTCTCTTGCGCTGCAGTTCGTGGGATGAAATGGGCGTGCTGTTGCAATTCATTAATCATAACCAGTCAATACCCTTATAGTCTCATGGCGTAACCTCACAGCCAGTCGAGGTGTGATACTGTGTCTGCAACTGCGTTGTAATTAAACAGTAGCCTCTGCGTCTTAAGTAATCGTATTATTACCTGAGGTGTGACAAAAGACAGGAACGTCAACAGAAAAACGCATGTCAGAGTGTGAGGCCCGGTCAACACTGTACATTGTAATCAAAGTGACAAGGGAACAACCTCCATTCTGTAGCACACTTGCAATCTCCCTCTCCATTTACAGTCTCCCTACTTGTACATAATTACCGCATTTCTCCCCTGTAGTGAGTATTACCGGTAGGAGCTGCATCCCTGTAGAGGGAGATAGACGTGTGACACCAACCACTGTCATCAGACACTGGGTGGAAGCAAGGATCAGCAGACAGCTACCACGTAATGGCTGTACGCTCAGGAAAGGAGCTGAATTGGACGGGGCAAGTAGAAACCCGTAAAGGGTGGTGGAATTAAATGGAGCTAGTTAAATGGGTGTAATTTAGAGCTATCCAAATTGTGTTGCAGACTGCAAAGCTGTAAGTGATGCTCACTGATTTAAATCCCGCTGTATGACGTTATTGTTCCTCCTCACAATGGAGCAGCGTGGAGCTTTCCCCGTGAATCAACGAGCCACAGAATTAGTTTTGTTTTCACTCTGTCAGTTATCAATGTTTGTTTATTTTTTTCTCTATTTAAAGGAAAGACAATAATGAAGCAAATGAAAAATAAATTCACAACGCAACAATGGATCTTGCACATTTATTGACTGCTCTGTTGATAACTGGACAACAACATTTTGTAATCATTTTCCTTGCTAACGGTTTGTTTACATCGGAGAGCGGGCCCTTATGCATATTTTAATCTGTGAATGAAGCTTTTTTTTACTGTGAATACAATTACAGAAATGCAACCAGACAAAATTCAGCCTCAGAACTGATCAGCTGGTCTGATGACTTTGGCTCTTGGCTCAGTTTTTTTCAGGACCTCTAACATAGCCATCTAGAGAATAATGAATATCCAGTTCAATAAGGATAGAGATCATTTGGAAGAACTGAACACGATTTATTGAGATGCAGAATTCAGTTATTTGGTCATTAGACTCAGATGACCCATCACAGCAGAACTGGATACCAGAGGTTTTAGGAATTAGGACAGGACCCCCTGGAGTCTAGATGCTGCTGGTGGTGAAGATTAAGATGAATGCTTGGATGGGGCTCTGAGTCACCCGGATGAGGCGGAGACGGGGACGAAGTGAGTTGCACGAATGACAGTCTGAAAGGCAGAATGGCACAAGCGCGCTGAGATTTAAAGCATGCAGATCGGAGACTGATTGGCTCAGAGAAAGTGGGCAAGAAAATGATTGGCCAAGAGCAATGATGTCAGCACTGAGTTTGGCAGCGTGGAAAACATGGAAGTGTTGAAAAGAATAAACAAGAAGGCGAACGCCCATGAAAGCAGGCAGATGAGTGATTACAGATCTTCCTTAATGAACTTTGACATAATCTTCATTTCAATACTTTCTTTTTTTTTTTTTGTCATTATTATTTACAAATGCACTGACCGCAAGCAGACACCAAAAAGCTTCCAGTACCAACAAGCTTGTCCCTTGCCTATAGATTGTGCACATACAGATACCTCACTGCAATGAAATGCATTGAAATGTAGAATTTCAAACATTTGTGGAGGTTCATGGTAAATATTTCAAACACTTAAAGTTGTAGGTGGTTTAAGGTTTAACAAGGTAAAAAAAAAAAGTGATAATGATAATTTCAGAAAACAGTGGTTTGACAAGTTAAAAAAATGCTTAAATAATATCACAAAAATGCATAAATGTAACTCACTGTGTCACTTACCTCTAATAGTTTTTGTTAATACCAGTCTGGTCCTGCTGGCCTTCATTAGGTACAAAGCCAATAGCTTCAGAATCAAATTTGTTTCTACCAAAATGCCAGAAGCATATCTGTTAATTGATTACTTAAAAAAACACAAGCTGTCACCACACTTTTTTTTTTCCTCTCTGGTCTTTTTTGATGGAACACTTGGAGAAATATAATTGGGACACGGTGTAGTATTCCTTACTTTTGTCTTTCTTTTAATTGTACATAGAGGGAATGGACTACATTTGAATCTGACACCTAAGTGTCTGTTTTGTTCTAACATGCATTATTGTGTAAGTGTCTGTGTGTGTGTGTGTGTGTGTGTGTGTGTGTGTTCATTTTATCTAAGCTGGCACAAAATTAGACACTCCAGTGTCAGATTCTAATTTAGTCCATTCCCTCTATGTACAATTAAAAGAAAGACAAAAGTAAGGAATACTATACCGTGTCCCAATTACTTTCCTCCAGATGTTCCCAGCAACATTTCTGCAGTGTGCACTCTACTCCCTCTCCTTCCTACTTCTAAGTTTGGGTGACAGGCCTCTGAAATACCTTGTCTGTAGAGCTTTTCACAATGCCCCAGATCCATCATTGCAGGGCCATTGAGGCTCATTGTGTGCATCCATTAACTGTATCTATGGTGAAGCCTTACAAAGGGCCAGCTTGAAGAGGGTCACTGGTGCGTGGGCCTCAGCCATCATAAATCTGGTGCGGTCCAGACCTCAGCCCCCCCTGTGCTCTGTTAATGGTGCTCTAATCGCTGGTACCACTTCTTGGGTGGGATGGAGGGGAGGTGTGTGTGTTTGTGTGATGGGTGTTGGGGGCTTAAGAGGGGGCAGGCTGTATCAAGCATTATTCATTTATTTCAAAGCAGCTCAGAGACCAATGAGCCCTGACTAATCACCTAGCTTTTAGTTTTTTCCATAAAAGTATTTCCGAAAAAGTGCAAATTGGTCCACTGTTTTAGTACATTTCCTTTGTCAAGATATTTATATTAATCATTGTCTCTAGCCCCACTCTAGCACAGCGTTAATACCCATATTAATAAAATATAGGCTGCGCACAAGGGATGGTCAAACCCCCTCCTTATTATTGAAGTGGGTCAGTGCCTCCTCACCTCTTTGCTTAACTGTGGAAAAACATATAGTGCTGGAGAGAACTGCAGGGTTAATGGCCTCCTATAGAAGAAGAGACCTTCAGTCACATCTTACCATGAATACAGGCTTGTGTTTTGTGTCTGTGCTTGCTCTACTAGACCTGTAGGTAGTTTTTTCTTGCTGTACAATTCTTAAAAATTTTAATCCTGCGGTTTAATATGTTGATTGATGTTCATGCGTACTGACTGCTGATCACAGCACCAAATTTAAGCTTATTATAAAAAATTAGCCAATTCAAACAATTTTAACATTTTGCAATATCCTTCCCCTCAGCATTTCATAGTTAAAAAAAAAAGTTTAAAAAAACCGCCTATCAGCCCAAAGATTAAAACCAGTTACCTCCCCTTATTCCACCAAAACAGATCGGAATTGTCTGGACATGGACATCTAAGGATGTTTTATACCTGTGGAACGACCTTGTAATGGCACACTGAAATGTACAATCTTGTGGGATGTTTGGTCTGTTAAAGTTTGGTACATGTCTAAATACAATCTAAATGAATGCCAGGACTTAGCATTCCCCAGAAGAAGGTTGGATTGTAATAATGTGATCAATATTAACTGTGAGTGGTTTTAATGTTGTGGCACAGGCTTCCAGAAAAATGGACTTTTCAGAAATGTTTTCCACTGTCTTTTTATGAGAGCATTATGAATAAAGCTGTGCAAAGAATGAAAACTGGCATTCGTACCAAAGTCAGAAGTTACCTTGTTTAATGTGTTTCCCTGTGCTCTGAATGCTGAGCAGAATCCCTGTAAGCATTGCCATGCAGGTACAAGTGTCCCACTAATTTGCCTGCAGGGCCCGATTAATTCCCTTGTGCTGTAGAACATTGTCTAAACTGGGTTATTTTGAGAAAGCTAAGCAGGATGTAAACTGATTTTTAACACCCGGTATCCCACAGTCTGTCCTTTTTTCAAATGAGCAAAAGAATTTACATTTCTTTGCTTTTTTTTTTCCTCTGCTCAACACCTCCAGCTTTGTAGGCATCTCACAGTCAGAACATCTCCCACTGGAGCCTGTGGGTGTCCTCTCAAGTAAAAGGAGCTCCTGTTGGTGCATCCTACCCACACACATCCAAAGGTTCCCCTCTCTATCCCAGGCAGTACCTGTGAATACTGGCAGTCATCACAGTGTCTGAAACACAAAAGAAACGTGTCTACCTTAATACTGTCTCTGTGTGCCCAGAGATGCAGCTGGTACTGGCATAAAGAGAAAAGTGCCCCTGCTCGAGCCCCCCTCCAGTCCTCCTCTTTCCTTCATTGGGAGGGTGATCAAACCTCAGAGGAAGATTCAAGTCAAGTGCTGGGAAAACAAAGGCTTTTTTCTCAGAAAAACTGCAGGGTTACTGGTGGACTGTAGCCAGTCAAATTCTCACATCAATTACACCATTCAGATAACAGACTATGTACAATGCTTGTTGTCCAATCATGCGTTTTGTGAAGCCCCAAAGAGCAGAGTCCTGTACTAATACCAATTATTTTTGGAACATTTAAGAAAATCCTCTCTTAACTTTTTGCTCTTTTTGTTTTGGCATCTGTACATTTCCAGTTAGATTTCAAATTAGAAACTTTTTTTCTTATAAAAATGTATTTCCTATAATAATATATTATTTAAAAAATTACAGTTATGTAAAATATGACCTATAAACTTCAGCTTTTTAGCCACATGGATTCTTATTAATAAGCAAAGTTACTCGTTACTCTGCCTGTGTACTCTGTTTAATTGGAGGGGCGCTGTATTGTTGGTTGATGCAGAGTTACATTGGCATTGTTGGTTGTCCTAGCTACGGGCTAACTGGCTAAATTTAGCAGATGAGTGACAGGAACAAACAAGTTCAGCAGAAGCAAAGCAGACACGCTGCCTTCAAGCTTGTTGGCCTCTCTGTACAAGTGTGTTTTAATAGCTGTTTTTTTTTTCTTCACAATATGTCATTCAGAGCTTGTTGAACACTGTTTATTCAGCGCCAGATGCCGCCCAGTGAATAAAAATGGTGGTCAAACACACCATCTTGAGTGGAGCCTGAACACCATCTTGAGTGGCACCGCGTGACACCTGGTATTTCTCAAGCAAAAAAGCAAGCTGTCATTCAAAATCTGCATATGAAATGTGTTCCTTTGTTTTCTAATTTCTGTAGTCTGCCCCTCAACAGCTGTATATTTCTCCCAAGTACCAAGTAACGCAGGTATTCAGCATAATGTAAGCCAGCGGTCCCCAACCTTTTTTTGCGCCACGGACCGGTTTATGCCTGACAATATTTTCACGGACCGGCCTTTAAGGTGTCGCGGATAAATACAACAAAATAAAACTAGTACCGGTACCGAAAAAAAGAAGATTTATTCATAACACCCAGGAAAACCGAGTTAACGATAAAAACGATAACAAAATAACGCTGAAAACCGATAAAAACCCTGAAAACCATACATTTCACACCTGAGCCTCAATTCTCGCGGCCCGGTACCAAACGACTCACGGACCGGTACCGGTCCGAGGCCCGGGGGTTGGGGACCGCTGATGTAAGCGATATAGTAAATAACCGACTACATTTAATAAGCAGGGGACATTTAATATTAATGGTTCAATAAAAACATGAAGGGATTAGCACACTATCTAAGGGGTATTTTACAATCTAGCATGGCTTTTACATGAAGATCAGAAGCTCACAAAACTTCATACTCCATTGTGCACCTAATGTTACTTGACTTTCAGCTTGTGACAGGCCCACTACGTGATTATTTTCTACGTATCTCTCTTTGAGACATTAGGAGTCACTAGAAAACATGATTTGATAACGGCAACAACAGATTTGGTGCACTCTATATAATTTCTTTCTCTGCTCTGCTTGACTTAGAAGTAGAGATCATTCAAAAAGAAAAATATATTTTAGTATGCTGCAGTTTTGTTAACATTGTCAGTCTTACCTCTTTACATAGAATCTGGCCCATAACTATACACACATGTATGCAATCATCACTAAAAGCAACTCCAATGATGCATTGTGCTCTTTTCGATTTATGACACTGTGTCAAAGGTTTAAGAAAATGTTTTCTCTGATGTCATCTTTACACTAACACTTTATTATCAGTGAAGCATGTGGAGTAATACACCAGAGAAAGCCTTATCAGATATTCATCTGTGATCATTTCCATTGTGTAAACATGAGTGTTGTCCTTGGTAAGGATGTGCCGAATAGTCCGGTGAAGATGATAGATGGCCGGTGTGCCGCCCGTGTGTTTTTCAACACTCCTCCATACGTGCTCATCAGCCTTGGGGATTGATATTCTGCTGATGTCCTGCTTCCTCTGTGTGCCTGGACTAAAAGCAGGGGCTCCACAAAATATTAAATATATATGCAAACAAGCAGGCAAGCGAATAACTAAATAAAGACAAATATTCAAGTCTACCTGTTGGATGCTGTTTGGTAATGATTTTACGATCACTCGTGCATACAGTGTGCTCCATTAAATGTAATTCTTAGAGTGTAGGAACTCCATTGTGTGCATTCAGTTGCAGATAAGATTATCCATGTTGTACAGTAGCTCATTTTTCAGCTGGTGTTGATTTTGTCAAAAGAGATTATATGTATAATCCCTTTTCAGTCTCTATTTTTCAGGAAAATACACTAAATATATCTAATATAAACATTTGTGTGCTGGAAATAATGAAACAAGCTGAGCCATATAAACACTTACGCATAGCTTATAGTTAAAAGTTAAAAAGCATCTTTCTGTCTCGATATCCAAATTTTGCTGAGTGTCACATTTCTCTCAAGTCATGAGTTAAAACAGGCCTCTGACAGTAAACCTGAACATCATGGCAGGTCTAGGTCTTAAAATGACACCAGTACCTGCTGCATATAAATTATGCTGCATGAGAACGACTGACTGCTAAAACCAAAGCAGCACACTGCAACTATAAAACTGTCTTATATGTCAGGAAAACGCAAGAGAGACACAGATAAAAGAAGGAATCAGCTGAAGCACTAAAGTAAGCCTTAACTCTTCCATATTATAAAGTGTGACTGATCACAGTATCCTGCCATCAGTGATGGTGGAGCTCAATCCGAGACTCCTGGATAATAAGGTCTTGCTACCATATTATTGTGCAGTGCTGATCCTTGACACTGTCGAAATATCTGCTTGTGACTTGCACTACAAAAACTTTATTGGACAAATTCAGATTCTACCATATAATAATAGTACATCTTTAAAAAAAAAAAAAAAAAAAAAAGCTACTTTGCATATGAATGTTTAATGGCTCTCACCCAGGCAGCTATAACCAAGGAATTATCGGCTTTGCATAGCCAATTCATGACTAATGTGTGTTAATGGTATCTCTATAGTTCCTATTCAAGACGCTAATCGGCAGTAACAGATCTCAAACTGTGGTGTGTAACATCTAATTAATGATAGATCTTAGCCTCATATGCAATATCTGTCTCATACCTGTCTTGTTATTGATGTATTTTTCATTGATGCTGTAAAGTGGGTCTGGAGCAAAAGTGCATAGTGGGCCTTCATAATTAAAGAGAGCAACATGTATGGGCATGCTCATCTGCAGTTTGTTGTCCATACTGAAACGAGGGAAATCAATGAAAAATGCACAAAGAGCAGCATGTGCAATGACTGGCTTGGCCTTGGTATCAATAGATGGAAATAATGAGCTGAAATTGTTATGTTATCAATTAAGGGTGAGCATATTTTACACTTAATTGGAATTAATTAGTCTTATTGTCGCACATTGGTTGTCTAATTAAACAAAGAATTATGAGTGTAAAGGCATTTGCGAGGTCACACACCCTCTCATTACATCTGCAATATACTGTATTTAGAAGCTGATTGATTAAAAGATTAATGAATGGCTACTTTTGTTCATTTAACTTCATCTAACCACTCATTTATTACCACATGATGCCGAAGCTGAATCTGTTGGCGTGCTTGCATTTACTTCGCCGCACTGTTCTGTATGTAGCATACTTGATCATCTTGACTGTCGCACGCTGTACTTGCTGCCAGAAATGGGGATACTGAAACAGCAGTATGAAAGGGCACACAGTTATTGTCATTTCTTTCTTCTGAGCATTGTTATTGTTTGTGTAACTGACTAAAACCTTCCAGCATGCTGCACACGTTTATAATAAAGTCATTTTTGGTATTGTGAATTCTGTGTTTGGGGTTTTAAAAGCATGAAGATGATTTATCCATTTTGGCAGCCATGTGTTGCTACTTGTTTATAAAATGAAGAGTTTATGGGGGTCTTAGTTTTTTTGTCTTTTTGTTTTTCACTGTTGTCTTTGTCTGGCATTTGGTACTGCTTTCCTTTTGAATCTGTCTCTGTGTTGCAGGAGAATAAAACAAATCTAAATAATGTTTTTTGGCATGGATGCAAGTAGGTGTATAAGCACAAATATGAATTCTGGTACCTGGTTAAGTGTTGCAGTATTCTAAATTTTCTGGTGTTGTATTAATTGCTTCCAAATCACGGATAGATAGTCCTCTCACTGCTTTAGGTTCATGATTTTTCTTAGTCCTGTTACTCTGTTCTTTTTTTCCATCAGTCTATCCATCCATTTTCTCCCACTTATCCAGTTCAGGTCACAGGAGAGTTGGAACTTATCCCAGTTGTCATGGAGTGAGAGGCAGGGCACACCCTGCACAGATCACAGTCTGTCACAGGGTTAAACCACACAGACGTAGATAACAATTCACACTCACCTACAGCCAGTTTAAAATTGCCAGTTAACCTAACATGCATGTCTTTGGATTGTGTGTGGAGGAAGCCAGTGTACTTGTACCTGAGAACATGCTTACTCCACACAGATCAGCTGCTGGATTTGAACCCACAACCTTCTTGCAGTGAGATGATGGTTCTAATCATCTTAAACCCTTTCTTCTTTTTCTAGCTAAAAATATTTGTTTCAAAAACACAAAATAAAAAAAATTGAGACAAAATTGCCTCTTAAAACAAATATCTAATCAGCTTGTCACATGGCAGTAAGTCCATCCATTTAGCCATATAGAGATGCTTAAGACGCCCTGATAAAGTTAAGAATCGTAAAGAGAGATGACTAGGTGACTGGGCATGGTTGTTAGTGCCTAGAAGGCTGGTCTATTTCAGAAACTGTTGATCTACTGTGATTTTTTTCCCCTAAAAGCATCTCCAGAGTTTACAGAGAATGGTTTGAAATACAGTGTTAACCCTGCGACAGACTGCTGACCTGTCCAGGGTGCCCAGGGATAGGTTCCAGCCCCCCTGCGACCCTGACAAGGATAAGTGGAAGAGAATGGATGGATGGATGGTTTGAAATACAGAAAATAACCATTGAGTAGCAGCTCTCTGAATGAAAATACCTAATTGATGCCAGAGGTCAGAGGAGAAAGGCCAGACTGCTTTGAGTCTGGAGGTCAACAGTAACTCAAATAAACACACATTACAACCAAGGTTTACAGAAGAGCATCTCTGAACGTACAGTATGTGAAAACTTGAAACAGACAGACTACAGCAGCAGAAGACCGCACTGGCTGCCAATTCTGTCAGCAACGAACATTGTGCATAGTGCATTGTTTAAACTTCACAGCCCACCTGAGTATTGTCGCTGACCATGTCTATTCTTTTATCATCATGCATGCTTCCAGTAGAATAAAGCACCAAGTTACAAAGTTCAAACTGGTTTCTTGACATCACAACCAGTTCACTGTACTTAAATTGCCTTCACGGTAACCTGATTTCAATTAAATAGAGCCCCTTTGGAAATGTTTACTCTCAAACACCTATCATCGAGTAAAGTGCTGATATTAAGGTGTTATTGTATTACACTATATATTATTATCTAATGCCAGTTTGAGCAATTTATTTTTAAAAGAATTTAAATTGAATCTAAAGAAGCAAAAAAAGAGTAAAGGGATTTCATAATTGCTGTGTTTAGCTCATCACAGTAGATTGTTTGACACATCTGTCAGAGCTGACTACCACTTTTTTATTACTATTCAGTAATGTTCTTCATGTTATTACTGACATTTTACAGATACCAAAGAAATAAGATGGTGTATAAAACATTCTTGAATTGATTTGCACTCTCATACCAAGTCCAGCATTCTCTGACAACGCGTGAATGAAAACCAATGCTCTTTAGACTGTCTATGCTCCAGAGCTTTGTTCATGAGTCGCTTGTCACTTTAGCTCTCGGCTATCTATATGAATGACTGACTACAATAGAGTCAGCAGACAGGAAAGACTTGACTAGCCAGTGGCCTCTTTTCCCCCTCCATATAGACCATAATATAACATTGATCTCAGGACTCTCTACATTTATTAGCCAGTGATCATGGAACTCCCTGTGTAGTCAGCACCAAGATCCCAGTAACATATTTGTGCTTATTGGAAGAAATTATCCACTTATTGCGTGAATGTGGCCAAGGGACCCAAAGCCTTAATGACAAGAGGGTGATGGAATGTCAAGCGTTTGAAAGCATGAATAAATCTAACAGTACTCGGGGGATTCTTTGTTTCGCTCCTTTTTTGCTTGCTGTTCTCTTTTTCCAGCTCAAGTTTTGCATATTCTATTTCATATGAAAATTAAAATCTCAAAAGTATTTCTCTTGAGTGAGTTGCAGTTGCTTGATGTAATTGCTCCTTTTAGTCAGTTTCAGGTTGTGCGGGAGAGGGCTAGTGCTGCTGTGTGTGCATTTGAGAGAGGGAGAAAGACAAAGTGATGGCCTGGGTGTCTTTCTGTGCATGTGCATGGTTTACGATTACATGTCCTCTGTGGATCGCATCAACCAGTCATGCAAGAGAGACCAGAGCAAGATGAGAAATGCCTTCAGTGCACTCGCAGGCAAGAACAAGTGACATTGAACGTTCATATACAAGCTGAAAGTCTCATGTTCAGCTGATATGCATGTTATGGAGAAAAAAAAAAAAGCTTTCATCATAATCATGTCAGTCCACGCCACCAAGCTCACTCCCAATCACGTAATCAGCCGCCCCTCCATCTCTCAGTTCTGTGACCGGTGTCACAACTGTGTTGACTGAGAATAATGGCAGGGTGGAAGCTGATAAATGAGAGCCGATAAATCAGTATCACGAACAGAGGAAGAACAATATCTGCTGAAACAGAGGGAAACCCATTCGAGAGATATCTGCCTGCCGTCAGTGTGAACACAGGGAGGTGTAGATCAAGGCTGGTGCAACTGCAAAAAAAACAAACTCCAGAGCAGTTCTCTTACACTCTCTGCTAGTAAGACAACACAAGCAAAAATGATCTCATATTATACTTAGTGAACAATCACATGGAAATGAATTTGACTTATTCTACGCCGCTGACACTACACAAATACATTAAAGACTTCATGTGGCCCACTGTGCATTCTCTGTCATCCAGCCTGCTTACTTATTCATTCAAGGTAGCTTGCAGGAGCTGGGAAACCATAAGAAATATGTTCTTTCTCCTCCAGGCCAGAAATTTCTATCGATAGCCTGGGTAGCATCCATCTTCCCAAAGTCCACCAAAGGTCAGGAGCAGCATAACTTAGAAGCTGGTTTGCATTGGATTCTAGTCTGTATTCTGCATGTTTACTGACAGTCCCCCCATGGAGGCTGGGTGGCTCTGTGACACTTGCGCAGCCATCCACACACACACACACACACCGAGGAGCTGAGATGGCTGTCTTGTAAATCTGCTATGGTGTAGGGGGTGATGGTAAAAGCATTGTTTCACAGTCAATAAAAGTGGCCCTGGGGTGCTTGTAAGAACAGCAATCTGCAGCAGTTTTCCAAGACAACATCTTGGGAGTACCCGAGGGGGTTTAAGTTGAGTCCCACCTCGTATTTGGAGTTAATTTTTCGGATAAAACCTAAAATAATAATGTGCCCGCCACATATTGCAGAATCTAATGGGAAAAGATATGGTGTCACTGGAAAGCAACATGCACACGAGAGCCAAATCTCACCCCAGGAGGGACAGCAAAGCCCATAATGCTAGCCAGCAATTAATAGCACATTCATTATTTATTGTTTAGTGTTGCTGAGATGTGTTTTTAGCGTACATTTTGTGTGACATTTGCATAAACTGGCAGAAGAAACTGCTGTCATTCATATCCATATTAATCCATTTTAAATGGGTGTTTGCACCCATTTGTCAGCTAGCTAAAAATGTGCAAATGAGATAATGTTTTAAACATTAATTTCACTCAACCTTGCTAGAACATATGGCATATTAATGATGAAAATCACTCAATGTCAGTGAAAATAATCTTCCAAATACTCTATAACATCCTTTTCACTTTCTTTTAAAACATACTCCTGCTGCACTCAATTCCTTGCATTAGTCCACAGTCTCTAACAGTACATGTCTATAAATGGTACAAAGCTATATGTTTTGGGTGAGGATACTGAAGGCACTGTCTAGCAGCTGCCTTTATGTCCTATGCCAGGTACCTTTGGGGATAATCCATGTTGTGAAATTGAAGAGCAGTGCTGGAATATCAATGCTTTTTTTCTCCCTGCTGGGAGTTTAAAAAAATGGAACAGAATTTGACTTCTTGGAGCTGGCTGGAGCAATGTAAACATCAAGATGGCAATATGGCAGGATGGGAGGTGCTGTGGAGGAGATCTTGCTGGAGAGGAGGCAGAAATGAGACAGTAAAGTTAAAAAAAAATGCATCGTGTCAATTTAAAAAAAAAAAGTGGCTAAAAAAGGCAACAGTTATTTATTTTCTAGTGTACATTGTAGAGATTAGCAAGAGCTAGCTTAGCATAAAAACTACAAGCATGGTAAGCATAACATGATAAGCAAACAATATATTCTATTAGGATTGAACACATTCCAACTTAACATGTTATTGTAATCACATTACATTTTCCAGTAATGTGACGTGTTACTGTACTTATCTCGGTAATAATATAACAATATGATTAACTGTAATATCAGTATGTTGTTTTATGCATTACGTAATCTGCAGTTTTTCACACCGGACAGAAAAAAAAAACACTTTTTTTTCCTGTTCGTTTGTGCAACAATCAACTTTTTTCAGTTGATGTGCTTAAAGGAGGAAAACGGTGAAGTGGTCTACAGCGTTTGAGAAGTGGTGATATAGTCATTTCTTTTATTTTTATTGCACAAAAGAAGAAGTGCATAATGATGAAATGCAAAGTGCATTTGGGATAGAAACATCTGCATAATATTGCTAATACAACTTCGACTTCTTGCAACCAACTGCACAGACCGCATGCTAACACAAAGCTAGCAAGGAACCCAGAATAGTATTAAAGCTGAGTCCATGCCGACTGTAGACTAGCAGGCAGACCCTGAACTTTAATAAAGGGAGTAATGAGGAATCAGGCTTGCAGTCTCCATTTATACCTGTATATGTTTCAGTAGAATCATTGTAGTGATCACTTTGAAGTCCATTTGATCTTTGTCTATTTGGTTTTCATCTTTGCTTTGTGTTGCCAGCTTTATGTTCATACATATAAACCAAAAAAAAAAAAAAGATTGTGTGTGTGTCCTCATTAGGATATGGATGTGTGCATAAGTGTACCCTGTATAAGTTTCATATCATTAACTGATAATTATGTGGCAATGAATTTCAGGTAATTTTTTTCAGAGTAAAATAAAAGTAATATAACAAGGAAAGCAACTAATTCATTTATTCAGTAAGTAATTACGTCTTTACCATTTCCAGAGGATTGTTTTGTTGTTTTTTTAAGCAAATTAACACTTAACGATGATTCATTCAACCATAAAAAAGGCACCTGAATCATGGTATGAATCAGTGGCTACACATAAGAGACAATTTAGCAAGGAACCAATATTAAATTGTGTCTTCAGGCACTGTGTTACTAGCAGCCTATCACAAAAACATGATAACACAGTTTGACAGGCGTAAAATAGTACTTTGGCATAGCTTGTTGGTGATTTCCAAAGAGCTATTAGCCAAAACTTGACTTATCTAGTATATCTAAGATATGGTGTGCAGTGTCCCCTTTTAGAAATATCAGACAACTGACAAGTGCAGGATTAATGAAGAAGTAGCAGGCCTAAAATAAACTGTCTATAACAGATGAACAGCATCTAAAAGTCATGTCTTTGAGGAGCAAAAAGATTTGAGACAGGACCTGAGATATACATCTAGCCTTTTAGTTGATCCATAGCAGTGAAGGTCTCCAGTCATCTGTAAAACACAGAGGAGGGTCTGTCGTGGTTTGGGGCTGCATTTCAGCCAGGGATGTTGGGGATCTTGTCAAATTATTAACGCAGAGAAATCCAGTCAGATTTTGAGTTATGCAAAATAACACAAGACTAGACTGAAAATCAGTGGCAACAGGTCTAATGGAGTGATGAATCCAAATTCAGACAGTATGTATGGAGGAAGGCCAGGAGATCAGTACAACAGGGAGTATCTACTGCAATCTGTAAAACCTAGCAGAGGTTCTGTCATGGTTTAGGGTTGCATTTCAAGATGATCCCACACTGCTGGGGATCTTGTCAAAATTGATTACATTTCAAATGCACACAAGGATGGTCAGAAAAGCATCTGATTGGCAATGGCTTCATTTTTCAGCATGAACCCACACACTGCCACTACAGCAAAAGCATATCAGGATAGAACAAAATAAAATCGATTGGCCTGCTCAGAGTCTGGACCTCAACATTATTGAAGCAGTGTGGGATCATCTTGACAGACAACAGAACAAAAATCAGCCAGCAAAGAAGAACTTTGAATGTCCTTCATGAAGCCAGGAGAACTATTCCAAAGGACTACTTAAATAATCTGCAAGAACACATGTCAAGGAGAGTTCACGGTATGTTGAAGAATAAAGGTGGTCATACCAAATATTGACTTTCAAGCTTGTTGGTATTGTACAAACTTTGCTTTTACCTTTTATGCGGTTTTCCAGGTGTATTTGCACGTGTTTCAATAAATAGCGGTTCCCATTCCCTATTTTCCTAGCAGAATATATAGAAACAGCAGATGAGCCAGAACTTTTAGACTCTATGTTTATTTTATGGGAAACAAATGAGGTTTTTTCTTTCTTTTAAGGGTTGAAAAACTATGGATACACAGTTTGGGCACATCAGCGCAATCAAAAGGATTTTATGAAAACCCTTTTAAGACGTTGATTCACTAACCACATCTGTCCCTGCTCAAGATCAAAGTAAAGAAAAACAGTTAACCAAAGGTTTAAGTGGTGTAAGCCTTCTATCAGGAGAGCAGAAACAAAGGGATATACAAAAAACCCCACCAGCCATCTGGCTTAAAAACCTGAAAGTTAAAGGGAGAAATTTGGAAAAGCAAATTCGATTTGGTTGCAGATGAAACAACACTTTGAGGTCAGGCAGTTCATCGTTAAACATTTCATCTGACTGGGCACTGTAAAATTTTATGTTGCTTCTGGCAAATGGAGGGCAGGGTTATGCATACAGCAAGATAAATGATACACACCGCACAAGGTCATTTGAGGTCTGCAAGAATAACGCCGTGGCTCACGCAGGATATATGAAAGACTGCTAAGAGGTACAGGATGTGGAACTGATTAACACAGATCAGCACACTGATTACACCAACTGAAAAACAAAAGCCAGGTACGGTTCACTGGTTATTCTCTAACAGACATTCATTGTGCTTTGTGTGACGACTACAAAACCAAACTCGCTCCTGTCTAATTTGGTTGAATTAATAAGCCATGTCCACATCTATTCAACTTGGCAAATGGTGGCTGTGAATTACAAGTCCCAATGTAATAGAGGAGAGAGTGGAAACGAAAGGCAGGTGAAGGCCAAAAGACTTGCACGTGACAACTGAACACATCGTTACTGCCGCAACCCCCACGTAGAGCACACACACAGAGACACACACACACACACACACACAGCTGTTCTTGTTCATCCTCCCAAATGTCCCCGGAGTCAAGATACACGCAGAGTCCCTAGAGGCAGTTTTTGGAGGCGTTCTTCATTTTGAGGTCAAGTCCAATCTGACCTACAGTACTCAACAGTACAAATCCCTGATGGCAGAGAGGTGCTGGATGGATTTGAGTTTGCCATGAGCCTTTGACCTTGACTTGCTTTAGGGACACACACAGTGTTCCAGAATGAGCTTATTGTTTAGCGTGTACCCTTCCAGCCACACAACTTATCATCTATAGCCTTATATTGGCCTTAAGCGATTTGATTTTATATGTATGTGCGAGAAACAAATAAATAAGGATTTAAATGATTTAATTCTCGCTTCTGGCAGAATGTTGTAGAATTATTATTTATTTTTGTTTTTGTTTAACACTATTGTCCTTTCAGATAGCTTACATAATTCGCAATCTAATTAAGCCTCTGCAACAACGTTGAGTTTCAGTAAGAACAAATAAAGAGGCAGTTTTTAGCTCCAAAATTAGCATTTTATTTGGAAGGTTGGGGTCAGAGATGTATAATTTGTGTTCCAGTACACATGGTTATCCACAAAGCTTAAGTCCAACACCTTTTTCCAGTCTTAAAGCTGATTCCGTAATTAGTGCCGAGCATAACATCCCACCCCCAACCCTTTTTGGTACAAATTCAACAGTTGTGCTGACAAGATCACTACTTTAATTTCTTTTCTTTTTTTTTAGTGTGTGTTTTTTTTTCTTTTTTTTTTCTTACAAAAAACTCTCTTAACTTCTACACATTTAATGTCACCCAGATTTTTATTTTTTTTCTTTCCACTTTGTAAATAAATTTGGGAAACAACAATTTTTTTTTCCTTTCTGTTGTCATGAAAAGATAAAAACATGCAAAAAACTTGAATTTGTAGTTCAAATTATACATTTACAAGTTTGGAACTTTTTGCACTTCGTCATATACTACATCAAAAGAAAGGATAAAGAAAAAAAAACATTATGTACACATTATCTTATCTTTTTACAGTGAAGTAAAACTTGAAAATACCAGATGATGACTAAGGCAAATGAAGTGTACATAGATTAGACCAAAAAAGTTTTTTGTTGTTTTTGTAAAATACTACATCACTTCAAAAAAAGAGAACAAAAAGCTGCTACAAAAGTATGATTCATAACTCCCTTTATTTGCAACCAGCTGCATAATTTTTTAATTTTTTTTGTGTTTTTTTAGTGAGAAAGTCTAGATGTCTAGCATACTGTACAGTGTTGCTCGTAACTGTTTTTCTTTTCCAACCAAACTAACAAATGATCCTTCATTTCTTCATCGTTGTGGTTCATTTAAATAATCCTCAACAAACAGGAGCATTTTTGTAACCAAAGGAGAAAAAAAAAGCATGTAGAAGCATACCAGAGTGTAACATACTTTGTTTGAAATCACTCCAAAAGTCAGTACCATTAAAGCCTTGAACATAAAACTAATCATTTAGATCCAAAAAAATGTACAAAAAGGCACATTATATCCCAGTGCTTCTGTACTGTGAAATTCAAGTGTAACTGAGCGCATTCAATACCAACAATCTGAATGGTGACAGTCCACCAGTGTTCCCTCCCACTTCCTCCGTAACTGGACCACAGTCTATGCCTAAGCTTTCAACAAGCATATGTATGCGTAGACTACAACAATAAGCCTAGGTTGGTTGTTTTTTGAAAAAAATTCTGAATCAATGTTTATTTTTTTGTTTATTTTCTGTCATGGTTCTACCTTTCTCTCTCTCAGGGAATATCAGCTGTCCATGTCCATCAACAGGAAATCTTTCCTTTTCTTCATTTTTTTCTCTCTCATCTTTATATCCTTCAGGGCGTGACTGTGTCCTAGTCGTCACTTCCACCGTACATGTCTGCCAGTTTTCTAAAGCGAGGGCCCCAGTCGTTGAGGTAATCGTAGTCCTGGTCACCCCCGCTGCTGGAGGAGTTGAGGGAGCTTAGGGAGCCAGCTGTGGAGCCGCTGCCCTCGTAGTCGAACACTAGCAGGGAGTCGTAGGGAGGAGCGGTGGGGTCATTGTCTGCTGCCTTGAGTCCCTGTACAAAAAAAAACGTTAGATGAGAAGATTAAACACCGTCTCCAACGAGGAGTGAGTCACGTAAAAATAACTCTCTCCCACCCACTACCGCACACAAACGGCTGTACTAAAAACAGTCAGTCGCTCCCTCCGCACTTGTTCAGGAAATAAGGTTCTTGTCTGGATTAATCAGGCTCTACTGTTCCTGTGTGTATCCTCTGTGTTTTTTCATTGGGATTCTCCTGATGTTTCTAGGCTGCTGGCTTGATCGAAAGCCAAGATTGAGCATGACCAGTAGCCTCAGATGACAGTTCCATCTCCCCTTCCCCCAACTAACAGTCCTCTGGCTTTGTACAGGGAGCACGACTCTGGCACCGACACATGGTCGTCTATCATCAGATCAAAATATTTGTAACATTTTATATCTGAATGTGGCCTAAACACTAAGCCTAACTGTGGCAACCAGAGAGAACGTGTCTCTGTGTGTTATCGTGAAGCCCGCAGTGCTGGTGGGAGCGGTTCTACTTTCAAGATCATGTTTGACATTCCAAGAAATCCTCACACCGGTGTGAAAAGTCCTCATGGATTGTTATTGATTTCCAGCCTCCTTCCTTAACGGGACTTGGGAGAGTTGATGGATAGCCAATCTAGGAGTTGAGATGCGCTTTGGCCATGAACCATTTGGATCCAGGCTCCGTTTCTCCCTTTTACCCCCCGGAACTGAGGACACCCAACAAATAATAAATGAATTAAAAATAAAGTGGAGCAACATAACGCAGAGAAACGAGACCTCAGCTCGCTGGGAACTTGTCGAAGATTTATAGTTTCCTCCGCACTGCCATTACAGTGCTGAAATGCTCTCAAATAAAAAGATGTATTGAATTAAAGTGCCCGGGCACTTAGTGATTATTTTCCACTTGTTAGCTTTTTGTTAAGTATTTGCTCAGGGCTGTGGTGCTGATAATTTTGTGGGAAATATGACAGATGGATCGTTCATTACAATTACAACCATAATCGCTCTGCTGGTTATAGCCCCCTCCATCTACAACCATAACCCCACTGGCAGTTTCATAAGGTTAGTCAATCACGGAACTCACTGTAATTTCATTGTTAACTGAGTCATACACCGCACCGAAGATAATAACCACTCTTAGTAAAATGGTGAACTCGCTGTCTCTTTTTTTGTGCCACGGTTAACAAAGAGATGTGCAATCAATCTACTCTAATCTCTAGGCACACCTAACCCCGCCAGGCTCTATGTAAAACAATGAACGCAATCATTTAAGGTTTGCGTCCCTCTGTGGAGAGACGTCCTACCTGTGGACAATAAAGGTCATTTGAAGTTGGCGCTATTGTATTTAAACTAACCCCTCCCCCTCTGTCAGAACAGAGCAGGAGTTCAGTAATAGACCTTTGTTTGTCAGATTGTCAAGTTAAAGTCCTTCTGCTAAAACTATCCCTATTTTTTGTCCATCTAATTTAATTAGGAGACACAAGCTCCTGGGGCATGTGCAGACCATTCAGGATGGAGATCAGACACACTCCCCCTCCCACAGCCCTCGCTGTCTCCCTGCTCCTTTGGCAGATAGCCCTATCAGTTAGGTCGGATTCCAGCTCCATGTGCACGCTGAAGCTACCATGACTGAGCTTCAGTGGCAGTCAAATTTGGAACTAAAAACAGCATTTTCTAGGTCAGGGTGCTCGGAAATGTCTCAAAGGTCTTGCAAGCACTATAAAATGATATGTTTAAAAAAAAAACTAAAGAAAAAAATAGGTGATCAAGAATGGTTTACACTGTCAGGCTGCTACTCGCGGGACAGCACAGACTATTACATTTCACCACATATTAGCTGTTACGACAAGTAACATGGCTCACGGTGAGATTAAAATAAGAGGCGCCTGAGTAAAGGGATCTGAGAGATAGATGTTCGGGGGCAGAGCAGAGAGAGCAAGCTCTAATCTAAAAACATGGGCACCATCCAAAAACTAGGGGAGAACTCCATTTGTAATGCTGTGAAACTCTTGTCTGTTGGAGCTTGTGAAAAATATATGACTGCTCTTTTCATTTTACATTCTCCCTTCATGCTGGAGTCAATGATGGCCTGAGGCAAACGAGGGCACGCCGAACAGTTCACTGCGATAGAAAGCCAATGTATTGCTTCTCTCATCTCCTATTTCTATGCTGACACATCTATAACTCTACTTTGGCGGAAAGTGAGGAGAAAAACAATTATATCCAAGTGAGTTAGCATCATGTACTTTTTGGGCTTTATACATGTCTGAGTGGATATTTCTGAAATGAGAAAAGTTTCAACTTTCTGCTGGGAAAAGATGAAAACAATTCTCATAACGACTGATTCAATTTAAAGTACTTCTCTGTCAACTACAAGGGAGCGAGCAACTCCTTGATGCTCAGTCATATGAGCCAAATTGTTTATTTAGACACAAGTTTATTATAAGACAACCAGTCAGCTTGGAAATGAAATTCAAGCTTTGCGAGATCTCTGATCCTTTTATTTCAGCTCTTATCCTTGGATTTGATTTTCACCTCACCGCAAAACAATGTCAGATTTCAACAACATTACTGGCTGATGTTTTTACCTCATTGATGAAGTCTCCGATGTCTCCGGGGTGGGGTGCTGCCGACCTCATTGGGTACTGTGGCTCAGGGTGGAGGGGCCTCTCGTCTAGACGGCGGATTCCCACCGGCTTGATGGCATCGGGCTCTATCGTGTCCGGCTGCTGGAGCTGACTCAGGTCGTAATCCTGGGGAACACAGACAGAAGGGACTTAGCTAAGCACCGTGGCAAGACCCCAAACTGAGTATGATTATTTAAATAGGTAAGCACATCCTGTGCTGTAAGTAGGAAGAAGGAGTTCAGCTCAGTGGAGGGGAGATTTTAAAGTTAGAATGCAGCGAGAAGAGTTGAGGGAACACGAGGGAAACTTTAATCTTCTTGTCTGTGAAGTACAAGCCCAGGGACAATTTGACACATAAAAAAGCGCCAGCGCTGAGGGGGGGCCAAGCTGAGGACCACATCATACGCTGCAGAGTGTTTGTACTTGGGCGGTGTGCTGCAGGAAGGATGTGCAGGCGACTGTTTTGCTCTAATCAATGCCCAGACACGGGATGGTGGATATGCATAAGCCATTCCTAATCCTATTAACATTACCAAGGCAACCTGAATGGCTCGCAGTTTGCGCAAAGTCATGGGCAAGGAAGGAGGGAAAAAAAGGGTGAAAAGAAAAAAGGAGTTAAGAGCGAGAAAGAGGCTGTGGTGAAGAACAACCAGCTGAGCTGAGTGACTGAATGGTATCAGGGTGACAGCAGATATGATAGAGAAAATGCCATTTGAGAATCAGAGTGTGTGCCTAATAAGCGTGCATGATGGATTGTCCCTCTTTAAGAGATTTTCGTAATCCATCCATCTCTAATATCCCCCTTCAAAATTGTCTTTGCTCAGTTGCACATGTACCTACACACAGACACTCGAAAGAGTGGAAAAAACGTGCAGATATTCTTGAAACAATTTTTAAAAATACCAATACAACAAATCCTCAAATGAAGCACCAACATCCTGAATAGAAAAACACAACCAAGCAAGAAGTCAGTTTACAAGTACTTTTCTCCAGACATTTTTTTTTTTTTGCTATTTGATTTAATACCCAATAACAAAAGCTCTGTTGGTGAATGGAGTACAATAACAGTCACATGCCACACGAAAAAGGTATCCATCATCTTTGGCTCATTTCAGTCCAACTCCCATTTCACCTTGTCTAAGGTCGTGCTCCAGAAGGGTCAGGAACAAGTGACAGGAATTGCAATGAAGCCATATAATGGCTGAACTATGCAGGAAGGTCTAATGATATACCAGCCCCCTTTAGGGCTCAGACTCTTCACACATACGCTGGCCTGATGAAATAGTTGCCACCGGCGTTCATGACCCACATTCAAAGAAGACTAAACATTGTCAAGCCTTATACACCCTATGTGTGTGTATATATATATATATATATATATATATATATATATATGTGTGTGTGTATTTGAACTGCAAGTCCAAACCAAGCTTTAAAACTTTAAAACATGCTTTAAAATGCAAGGTGACTGTTAGAGGATTATTTTGTCGTTCTGTTTTATTGTGATACGTTTGGTCGACAGATTACTACCATTCTCATGTCCATGCAATTATAAGCTTATCATTAGCTCAGCATAAAGACTAGAAATAGGTCTGCTTGTTAGCAGCTCCCCATCTTCGCTGAGGTTACTTCTTAATGTGCAGATTTGAGCATAGTTTTCCTTTTCTTATATACAGCAATATTAATAAAACAAGAGTTTAAAAAAAAAAAAGAAATCCAAAAATTTTAAACTATTTGAAAGCTGTAGATGTAGTTCAGTAATTATTTTCTTTTGCTCAGGGTTATGAAAAATTTAAATAATGACCAAAGGTGCAAAAAAGCAAGCGGTATTTTCTAATAAATTTGGAGTTCTCCTTGAAGTTAAGTCATAGTTCCTCTGATGTGCACAAAGTCTTCTTATCTGTGTAACAGGTGGTTAATTTGTTTCATTTATTGAAAAATAAATCAAAAACCTTTCTTTCTTTTTTTTCAAAGAATGCCTTCAAAGCCACACTGGGTTAGGTTAAGGTGAAGGAAATTTTCCTGAGGTCACTTATGGAAGCAGATGGCTCTTTCTCTCCCATTTTTTTAACTTGCAAACCTGTTCACAACTGCTTGTCCATCTGTCATTATTTCCTTATTATTACTTTTTTCAATGTGTGCTGAGTGGGTGCCTGATCAGCTGTCTGCCTTTGATGAAATGCGTACTTCACAGAGCAATACAAAACCAGGGCAATGGCAGCAACAACTAAAATCATATACTCTGAGCGCACCCAATGGTCTGACACTTCAATTTCCTCCCCAGTGGGAGATAGGGAGAACAGAGGTGGGCATTATAAAGACCACATTGCTGGGAAAGTCAGGTCTATTTTTTACCCAACACTGACTTCGCCGATTCCGCAGACAAGACCATTTTCTCCTGGCTCCCTGCCCTTCTCAGCACCACTCAAAATGGAAGCTTGTTTTCCCTCAATAAATCGCTGCACCCGCTCGTTTGCCTTTGAGGGGTGTTATATCATGTGGCCGTTTCCTTTTCAACATGTTTTGGGCTGCAAGTTTGTGCTTTTTGTGTTCGAAAGTGAGGACGCGAATACACAAGTGGTTCAGTCCCTCCTGTCTAATCACTGGCAGATGTGTAATGGCTTTCCAGTCGTATTGTTACCTTAGACAGGGCTTCATTATTGTGCCACAGCAGATGTCTGTCTCTAAATGACATCAGCTTACCAATTACAAGTCTCCCAGGCTAATTTGCCCCTGCTCTGGGTCAGGCTGGGGTCTCCCGCACATTTCTGCTATATCTAAGCCACCAAAGCACTTCAGCAAGCAGCAAGAAAATAGCCCATTTGGTATATTACTGCCTTTTTTTTATGAAATGATTCCATTTTGCTAACAAGGGGTTATTAGGACAATTGAATTTGTGCCTGTGTGTGAGCCTGATCAGTGCGGGATGATACAGAGATGTGACTCTACCGATGCCTGTGGCAATGTATGTCTGTTGTGTTGGTGTTGCGAAGCGGAGAGCAGTTCCAGTTGAGAGACATTCCCAATATTTCTGGAACCAATTGGATCAAAATGTGTTTGCCTTATTGATTCGAGCTTTCGATTTCCAGCTCCCTCCTAGAAAAAAACCTTCCAATTTACGTCTTACAATTCATTGTGAATTGCTGAAGTGTATCCTAAAGCGGCACAATGAGCAGACCTCATGCTAGAATGAAGCATTGTAAGTCTATGCATGCTTGCAGAAAGAATCTAGGTGGTCCTCTATGTCCTTAGTAGCTTCAGCTATGCAGAAATTGCTTCCGTGCTGCATAAATATGACCTGAATATTCCTCACCAACAAAGACCACACACTGTATAGCTACATGATGTGTATAGCATGGCATTTCTCTGCAGTTTGAATAGACTCCTAAGCTGCAATAACACAAAAGTTCTCCACAAAACAAGAAAAGAAAGAAAAAGAACAAAAAGTTGTTTGGGTAAACATATAAACATGTTACAATGCAAAAAGAATTTTAGAAATCTGAGCATTATTGTCATTATTATTAACTTAAAAATGTGCTGTTGTGGAATTTTGATACTTTTTGGATACATCAAAGAATTACAGTTATTTAGGACCATTAAAATCTGGTTTATTTTACTGCAGTTACTCTTAACTGCCCCTGAGATGTTTTCTTGTTTCATATCTCCCTATACTAACTATGTTGACACAGTTCAAATAAAAAAATTTAAAAACAGTAACTTTGCAAAGTATTTCTCTGTTACTTTATTTATTAATGCCTAATTGATATAGACATCAATACATACAGTAATGTGCAAAAATCAAAAACAGAGTCTCTATAATTCTAACCAACTTGAAAGTCGATGTATGGTACGATCACCTTTACTCTATGACACACCCTGAACTCTCCCTGGCAAGCTTTCCTAAGCAGTCTTCAGGAATAGTTCTCCAGGCTTCTTGAAGAACACTGAAAGCTGATTGATGGTGGTCTATCATGTGTTTTTCTATTCAGGTATACTTGTATTTGGGGTCTTTGTCATGCTGAAACATTTCCATGTTGCAATTAAATGCTTTGCAGATGATACTGCATGGTAGATAAAATCTGATCGTACTTTGCTGCGTTCATAATTCCATGAAGTTTGACAGTGAGAGCAGACCCAAACCATGACAGAGCCTCCACCGTGTTTTACAGTTGGCTTTAGACTCTCATGCTGTACTTCTCTCCTGATCTTCTCTGAACATACTAACAATTTCAACTAAATATTTCACACCATAAGACTTTTTGCTTATTTTATTATAGTACTTGTGTACATTTGCATCACTCAGCCTTTGTTTGCCTGATGGATATGGATTGTTTTTTAGGCTTAACATTTTGCATTTTGTCCTTCACTACTTCAGTTTCCTCAGTTCTTTTTAGGGCACAGTGCACATCGTGGTGAAATATGCCAAGTTTTTGGATACTAGCTCTTTGGGAATGACCTTCTTGGTGCAAAAATACTTTGTTAAATACCTGTGTTGTCTGTGGTATTTTCAGTAGATTCAACTAAATTGGGGTGAGGGTGTTTACTAGTAACTAATACAAGGCATAAAATGAAAATTTAAAATTTGACAAAAAAAAATCTTTGAAAATAATCAGGTACAAGGACTGGACTGCAAATGAGTGAAAAAAGCAGCAATTGTCCATAAAAACATTCGCTGCTTTGAAAGATCCTTCAGAAACCCAGGAAAACTATTGCTCAGGACCATTTTAAAAACAAGAACGTCTGGCTCCTTGGAAACAAAATATGAAGAAATGTGGGGTAGCTCAAGGCTTGTGCACAGTACTCCATGATTCATTTATTATTTATTATTAATTTAACTTTTCAATTCAGCACTGTTTGGGTTTTATGACGTTTGTTTGGGGCTGAATAAAAAGCAGACACTGCCACAAATGTCATCAGATTCTCTTAAAATCATTTAAATCCTGGTACAATTCACAATCAGTAATTAACATCTGTTGTTACCTATTCTATTGAGAACAGCAGGTTTTCTGATTCTTCAGAGGCACACCCAAACTGTTATGATTCTTACCTGATCCTCTTCTCCTCCACCTTCTTCATCATACTTCAGGATGTTGTCTCTCACGTCATCCTCAGGATCGATAAGGAGCTGCTTAGCCTGACGTTCTTTATCACGACGCTTCATCCACACCACAAACATCAGCACGAGAACTAATAGGCAGAAAGAAAGACAGATCTCATACAATGAAAAATAATAACTGGCATATTTTCATTCAAATGTAATCGGATCCGGTGTTTTAGAGCTTGGACGTGGGCCTGATCAAGGCTATCTTTTTGGTAATCCTGCGGTAATCTAGTGATATCTCGGATAACGTTTAGCTGTCTTTATAATCCCTGTGTGCGTTCGCGTGGTGTGCTGTTTGAGAGAGCCACTGAGACACTCACTGAGGAGGATGATGATGCAGAGCAGAATGGATATGATGGCGCCTGTGCCTAGGCCGGCGGCCATGATGTGCTGCTGGTCAGTGCAGTCTCCGTTGATGTCGCACTGGCACACTTTAATCCGCAGGTAGGAGGTGTTAGACATGGGCAGGTTGCCTGAGTCCGTGATTATGATGGGGATCTCATAGATACCACTTTCAAGGAAGCCAATCTTCAGGCTCACCTGAGCATAGTCACCTGAGAGACAGACAGGAGAAAAGAGCTGTCTTAGCACCTTGTTAGAGGAAACACATTTGGAGTGGTGAGTCTAAAGATTAAATAACTCAGGCTGTTTAAATATAAAAGAGACAGGAAGCCTTTCATAGGGGATTAAGTCTAAACTCTGAATGCTCGTTCGTGTAGACTATGTTCGCAGCACGATTACACTCCTATTACCACAAATATGCAACATAAATTCGTACCTGGAAGTTGCATCAGCATATCTAATCCAAAACATGGTCCTGATTTGGATTTGGAGCTTATAAATCTACTGAATGCGTTTTGATAATGCTGCTTAGGCTAAATTCCCAGCTGCGATAATCCAAATGCCATTATCCTATTAAGATATATTCACTGCGTTTCAACTCGCACCATCTAGTAGCTAACAAACAACAGATGAGTTCCTACACTCATGTTTTGTTGTAAATTAGCATAAACAATTAATGACTGCTGAGT
Organism: Pelmatolapia mariae; assembly: GCF_036321145.2. Taxonomy (NCBI): domain Eukaryota; kingdom Metazoa; phylum Chordata; class Actinopteri; order Cichliformes; family Cichlidae; genus Pelmatolapia; species Pelmatolapia mariae. Next base: position 17,731,207 of record NC_086243.1, read on the forward strand.
AAGGTTAATATATTGTTTCATTGTCAGATCTGGCTGTGTGATTTCTACAGCGTGTAACTAATACACAAATTTCACAAGTGCTTTGGAGGATAACAGATGTGAATGCTATAAATACTGTATGATTTGAGACTTTGGAGTTTTCTAATTAATCATCAAATGCCGCTTTTTACTTTTCTTTTACATCAACAAACACAAACGTGGGCACGCAAGGACAAAACAGCCGAATTGCCTTCTTTCACACGCTATCTGGGGAACAGCAAAATGAAGGTTAGTTTTACTTAATTAGCCCAGGGCTCGAGTGCCTGAGCAGCACGGTGAAATCATAGTCTGTATCTTACCGCTGATTCTTGTTATGGTCCAGTTTCTCCGAACATCAGCGGGCCTGTTGGCTAACTCAAAGGCGAATGGCCCAGCATTTGGGCTCAGGTCTCCATCAAATGCAGTGATGTTGATGGCATTCGGGTCTGGCTTTTCACATATTTCCACCTCCTGAGGGGACACCCGGGGCGCATTGTCATTGATATCCAGTAGGAAGATTTGGAGAGTTCCTGTGCCACTTGCTGGCGGTATACCTGTGTAAAATAAAAACACACATATAGTTAACATCAACTTTTTACGAGACGCAAGATTTCCCAAAATTCACATATGGAAAGCAATACTTGCTATTGAAATGCCATCTCTCATTTCGCAGTTATTATACAGTGGACATAGAAAAGTAAAGCATGAAGTTTAAACTTTGGGTTGCACTCTAAAAAGCTTTTTGCTCTAGTGGAGGAAGATCTGCACTAAATGAATACTGATCTGAGAATTTAATCTTATGTGGGGAGATGGGCCGAAAGACTTGGATATCAGAACATTTGGTGTGTGTGTGTGTGTGTCTCTGAGTGTGTATGTTTGTATGTGTGTCTGAAGAACGTCTTCCTGACGAAGGGCACGGGTTGGGAATACTAAAGCAGACAAACAGAGCCCACTGTCGCTCCTCTCAGGCTCCTCTATGTATTCACTCAGCTAAGAGGCTTTTTTACCATTCAGGCCACGCTCAAAGGAGCTAGTCATCCAATCCTGACCCATTAATGCTGAGAAACCTCTTTATTGGTGGAGTTTTTAAGCCTATTGGCCTAAGCTATGCTCCGTAGAACAGGGTAAACCTGAACAGAGGTAAATCCCGCCAGTTCAGAGACGAGGTGAATACATCCACATGCTCTGGGATTGCTAGCACATTAACCCCCCCAATAAGGTGCTCGGCGTTTCAGATGTGCCAAGTGCCTGGTTTAAGGTTGACCTTCGAGAATTGAGGATGTCTTTGTGGCTTTAACCGAGATAGATTTTTTTTTTTCAGCAGATGCGTTGCACTTGTGCACTGGCTTCAGGTGAAACACATCACAGAGGTAGTCAAAGTGATGCAAGGTGGAAGATTGACCTTTGAGAGGTAGGCTACACTAGACAGCTAGGCTTCCTTTAGAGAAGTGAGTATTAGCTCTTACTGCATGCTCTAACAGTAAGGCCTGGAACAGAGCGCTTGTGACAGCCTGGCTAAAACACAAAAAAATAGATTCTGTGCATCGCAGGAACTTAGCAGATATTTATTTTTAAACCACTATACTACCATCTAGATAGATACGTACCATTGTCAGTAGCCAGGAATGTTGCATTGTACAGATTGTTCTTCACGTAAGGTGATTCTCGGTCCAAAATGGCAATCGTTGTGATCCGGCCGGTGTTTGTGTCGATCCTTAACCAGTTGGCTGGATCTGAGAGTTTGGAGTACCTGAAGAGAAATACAAAGAGATTCACACAGTGACTCGTTATTTCAAGCCAGGCGTTATTTACCGAGTTCTCCGATAAAAGCAACGAGAATGTCTCAAAGGTTTAATTTTGTATTCTGCTGGAAAAAAAAGTCTGTTTCCAGCTTGGCATTTTATTCTTTTTGTCTTTATTAGTTTACACAGAATAAATATTTTAGACCATGAATTTTTACATAATTATTCTAACTTTGGAGAGCAGCCTCACAGGGGAAACCAAACTCAGTAGCTCAAACTAATTTGTAGGACAAGCCGTGGAATTACAAAGCTAGCTCATTTCTCATGGACTGTTTTCAAGCAGATAAATACTTCCACTGCCAAATAGCTGTGATGAAAAGGAAAAAATAAGGCTGAAGAATGAGATGGAGACTGCTGCTGGCTGCTAAGTGTTATCTTAACAGGCCTAATGGAGAGAATAGCTGTCACCTTAACCTACCATATTACTCCATATTTTTCACACATGCTGAATAGCATTATTCATATTAGAAGCTGGATGTGATGTATTTTAAAAGGGGGAGAAGACATTCGAGGAAATTGGGCTAACTTTAAAGATTAGAGGAATTCTTCCAAATTTCCACATCTGAAAGGTGGACTTGAATCTTTTGAAGAGGTGTAAAGTTTCAATCAGACTCTCCTTTTTACTTTTTTACTGTAAAATGTACCTGATGGTTTGCTGCATGAAGCGATCAGGATCCTGTGCACTGAAAGTGGTCAGTGTTGACTGTGGCATCATTCCCTCTTCAAGCCTAACGAATTTGGGGTTGGGCTCAAAGTAAGGACTCTCATTGACATCTATCACTCTGATGGAGACGGTGGCAGTGGACTGTCGGGGAGTGTGGATGCCTTTGGCCAGGGGAACTTCATTCCTCGCTTCCACTGTCAGCACATACGTCCTGCTGGTTTCATAATCAATAGGCTGAAAAACAGTAAAAGAGATTGGAGTGAATCACACCTTAAACATATAGGGTAAACTAAATCACATGAAAGTTGTGGTTATGTGTCACTGATCTGAAAGCAGTAACTAAATCATTTTCTTTGTCTTTGCCTGAAAAATGCTATAGTGAACACTTGCATTGGACAGTGGGACGAGATAAAGAGACTAAATCCTTTTATGGTCAGCTCAAGGATACAAAACAGTAGGAGAGCTGGTGTAAGAGATGCGCAACCAAACTTTTCCATTTGAAATGTGGTCGGAATTAACCAAAAAAAGGATTTTAATCTTTCATTATATTTTAAAATTTTGATTTTGCACAATATTTGCTAGCAGCAAGCTTTTACAAAATATGAATTGCTGTCACTAAATTAACCTTTGTAAAAAAAAAAATCAAAAACAAAATCCGAGAGGCGCTGCAATTTATCAGTACTCTTCTACAGATGCTTTACACAAAATTCTTTTTCTACTTTCAGATAATTAATCAGGACGGATTGCTAATGGGTTTTTACTGACAAGAGGTGAGATGACATATGAGGCAACTTTCCTTCTATTAAATCCATGCATGTTCTAATCAAATAAACATGCCACATGTTTTTCATGCCAGACCACGTCATGTATCATTGCAAACATATATGCATACATATACTATGCGTTTCCATGGGATTACAGGCTGTTTGAAGAGCTTTTTCAATAGGAGGCTTTACCTTGACGACTGTTACCAAGCCCTCATTAGTGGTTGGATCAGTGGGCACGGAGAACCTGCCGGTGGGGTCGCCCCCGGTGATTTTGTAGACAGCATTCCAGGCCGGCGTGTTGGGCTGGTCCTTGTCAGTCACTGTCAGGTTAGCCACAATGACATTCACGCGGTTTTCAGGCACCTCGCCGAAAAACTGCATGAATAAACCATGAACACAGAGAGCAGCGAGCTGTTAGTGATACTGCTGTGGCAGCGAAAAATACACCGAGCCTTGCCTCACACGGCACAGCAGGACCGATCTTGGGTAAATAGATATCTAAGGTAACTTATCATGTCGTCATGGTCATCTCATTCCCCGTGCTCCCCTGATAGCACAACAGTAGCATTACAAATTTCAGTGATTCGCAGGCACAGCAAGTGCCTCTTTCACTCGGGCAGGCATCCCCTGTACTTGCATGTGTCAACATTTGGAGGGGGATATAACACTTTACGCATGGCTGGTAACTTGTATATCTGGGTATGGCTTCAGAAATGCAGGGCAAGCAGAACTAGGTAAGTGAGCAGAACTGATGGCTGAGTGCATATATCTACATTGGGGTGAAACAGGAGTCCTTGTGGTGCCTCTTTTACGCTAAGATTGCTGTGCTGACATCTCCAATATGAGCTTGTTTCTTACCGTCTCAGCAGTAAACTCTGGCGGGTTGTCATTAATGTCAGTGACTCTGATGACAGCCGTGGCCGTGTTAGAGAGGCCATACATGGGATTGCCCTCCATGTCACTGGCCTGGATTATCAGTGTGTACTGTGGCACTTTCTAAAGGGAAAGAAAAAAGAGGCTGAATTAGCATCACTCCCAACGGCATCATCAAAAAATCTCCATTTGAAGCTTCATAAAAACAGGATCCATTCTTAAGACTATTGAATTGATTGAGGCTCCCTATTAAGAAGGCAGCACACTGTAAATCAGTATTAATGTGTCCAAATAAAGTGAAACCAAACCGAACAGGCTAGCTTCATAATTATCGTGACTGATGGTGGGTTTTTTATATTAATCTGGTTTATTTCCTGTGAGGTACTCTGAATTTGTTTGTGTGTCTCTGTGTGCGCGTGCGAAAAGTACATCTCTGCTCTGGACACTATCATGAAGCTAACAAATGACTCTTTTCACATTAAAAACCACTCAGGTGATGGACCAGTTGCTAGGTAATGAGAGTCGGCCAAATTACTTTCATGGTGGCAACTGGCGGACATAAAATGGTGGCCCCCAGGGCGGAAGTGATTGAGCAGCCACCTCAGCCAGATTGCCCTCACTAGAATTGAACCAACTGGCAACTAGCTGTATATATTACTTTATTTATTATGAGATAGATCCCTGCAATTCCAGAGATAGAAAAATAAGATGAAAGTACAGCTCATAGGCTAGAAAAAAGACAGAAGAAAAAAAAAAAAGAAAAACACAGAGAAGGTGAAAATGAAGAAAGTCCAGTTCTACTTCTCTTTTAATTCTAAATAAGAAATATTCCCTTTGGCTTGTTAGCTCTCAGACAGCCTTGATATATATAAGCAGGTTTGGCATTCCTTTAAAAAGGAATCGAAACATAAACCTCAAATGTACTGATATATCTCCAGAGTAAGAAGATGAAGAACACGGAATATAATGGATGGCCTTGCTAATGAAGGTGTCACTTAAATGCAGGTGCAGTATGCCTATTAAATCAACCTTCTTAAACACTATTTTTACAGTCAGAGTAAGGTAGTAACAGTATCTGAGCAGATTAAACAAGCACCAAGGAAAGAAAAGTGTCAAATACCTCTCTGTCCAGGCCTGCTGCCACTGTAATGATGCCTCCGGTTTTGTTGTTGATGGTGAACATATTGGAGGTTGGACTCTCGGGATTCTGAGACAAGATCTTGTAACGTAGCATCCCATTAGCTGTTTTGGGGTCATCTTTGTCAACAGCCGTCACTGTCATAACAAATGATCCTAAGGGATAGAAAGAACGAGACAGGGTGTCGATATTTTCACGTCACCGCTCTAATAGGCAATCAAAATACATTACAAGTTCAGCGAACGCCGCTACGCTGAACACAACTGGAATTATAGCTCTGCTGTAATACATCCTTAATGCTTTTGTTTTCTTATAATGCAGCTGATCGCTAGACAAAGTGATAACACAGTGGCCACCCCAGAAATGCCATCAATACTCTTTAATCTGCAAACACAGTGGTAGAGAATACACTTTATTACCTGGCTTGGAACCCTCTGGAACAGTGCCATTCCAGATCTGATGGGTGAACTCGGGTCTGTTGTCATTCATGTCGATCACATTGATCACAATATCAATAGGGTTTTCAACTTGGTTTCCATTCAGGTCTACTGCATGAGCTCTCAGCTGGAGGAAAATACAAACACATCTGTACTATAAGCACTGTTCAAGTAAAGGATGTTCTCATACGCATAAACACCATATGGGCTTAAACCACAAAGCACTTACTCAGTCTCACCTATTAAACTTTGTGTTAAAGCCATTACAAGAATTAGTCTTATACCAACTTGTGTGCGGGTTACTGCTCATATACAGTGCCTTGAAAAAGTATTTGGAGTACTTTTCCACGTTTTGCCACGTTACAATACAATACATATAATACAATACAATAATACAGAGACAACCTTAAAATAACTTCCTATGAGCAAACACTTGGCAACAGTGGAAAGGAAAAACTCTCTTTTCCAGGAACCAGATCAGAGAGCAATCTGCAAAAGACCAGGCCCTGTTACAGTATAACTAAGGGAGGATTCGGGGTCACCTGATCCAGGCATAACTATAAGCCTTATCTAGAAGGAAAGTTTAAGTCTAATCCTAAAAGTAGAGAGGGTGTCTTTCTATCGAATCTAAACTGGGAGATGGTTCCACAGAAGAGAGGCCTGAGAGCTGAAGGCTCCCATTCTAGGAACCTCAGAGAGCATTACTGAACAAAAAAAACATCATGAAGACCAGGAAACATACCAGATATGTCAGGGATAAAGTTGTGGAGAAGTTTAAAGCAGGGTTAAGTTATGAAAGCATATTTTGGGTTTTGAATATCTTTTATACTTTTCAATCCATCATCTGAAAAAACTATGAAACATAGTGGTGGCAGCATCATCATGTTGTGGGGAAGCTGGCAAGAGATCATGGGAAAGTGGATGGAGCTAAATACTGGGCAATCCTGGAAGGAAACCTGTTTGAGGCTGCAAAATTCTTGAGAATGGGCGGAGGTTCACCTTCCAACAGCGACAACGACTCGAAACATACAGCCAGAGCTACAATGAAATGGATTAGGTCAAAGCCTATTCATGCATTAGAATGGCCCATTTGAAGTCCAGACCTAAATCCTATTGAGAATCTGTGGAAAGACTTTAAAATTGGTGTTCACAGACACTCTCCATCCAATCTGACTGAGCTAGAGCTGTTTTGCAAAGAAGAATGGGCAAAAATTGCAGTCTGTCGATCTGCAAAGCTAGTAGACACAAACCCCAAAAGACTTGCAACTGTAATTGCAGCAAAAAGTACTGACACAAGTTGGCTGAATACAAACGCACGACACACTTTTCAGATGTTTCTTTATAAAAAGGATGCATATTTTTTCTTCTACTTTACACTTATACCCTTCTTTGTGTCGGTCTATCACATAAAATCCCAATAAAATTCATTTATGTTTGTGGCTGTAACATAACAAAACATGGAGAAATTCAAAGAGTATGAATACTTTTTCAAGGCGCTGTAAAGATAGCTATGCATGTATAGCAAAAGATAAAGGACGACTATATTTATTGAAATGAAATGCCACCGCTGTTTCATGGATGTCGCGAGACAAATACATTCTGGTTTAACTCATATCATATTTACCATATTTATCATTTATCATAGTTATACTGCTGCCTAACATGGAAGCCCATTTGTTTTATAAGACTAAATCTGATTCACTGCATCTTTTTGCCGTTCAAGTCCATTTTGTCCAACATAATGTATGGTTCATGCCTAACATGGGATTTAAATTCACTCATATATGAGTTGTCATACTTTTATAGCATAAAAGTATAAAAACAAAATATAAATCCAGAGCTATATTGTGGCAGCGAATATAGTTACTCTATTAGATGCTAGCTCTCTAAACAGATTGAGAGATACTACTTCTTAACTCGCTGTGATAATTCCCATCAAATGAATGAAGATAAAGTTCACCAACTCACACGGAGAGAAATGGTATATAAAATGAAGCCAAATCAACTTAACTGACACATTATTACAACAGAGCTCTACACACATACACGCACACTGACACTACAAAGGAGAGGATAAATAAAATCTTTATGATTTTGTCTGTTTTCTTTCAGGTGATGCGATGTATCGAGTGCAGCAGCAGAATAGCATCATCTATTATACTAGTCTTTTACCACAAGTTGCTGTGTGATTCTTATACTTGGTGCTTGAATTGCAAAATATTCAGTGGACTTCATGTTACAGTGTCAAGTGCAGACAGCAACATTAATAGAGGAAATTGCAAAAACTACAAAAGAATTACGGACATATAGCTCAAATTGGACAAGCATAGACATCTGTGACTTTGTGACCTTCCAAGGCCAGTTGATTAGACTTTACAAGACGAATATGTCAAAGGCTATAATTTCATTTAAACTACAACCTTCATGATTTTCTACCATATTGCTTTCAAGCACATTATTTAAGTCAAACTTAATGGAATGGAAAAACCACTAATACAGCAGCATCGCAGCTCATTGTGATATATCTAACACACATGCAATTTATTCAAAATCCTTGAAATTCTCAGACGGATAAGTCAGATTTCCTGGGAGACCCCAGTCTTTATGGAGTCTGAGATTGTTAAGGCTACACATGACTCTTGAGCACATGCCAATTGGCAGGCACGTACAGCACTACCACAGAACATTTCTCTTTATAATCCAGAATGGAAAAAACCTTTTCAAATCACAAGGAATTATTGAAGAGGGCCTTTGTTTCTAACTATTTTACATGACTCACATGGAAGCTGGGGATGTGCTCCCGATCAAGGGGCTTGTTGACAGACAGCTCTCCGGAAATTGGGTCGATGATGAAGATTCCAGTGGGAGGCTGGTCAGCACCAGGGCCTGTCACGCTGTATCGCAGGGATCGGTTTTTATCATGATCTGATCGGATCTGTTGGTATAAAGATTTGTTAATGATAGGACACACACACACACACACACACACACACACATGTCTGGTTTGCTATCCTCGTGGGGACATCCCATTGACATAATGCTTTCCCTAGCCCCTTACCCTAACCCTAACCATTAAAAATGAATGCCTAACCCTAACCCTTACCCTAAACCTAACCATAACCTAATTGTAACCCTGACAGTAAAACCGCATTTTGAGTGTGAAAATTGCTTTCAACCCCAAGGGGACCTGGATTTTGGTCCCCACGGTGCAGAAAGTCCCCACCAGGATAGTAAAAGTCAGATTTTGGTCCCCACCAGGATAGTACGAACCCGTACACACACACACACACACACACACACACACACACACACACACACACACACACACATATATGTATATATATATCTATATCTATAGATCTATATCTATATCTATAGATATAGATCTATATCTATAGATCTATATCTATACATCTATCTATCTATCTATCTATATATATATATATATATATATATATATATATATATATATACATACACACATATACATACATATACATACATACATACATATATATATATATATATATATATATATATATATATATATATATATATGAAACCCAATAATCCCTGAATTAATCAATGATTTCAACAGAAATCACAATATTGGTTTAAAAATAGGTTGTTATGTGAATACAATAGTACATAAAATGAGTGTCTACATATACACGTATTGAAATTCTCTCTTGGCTGTCTATCCTGCTTGCCATGTAAGCTGAGACCCCAGCTCCTACACTCTTGATCCGTTCTGAGCAAACTGAGCTTTTCCTCTTCCTGATATCACCCACTAAAGCCAATAAACATCCCATCAAATATGGCCGGATTAAAAATAAATCATACTTAGAGAATGTACAGTACTTAACACTCTGTAAGAAAGTAAGCTTAATATGCTGAAAGGATCTACTTCTTAGCTGTCTCAAGCTTTCCATGTCCTCTGTCAGCCACCCACACCTAGCCCTGACTAGAGAATTGGTGTAAATGAATTGGGTTGTGTCTGTCCTTGAGCCATGAAAAAAGGAGTGTAATATCTCAGCAGTCAACCGAAGAGCAATTATGCTCGTGAGCACTTCAGATTTCTCCCTGCTTCTAAATAATGCCAGGTTATACTGGTACCGACTGCTCCCTGAAACAAAAGATAAATAATACAGTAGAAAAAAACCCTAACCTTTAGCAAAGTGCTGTAAATATGAAGCATTTTGTTCAAGGCACAAATCTCCTGTCTCTGACCCTTTGAGTGAAGGCCCAGGGTAAGGACGAGCCTGCAAGGTTGTCATATAAAGCAAAAGGCTTTTTTTGGTTTGGGCAGTACTGTGTGTGTGTGTGTGTGTGTGTGTGTGTGCGCGTGGACATGCATGTGCTTGTGTGAAGTACATTACCCGGACAAGCTCTTGTGGGAATGGGCCTCGTGAGTTCTCTGGGACATTGATTGGGGGGATGACCCAGTCTCTCTTCATGCGTTTCAGCTGGCTGTCCATGTTTCGTGGTGGAAATGCTATTTCCTTTAAATCCTTGGACATGACTGGAGGGACAGCGCCTTCCTGCACCTGGCAAAAGCAAATGATTTAGTGATCACATGTATGCGGTCAAGTATGAGCACGTACATTTTTAGCCCTGCCAGCGCACGGCCCTGTGGACGGTAAAGCTGATCCTTAAGTTTGAATGCCACAGAAGTTTATCAACAGTCACTTTACATTATGCAGAGACGGTTTGTACAAAGATTCTTGCATTTTAGACTCCTGATGACTTTAGTGACCTGACTCTACCTCAGACACAAGCATCAGGCGGACAACTGTGGTTAGAACAAATGAATTTAATTCAGTTTAGTTTATATAGCAACAAATCACAACAAGAGTCACTTCAAGGTGTTTTATATTGTAAGGTAAAGATACTACAATAATACAGAAAAACAACCAGATAACCCATTATGAACAAGCACTTGGCAACAGTGGGAAGGAAAAACTCTATTTTAACAGGAAGAAACCTCTGGCAGAACCAAGATCTGGGAACTGAAAAGACCATTAATGCATGCCAGAAAAATGTGGTACATTCTCTTCAGGATATATAAAAGTGCAAGTGATTCTTACACTTTTGTCAAGACGTTCCTTTGCAATTACATATATTTATTTTATGGGTTAATAGCATTCATTTGCAAACACTAACATGGTGATTTCAGAATATAAGCATGGTAAAGAAACACACTACGAGTTCTGGTTTGCTTTAAATGGCAGACGTCTTCTTATGTCCTGATAAAATACACCCACAGAGATAGAGCAGCTTCCATAATGGATCTGCCATCCTCCCTCGGCTGTAATGAATGAGATTTGAAACAAAGGAGGATGGTACCTGAAAGCCAGACACTAAACACACAGATGGCTCAAATTGCCTATGCTGCTCCAGAGACTGAGGAGACTGAAGTAGTGCCAGAGAAAGTTAAAATAACCTTGAACAAAACAAGGCAGAAAGGAAAACAGAAAAACAATATGCGAAATCCGTCAATGTCAATCTATGATAGCTGGAATTTTAATGGAGCTGCCGTGCCCCTTCAAGTATCTCCCCCACTGTTATTTTTATGTAATTAATTAAATGTTGACCGGTTGTGAGGTAGTCAAGTCCTACATCCCACAAAGTACCCTATGCAAACACAGAAATTAATTACCACTTTCTCACCTTTATAACATGACCCATATCCCACACTCCCCCTCCTCTAACATCTGGGGAGCTGTTGCCGAGCTTCCACTAATCATGTTTGAAATCCGATTATACTGCTTTCACACATTGGAAATGCAGAGAGGCAAGCGGACAGATAGTGAAGGAGCATGCTTCAGAAATATCTATTACCCTATTAAAATGGGTGTGAGTGAGAGCAGTAATTATTTGCAACTTGTGTCTGGAATGATGAATGGCATGGTGGGTTTGTTCTGCCCAACGCGAATCTATCTCTGGTACGCTGGAGGTCTGTACCAATCCACACTCTGCGAACCCCTCTTCATCTTCCGACTAGGAGTCTACTTCAGAGTGCAGGAGAGTGTTTGGCTGAGTGATGGCCTGAGTGTTTGTGAGTGTGTGGAAAGGATTTCATATGTGTGTGTGTGTGTGTGTGTGTGTTTCCCCTTTTAGGAGAAATTCTTCTCGGATATTGAAATGTTTTCTCCTCACGGACTGTGGCGGAGCTCAGGTTCTAATGGAGGTCAAGACAGTGGGCAAGTACACACTCATGTTAATGAGGATATTGTTTTGTTGTCATTGATTAAAATGTTTCCCCAAGGCTGGAGCATTCAGGGCACTAATAAAAAAAATGTAATCACTGATGTGATTAAGAGATGCGTGATGATTCATGACAATAATTGTGCTAGGGGAAGATAACATAGCTGCTCGTGACCTCGTAAACGTGGAAGATACGGGAAAGTCAATCCCTGATTTCATTACAAGCAAATCAGGCCAAATCCAGCAGCTCTCACCAGATACAGATCAGAGTTCAGATACTGATAATAAAGTTAATCATTTGTATACACATGTAGCGACCACGTGAGATTTGGACTTAACAATGCAGAAACTCCAAAAAGTCTATGTTTACCTGATTATTTTAAAAATATATATTTACCTGTGACCACCCAACAACAGTGAGTAATGGTATCATTAAAATCACATATACCTGCAGGAGTCCCTATAGTAAATGACTGTCAGTGGCTAACGATGGTGTTTTGAAAAGCCCACTAAGTTTAATTTCGGCCAAGCAGACCACTATGCCTGCAGCACTGATAGTAACTACACAGAACTGTCAGTATTAATTCTAGAAACACACAAAATAACTATTGACTTTTTATCCGTGTTGCTAAACATTTAGAAATTAATACTTCTGGGAGTTTATTTAAGTCCAGTACTGGGATTGAAATTAAAAGAACATTGGTCTTTTGAAAAGAGTTTTGCTTTTCAGAAAATTCATAAGAGTCTCCAGAAGGCCAATGAAAGTTTTTACTGACTACTTGATTTTAATGACTACTTACATAGCCACTTAAAAGCTCATTTTTAACCTTATAGTAAGGGCTAAACTGGACAGTAGCAGATGAAAATAGTATCTATGTACAGTAGTTTGCAAAAGACTTGAGCCACCACTCATTTCTTTAGATTTTTCTATTAAAATGGGAAATATCTGCATTTATTGAAACGTGCAAACATAAATTAAAAATGCAGTATATAAGATTTAAAAAAAAAAGCAAAGTTTTTATACTTCTAACAAACTTGAAAGTCAATATTTGGTATGACCACCTTTATTCTTTAACACAGCCTGAATTTTCTTTGGCAAGCTTTCTAGTAATTTCTTTAAGACATCTTCAGGAATAGTTTTCCAGACTTCTTGAAGGACATTCAAAGCTCTTCTTTGAACATTGGCTGCCTTTTGTTCTGTTCTCTGTCAAGGTGATTCCAAACTGCTTCACTAATGTTGAGGTCCAGGCTTTGGGGAGGTCAATCCATGACTGATAGTGTTCCATTGTGTATGTTTTCTATCCAGGTATGCCTTTTCTGCACTGACAGTGTGTTTGGGGTCATTGTCATGCTGCAAAATGAAGCCAATGCCAATCAGATGCTTTCCAGATGGTACTTGAGGGTGTGTGTTTGCAATTCAGTCAATTTTGAAAAGATCCTCAACACCACTGGCTGAAATACAACCCCAAACCATGACAGAAGCTCCACCAGGTTTCACAGATTCCTTTAGATACTCACCTTCCTCTGTATATACCGCCTGAATTTAAATTCCTTTCTCTATATGACCTGTTACCATTGATTTTCAGTCTGGTTCTTGTGTAATTTTGCATAGCTCAGCCTTTTCTCCCAGTTTCCATTCCTTAAGAGTCTATTCTTGATAGGCACTAATAGGCAAGTAGCTAGATAACCCGAAGGACCAGATGTGTCTCTCAGATACTGAGTCAGATGGATTTTTTTCCATCCTTAAGGGCATGACTTACAGATGCTGTTCATCTGCTGTAGATAGTGTTTAGACCTACTACTGTTACGTTTGTCCTCCACTTGTCCAGTTTCCTCAGATTCTTTTAAGGACACACTAAACTCCATGCTGAGATAACTTTTCAGCTGATCATCTCGTTGGTGCAAAAACCTTTTTTGTATCTGTCACACTATGTTATCTTTGGCATTTTTCATAGATTTAACAAGCATGAAAAAGAAGGAAATATTATGTGTTTTCATGACAGGTTTCCAGTAACAAAGGGCCTAAAGATACAATTAAAAATGGTCTCTTTGCTAATATGTCTGCTACATTTAGACACAACACAGGTTCATCTCTTGGGTTAGGTGACATGTTTGAATTATTCATAGGTCAGCTTCAAGTGGTTTAACAAACAAAATCACATTCCTCTGAAAATGGTCAGATAGAGAGACTGAAAAACACTTTAAAAAATCTTCAGATAGAATGAGAACTATTGCTTAATATTACTTTAAAAAAAGAAGGAAAACATCTGGCTCTTTGGGAAAAAAATATGAGGGGTCGCTCAAGTCTTTTATATATTACTGTATATGTCTGCACTGTAAGCAGATATTTCCTAATTGAGTACTTTTTTTGGTAAAATTCCTTTGATCTCCTCTCAACCACAATGTTGACGTAAGAGCACATGGTCATTCAGACTAATTGCAGATGACTGCACAGCACATCCAGAGGAACAGTTAGAGCGGTACTCTACAGCTCAGACAGATGCTCCCCATCTTCCAAAGCACTGAAAGAGGTGTGGCCCCTTTTGCATGATAAGGCAATAACCTCACAATCACAAGGCACGCTCAGTGAAATCAACTTTATGGGGAGCTATTCGGCATCTGCTCTTGCTACCCACTGACCGTGTTGAGTGTATGTTTGTGCTCCTAGTAAATTGACACATTAACTTTTAATTAGCAAGCATCCATCCAGTCTTTCGGAACACCTGCTACAATTTAGGGAAGTAGTCAACTGTGAATGTGAAGTGCACCTAATAAGTGTAAGTTATTTGATGCAAGGGGAGAATTGACCATTCAACCTTTCTTTATGGCACTAAACATCAATCAGACACTCAACAAACAAGTTAGAAATGTTATAAAAAGGGTTGAGGTGTATTCACCTGCTGCCTGGGCACCAGCGTGACTTGGGCCACCCATTGCTGCTGAGTGGCGGCGTCACTCGCCGTGATCAGCAAAGGTGACACAGGGAGTGTGGAGCGCTGAAGAGTCCTGGCAGCATAAAGGACTCCGTCGGCCTCTATCCGAAAGTCAGATGGGTTGCTGCATTCAAACTGCATCAGACCACCACGGCCACAGCTGACAAACCTCACTGCAAGAGACAGAGACAAATAGATTTGAGTTCAAATTAGTTTAACTGTAAAACCCCAGAAAATAAAGAAGAAAGAGCTAGGGATATAGACAAAGGAGAAGGAAGACAGGCAGCCAGACAGAAGGTCCACAAAGGTTTTCTGATTCTCCTTCTCATGCTCATACATTATTCACTTCAAGCTGTGCCCCAAAGGTATTGCTCAAAACAGGTGCAGCGGAGGAGAAAGATGGAAGGAGGAGAAAAAAATAACTAAAGAAAAAGAGAGGAAGAGTGCCCCTCAAGGGCTATTAATGAAAAGCCCCAAAACCCACAACAATACATTAACAGGGAGATGTATAAATTAGACTAGTCTACATGCTTCCCTGTGTTTAAGAAACTACGAGGCAAGTGCATAAACATGGTTTATTCTGCTAGTTAAATGCTATTTTCTTTCCAGCTAAAGCCATTCCATGCAGCGTTGTCCCCGATGACACACAGGGAAGCCTTCTGTGGAGGACTGCGATCCTCAGATCCTCGGAAGACAGGTGCGTGTGTTCGTGTGGATGTGGGCATGTGTGGGAGTGTGTATGAGTATTTATTTTATAGGCAAGTTCACAAAAAACACACCGAGGCGTCAGACAGGTGGAGTTTCGAGTCCCACAGGTGCCTCAGTGGCAGTGGTACAACATCGGTTCATGTTACAAGTGAGTGACAGTCCAGCACAACCTATGTAGCTCTTGCAGGTGCGTGCACAAGCCCATACACACAAACATACACACATACTTCGACACTTAAGAACATCTTTGTGTGATTTCTTTGTGTATGGGTATGTTTCCCCGTTAACCCACCCCACACCCCAAACATCCCGCTCCCACCCCATACTTGAAAAACAGATATATCATTTCTATGGCCGCTCTGCTGATGCTGCTTTGAATTATTAAAGCAGATGTGGAATAACTTAACAAAACCCTTGCAGGTGGGTGCCTAATCTTCCTTTGTGCTGCTTCCCTGGGGACTTGCTCATGTCTTCAGAGTATCATCTGCTCTTGGAGAGCATTGAGTTCCTCTGGGTTTTGAGGATGCAGCAGACTTGCTTAAGGTCTACTGGAAATCCCCACAAGCACACCACATCTTGCAACTATTAAATCTCTTGGTGATGACAGAAGCGAGAAGAAAAGAGAAAGAGAGAGAATTAATCAATGAGGTTGCCCGAGGAAAGTTTGAAAATTGGCATGCAGTGGAATCACATATTCATTCTTCAAAATAGGAAGAGAACATGTTTGCAAGGACCATGCTCTGCATTCCATTACAAGCTGTTCATATCCAACAGTTCAAATAATAAAGATAAAAATGACACCACCTTTCTTCCATACTGGAATATACTCTCTATTGACCTTCCCCCTTCTGGTTCAATTACCCTTGACCATTTGTTTTCTTCTTGCTGACATCAGATAAATGACCTTCTCCCTCTGAAGGTTTTACCTTAAAGACAGGTACACGCAAACTCAGAGCCTTCAGGCTATCATGATCCAGTCCAAGTCAGCAGCTACTCAGAGGCAGAATACAGAGTAAGAGGCTGTCAAAGTCAAAAGATTCAAAACGCTTCACACTGCGTAAGGTAGGTAGTCTCACACTGCTCTGACTGAAGTGAATTAAGAAATATATAATCCTTTTCTGCAAATGTTCGTAGATTTGATCAAATTAGCTGGTTATTTTGTTGATTAGATAATGACCTGCAATTGCATGAACAGAGAGGCTAGTGCTTGGTTGATTATTGAAACAAACCTTCCAATATTTTTATCCACCTCTGCATTCTTTCAGCTGTACTAACTAACCATTTCCTCCCCTCCTCATTGTACTGAGTGACACTTCATTCAGGTTTTTGTCAATAAATAGGAATGACATACAAGCAATGGTATGTCTAACCATAAAAAGGCAATTAATAGACAACAAATGTCTATCTAGCCCAACTGGCTTCTCTCCCAAAAAAAAAAACAAAAAACTGACATTCATGGCCCCACTTACATATAAATACATCTAGGTGTTGCTCGCTCTCTCAGTTTGGAGGTTCATACCATATATTGCCTCCTATTTTCCATGTTCTGTCCTACTGGCACTTTTAACAATGAGTCTTTTGTGAATGTGTGCAGACATGCACTTGACAGCAGCATTTCCCCCGTGAGTTTTTTTAAGCCCAGGCCTCTTCTTGAGCTGAGCTACAGCTCCTTAACATTGCCTGAAATTTGGCCATCAGGACACCTCTGAGAGGCCCTTCAACAGTCAGGCCCCACAGCAATTGCTACAAAAACTCCCAGCAGGCACAACCATTTCCAATGATAATGAATGTGAATGTCCTGCATGTGTCTATTCATTTATCAGGCTTGCTCTGGTGGCTTATAAAACCAGTGAAATGTGTAGTGTGGCACTGCTGCTTATCTATAGCTAGGTGTGTTGGCTCCCTAAGGTACAGGGTGAAAAGAGGTCTTGGTTGCCACGCCCTAACACACATGTCATCATGGGCACAACGATGAAGGCTGGAATTGGACAGAAATGCCGATGCAGCATGGGAGGAGGGGGGTGACTGTGGATTGGGGTTAAAAATGATGGGGGGGGGAGCACGAGAGAGAGAGAGCTGGGGAAACAGGCATGTCAGCAGAAAGGCCTCTCTGACTAATGCCCTTCACCGGGGCCCAAAATTACCTCCAACTCAATGATCCCATTCACAGCTTAGATGCCATCCCCCCTCTTGCCTGACAACACAAAAACCCCGACTAACCTCTCCATAGTGCAAGAGTGCCTCTCTATTGTCTGATGAGTCACGTGACAACTTCAACTCAGACAGACACAAATAGTTGGAGAGAGAAGGGGTGGGGGTGTGGGGGGTGCACCGAGAGATGCATTTAATTTCAAACATACAATGTGAAGGCTGTGATTTCACGGAAGCAAAGAATATGTTCCACAATCTCATCTTTTATGCCTGCCTGCCAAATGCATCGGCTGCAAGCGAGCAGGCTGAAAGTCCTTCCTAATGCGCTGTAAATGTGACACGACTGAAACTTCTCGTGTGAGATCATATCAATATGCCATCATTCATTTTATGGGAAGTGAGGTCACTGACAGTTGAGAAATACTCAGCGTAGGTGTTGCATACTGAGGTAAATGCCTCTCTGACCCAGCGCTGGTAAATCTGTACCTCTGACAAAATGCATTCCTCACTAATGAATGTGACCACGTTTAGTACAGTGGCCTGTACTGGCAAGGAGACAATGCGATATGAAGCAGAGGCTTCCACTGAATGTGCCGTGAGAGACATCCATGCCAGCACCACTGTTTATAAGATCCCGTTAAGCCCCCACTGAAGCCTGAAGCTCGCACTCTTGTACTTCAATTCAAACTGCTGTGATATGAAATTCTAAATTGTTGCAAGATTAGTTGGTTTTTTTTCTAATGCTATTACTCTGAAGGTGTATACTACACCTTCAAAGCTGGTAAGTAAACAAACACCACTGTGCAACTTAATACAGCTATTTTCATATACTGAGCTCATTTATTATTTTCAAGCCCTCCTATCGATATCTATATCTCTAGCAACATATGTGTTTTATAAATTATGCCAAATGATGGCTATTTTGGATTTCTGTACTCAAAAGTACAGAAATGATTGCATCATGCAATATTAAATTCTCATAAAACAACAATTCACTCATTATATTAAAGCTAAATATTGATTTATTTAAAAGGCACATAGAGGCCCATGGTATATTTGTGTTTTTTTCCCCCTTTCTTTCAAAAATAGGATATTCTTCAGAGAAACCAACATGTAGCTCAAGCTTGGATCTGGGAATGATGATACTGCCTTTTGCCAGACTAAGCCCTTGAAGGCGTTTTACTAATGCATTGCACTTCAAACGCTCAAAAGCATTCCATGCATTTATAGCTAGGCCTAAAATATGTAAGGGATTTGCATGAAAAATATTGCAGTGTTTATTCTCTGTTCAGTGTCTCCAGCAATTAGGAAAACTAAAGAGGAATTGCATCAGAGCATAAACACATTTAACAAGCATCTGGCTCATTTTCCGAGCTTGATTGCAGTGACCATTCCCCTAGTATTTGGTTTGTGAGGTTTATGCATATGGTTGGAGATAATTTTTTTTCTCCCTAAAATTGCCACTTCAATTAGGGAATTATGAAGAGGCTCTCAAAAAACACACTGATACTACCTTCCCTTATCACATACACATACATATTAGTGTACACACTGACTGGGGAAGACAATATACAGCGCAGGCATGCCTAATCGTTCACACTGGGGTTTTTAAGCTCTCTTCATCTAGCAATCTGGCCCTTAGGAGATGGAAACAAATTTAATTTGTTTTGATGTTCTTTCCTTCTTCTTCTTGTTTTTTTAAACTTGCATTAATATCACATTGGTACATTTGGTCATTTTTTCTCTAGGGTACAGCAATCCCATTTATAAACTACTGTATTCAAAGACAATTACAATGCAAGCAAACTACCCACCAGGACAAGAATCATCTCCCTTTTCTCCAGGAGTCTCAACACTTCTCCCTAGTCCTGTAGGATACAGTGGTTATATTCCAGCAATGAGCCACAGGGACACATTACCCCTCTCCACTGGCTGCCCAATGCGAACACATCAACTGCATGCTTGGTACATACCCGCTGGGCTCTGACTAGGCTAAAATGCTAATCAAATGCAACCAACCACTTCCTAAAATGATCTTATTCCAGAAGAAAAAAAGGTGGTTATTTCAAAAGAAAAATGTATGATAGTAGGTTTCTTTTGAATAAGCAATAATTAGCCTTTGAAGATGAGTAATCTCACTGGGTTAGTAGTGAAAGAGGGCAAGCAAAGGAACATCACAATTATGTCCAGGCCTTTGTTGGTAAATGAAACGATCCTGTGTTTTCCAGTACAATGACAGCCGAGCATTGTGTGGATTACAGTGTCAGTGAAACGAAGAACTGATAAGGCTAAGCTGCATCTTTCTGCAGTTATCAGTGCATAGCTACTGGGGTTTTGTTCTGCGAGTTATTGAGACAAGCAGCTTGATACTCAGGCTTTAGTATGCCATCACGCTGACCACATTACTAACGTGTCAATTACGCTTACTCATCACGATCCTTCTGAGGAAAGCTCTGTGACCCCAATGTAAATGCCCGGAGGTAAAGCTGATTGCATTGTTGTTGCATTAATAAGTCGAAAAATAAAACAACTAAAATTAGAATGGTTCTATAAAAAAACCCAAAAAACAAAAACATAGTTCATAGTTTCCTTCATCTTCAGCATCAAAGAACTATAATTGACACTGAAAAAGTAAACTTATAATTACTGCACACTATGATAAGGCTAAATGTTAGATACACGACCGTATATTAAGAACACAGACTCCTATCTCTTAAACAAACGTCTACAATGCAGAGCCTCTCATTTAAACCAAAGTTCAGCGAAATGGGTTAAGTTTTCAATTCATGTCTGTAATAGCTAACCTTTGACCTTATTGTCTTTTCTTGAGTCATCACCACAACTTACTTCTCCTTATAGGCACTAACAATAGTCAATTTTTTTCAATCAACAAAGGCTTTGATGACGAAGAACAGAGGATAGAAAAAGGAAGAGGGGTTAAAAAAATTTATATAAAAAGATAAACAATTTGGTCGAGGTGGACTGAGACACTGAGACACGTTTTTGGAAATCAGATTGTGAGTAATAAGCCTAATACGCCATTTTAGGTGTTCACATGCATTAGCTTTTATTGTTTCTCTATTACAGAGGTCATTCTCTTGTGACCATACACTGCAGTAATACACAATCTAGGAAATGCTCCACTGCACTCTGCATCTATTACTACTACGCCAATGTGTTGCTACAGCGCTGCTGCGTCGCAGGCTTTTTCAGCTGAACAGAAAGTTAATGCATCCCCGAGGCTCTGTTTGGGTGAGATATAACCATAAATATTAAACATCAGATATTGATTGCTTTTTAATTCATGTATCTGCTGCTATGAACTACGCAAGAACTTCAAATAAATCTTTAGGTGAGATAACCTTATCCGTTTTATTATTTTCAATTTTTTTAGATTTTGACAGACACAATTAAGATACAGTACTATTAAACCTATTAGTGAATAAGCTAAAAGAGCGAGTGGTATACAGCTTTAATTTGGTGGTTAATATTCAAAAGAGAAAAGTATAAAAGTAAAGCAGTCTATTACTGAATCAGCTTATCACTATGAGCCCCGTGTCTCGGGTTTCAAGCTGAGCTGTTATTTTCTGAAGAGGCTGATCACGAGGGCCAGGCACTAAAACTGCCTTAGTGCAGCCTGTAATGTGACATTATTAGGGTCTTTTGATCTCAAAGGCACAGACTCAAAGCTATTTAATTCTTCCCCTTGATCATTCATGTCAAAACACCATCATAAAAATCAAAGAGACAAAAAAAAGGTAGCAGTGGCCAGTGATGAGATAACCTCTGCTGGCATGTTCAGGCTTCAGGTCTTTGAAAGATTGTTTTAATCATACCAACAAATTGGTTCCTGTCTCTGCTTGTTTCAGAGAGACGAAGCAAAGAAATTAGCCGCAATGTTAAAAAACCTGATGGGAGACAACGGCGGCCATCGTCTCGTCACAATGCAGTTTGTGAAATAAGAAATAAGAATCTGATAAGTAAGACGTCTTCACATAAACACTTGTTAAATATCACACCAAATATAATGCGAGGGAGTTAAAAAGCTAGAAAGGACTTTTACTTGGATACAACAAACCACACTGTTAATTAAAACTTTGATTTGGACTGGAGTGAGGTTGTGCAAATGAATGTTCAAGACAAGGCTATTTCCCAGCAGATTGACCACAATTTTGATGTTACCAGTTGTTTATTAGAATGTGATTAACTTCTGACAAATTGCCTAACCTCTCTATGTCAAGTAATGACATGGAGTTCATTTAATATAGAAAGTTAGTGGACCTCGATGCTGAGACGCCTGCTTTTCAGACACTGCATGCATACCTGTGTTTTAATATAGTTTTATAGGTGGCGGTGCACAACCAACATGAATGACTACCCTTTTAGACGTGCACACCATTCAGTTATTTTAAACAAAATATGTGACCTTTGACTTCTGAACGAGCTAGATCCCACCCGGAATTGTTGCCACGTTGATAATATTGACCAATATTAACTTTGTGCCATTGATGATAAATGAAAAGTTTAAAAACTAAAGACAAGATGGAAGAAACACCCTTCATGTTATGAGTGTTAATGTTGCACCAGAACCAAGAAGGCACTCTGGAACTTCTCTGATAGCAATGCACATTCCGAAAGCTGCAAATAATCCGAGTCTGAATCAAAGGTAACTACAAATAACTAGATATAACAGATAGTGAAATGCTTGTGTTTTGTGTGTCTGACAGAAAAAAGAAAGATATATCAGAATATTGGCTTTTTAAAACACCAAACATTAGTATCGGCCTTAAAAATCTTATATTGGCAAAGCCAATGCTGGTCATTTTTCTGTGAAAGCTCCAATGCAAGTTTTTCTAGATTGAAGTATCAATTCTATGGTAAGAAAATTTGATATTGCACATATGTCACATACCTGTGACAGTTCTCTCTGTCACAGGTATGTCTAAGTGCATATTAACATGAAAATGACCAATTCCTGTGTGATGACAGGAGCGTGGTGAAGCAATCTTACTTTTCCCGTGTCTGCAAAGAGCCTAACAAAATGGTATGAATAATACTACGATTCAGAAGCACTACTTCCCATCTGTTTGTTGAGTCATAATTGCACATTTACAAGTGAGTGGAAGTCAAGCAGACTTTTAAAGTGGGTGGAATAAAAAAAACAACATCCTGTATACTGGAAAACAACAGTAGAAAAATGTACAAGGCATAATAGGGAAGCCAGCCTGTGTGCACCATACATACAAAGGAATTTTATTTCTTTCACCTTCTTTCAGCTTTTTTTTTTCCTGGATGTGTTTTCGTGCTTGACTAATCTCAAGCACAAATGCCATCCTAAAGTCGACCCGATGTTTCTTTTTTTAGCTTTGCTTTTTGTGTAAGGACAGAATAGGACATTTAGGGAGTTTTTGGAGTGCAGGAAGATCAAATGTCTCCTAAGCATTTGCAGAAATGCCCATTATAGCTTCAACCTATGCTGAGAGCCACCAAGATCAACTCCAATTCAAGGACTGCATCTGAATATAAAGTACATGTCTTTATTTTAACAATTTTCTCAGCAATGATGACTCAATATTAATCAACAAAAAAGTGATAGCTAATAAAAAAAGATGCTTTTTTTTTTTTTTTTACAACGTCTCTGCCTTCACAGGGAATAAAGCCTGTGCCTACTTTGCATAGCTCTGTTGTCAATCAAACCCATGCAAATGACTAGTTCAGGTAAAGACTGTTACAGTCCACTGCATCCAATTACAAACCTAACCACACACACAAACGTGCCATTTTTGTTCACTTTTTTGATTTTTCTTCTTAAGATTCACACCAAAAAAAAAGTATGCTTACACATTCTCACATATACTGTTTCCCTTGATCCATGTGCATGCTCACAATAGTCCAGCGCAGCAAGCTGGGGGATTTTATACAACAGAGAGAGCCTGTAAATGGAGGGATGTGATTCACTTACCTGCAGAATATCATGTAAAATAAAAGCTGTTGAAAAAAAAAATGCGTGGGGATATGGGACCAGTTCCGGGGCCATTATGTCACGTATAGCACAGTCACAAGTTCAGGCTGAGCTTTCGAGAACAAAGCTAATGGAATTCCTGCTTCTCTGCCTTTTGCTGTGTAGAAGTCAGGGCACAGGGAGAAACAAGGAGAATGCATGTGAATCTGCTTTGGCTGGGAAACAAAGCATCAGACAAAGGAAGATGAGGCTGACAGCCTCTGGAGTAGACTATTGTATTGTAAGATCGAGGCTGCTTCTGCATCTCTCTCGAAGAAAGAAAGATGAATTACTGAGTCATTCACACAGGAAAAAAAATACGTATGCATCAATATAAACTGTAAAAAAATTAAATTATGCATTAATCAGCTGAAATGTTGCTATAGGGATGGAATGTGGATTTTTACATTTCAAAGCAAAAATATTAGAGTAGGAGAAAAGGAGCTGAGAGAAAAAAAACACTCTTTTGCCAAAAAGGCCACAAGGACATTTAAATGCTTCCCTTTCAACCTAAACAAAGCAAATGAGTCACCGTGGTAGGCAGACCATTACAGTCACAGCTACCAACCATTATCCTCATTTTACTCACTTGCCCTATGCCACACACCATGAGACACTTGGAAATCTCTCTCTCCCTCGCTCTCCAAAACCCTTTCACATGAACAAAAACAAACCAACGTGATTTTGAAAATCTCGGCACTGCGGAGTTAGCGTGCATCTTCTGAAACGCTGGGTAGAAGAGACAACGTAAAAACAAAAATTAACCATCAAAACAATGACAGGAAGGGAAAAAAACCCTGTAAGGACCGAAATTCTTCAAAGACAGGGATTACTGCCGCTGCCAATATACAGAGTGTGCGCGTTTGCCATTGGTACATTTGAATCAATACGTGTCAAATTCTGCTTGAAACACAATTAGCCCGTGTTTAAAGAAAAAGACGGAAAATACACAGAAGGAAGATTAAAGGTAAGTCCAATGTTCCCCTCAAAAGCTTGCACGTCAACACATGACAGCTTGTTATTTGCTGCACCAGTCGAAGAAAGCAAACAGCAAGGAAACCATGCATTTGTATGAATTTACAAACAGTGTCTTAGTGTGTCAACTGAGCTTATCCTTTTGCACAGTTTTTTTGGTTCCTGGGGATATCAAGCCACAACTGAGATGGTGAATGCATGCAACTTCTTTTGACCTGACTGAACCTTCGCACCCCCACACTCAGTTCGAGCTCAAAGAGATCAGCTAAGTGGAATAATAGGAGTGTGGGGGTGGTTGGGTGCTGTTATTCTACAGCTGTATCAGCCACAAGCCTTTACTGCGAGGCAATTAACATCCATCTCAAATCTTTATCTCAAAGCTGAATTTAAGTTTATTTGAGTTAGAATATAAAGGATAAAAATAAAAAATGTGGATCAAACACACACTTAGATCAAAGCGGATAAAAAAAGGTGCAGGAAGAGGAAAATCTTAGAAACCTGCCCTTTGTGCGAACAAGGAGTTTAACCTCCTAGGACCTGGCGTCCACATATGTGGACATCACATTTTGGGCTATTTAGACCAAAATACTCAATTTTGCTCTACAACTGCCTGATATCCACTTACAAGGACATTATACTGCTACTGTTCTATCGAAATTTTAAACAAATATCCTCATATGTGGCTCTCATTTGTCTCAGAAACAAAAATTAGGTAAAAAAAAAAAAAATTTGGTAATTCTTTGTTTTTACATTCATCGGGCCCCAATATGCCCAAATATCAAAGAGAAATTAAAAATGCATGCCGTGGAAGAGTTCGGGTCTTAGGAGGTTAAAATAAGGCAATTTACAAGAGCAAAATGACTGTATGGATGCAAATATACATATGTGCATTAACAAACATGCACAAAAACAAGCAGGTGACAGCATAATTCATACATTGACAAGATCAAAAACAGAAGAGAAGCAAAATAAGCATGACAACTTTAAAATGAGCTGCCGAACTGGCCATTTTCTACAAATCCCGAAAGACACAGATCATCTGACTCATACTGTACAACAAGCTTTTTATTGGTGATTCCACAGTTTCATTACATCAGTGGAAATACACCTCTGTATTGAAGTAGTCTGCCAAACGTTTACTTTAAAATGAACTTCTCTTCTGTGGAGAAAGTTTCTTGGCATGATCTATTGAACCGATTTTGTGTAGTGTAGTGTCGTTTTCTGTAATGCTGTTTTAAATGGATATTAAAATGGTTAAAGAAAAATGTGGCAATCGTGCAGATATTTAACTTTTTCTAATATAGCCATTTTTTTTTTAAATTGTTGATTTTTAAATATGATTTGCAAGCAAACCGCACAAGCAATGCTGCAACCAGTTGTTTATCTCATTTGAGTAGAAAGTCGGTATGTTGCGCGTGACAAGCAGTTTGGGTAGAATTCAGAATTTTTATTGATTTTTGTTTCTGTTTTTTTTTGGGGGGGGGGGGGGGGGTCTTTATTGCAGAAGTTTAGCCTCTGTCGCTCAATGTGGCACCAATTTGTAAAAGAGACACATCTTTTTATTGGAGCAGCTCACTTTCATATGCATGACTATTTTTTTTTTTTTGTTCTGAGCAGAAGCAATTTAACACAATCCAGTCTAGAAAATTGACATGCTGCATTGGAGTCTTCACATTATTCAGCAAGAGCAAGATTAAAACTACCACAAAAAAAAAGAAAAAAAGAGTCTAATTCAAAAAAAGTTTTCCATTCCAAAAAGCCTGTTGATCAGACAACATGTGCCCATTTTAACAACGTGTAGACATGAAGATGTGTACGCTTGCACAGTTTCCTCCTCCCACTGTGCACAAAAAATCTGTTTTGCAAATCACAGATATAAATTCATATTCGAAGTCCCTCCGTGGTAACAGTTGCTCGGTGCAAATGCAACATCAGGTGTGAACAATTAGTCCTGGCATCGGTCCAGCACAAGGAAGTGTCTCCTCTCACAAGCATTATCCGTGTTAGGGGAACAGTTGAACATTACCATGTGGGGAGCATGTCTGTGAACTGGACTCTGTGAGACGAGAGCCCTCTTTTTTTTCTTTTTTTTTACTCCCATGTAATCAGCTGAACTAAGTGGGTTAAAAAAAAAAGAATCTGTGCAGCTGTGCTTTATTATACACACAATGACTCCCAGATTAGGGAAGCTGGAAGTAGCGAGGAAGGGAATAGATGATCAAGGGAGAGGAGGAAAGGGAGCTACAAACACATCTGTCCTCAGTTTGTCTGCAGCTAAAACACCACACCGCAAGCACGGCCATGTACAAATCTGTCTTCGCTTGGAAAGGCCGCCTGCGGAAATGTTTCCAGACCTCGGGTTTTTAATGCGAGGACTCGTGGGAATACTCTGTTGCCTCATGGTGATAGCGATGTTCGTCAGGGTCACACTAACATCGAGAGCGGTGGCACAAACAAGCAGGTGGCACAAACATGTGAATCACTGCAGACAGCTCCTCACACCGCCGGCCAGTCTCTGCATGTGTATCACATATCATTGCCCAGAGTTTTACAGCGAATGCTTTTTCTTCATGTGCCCATTATTTAAAAGTAAGGGGAAAAGCAGCCTGATTTGTCAGCACAATTCTTTTGTTTGGGCTTTTTCTTTCTTATCTCTGTGCGATGCAAATGTGAAATATGGTTTTCAAACTTTAAGCATGCAAGCGATCATGCTGCCTCCACGTGAGTCACGCTAACAGACCCGGAGACATAAAGAGCGAGATACATAGAGGAGAGGGAGAGAAGTGAGGTGCTATGTTTGGTTGGTGCTGTCCGATCATTCTGCTTCACTGGAACCTCTCGGGCAGGAAAAAATAAATAAATAAATAAATAAAATGCCGGTTTACAGAGTGTTATGCCAGCCGAGGCAAGATTCACCAAGAAAACATCCCGCTGTCATTAGAGCTTACTGAAAAGCCTTTCTATCTCCCTTAGAAGAGCTTACGCATAGAAAGTGATTAAACATCAAACCACACTGTTGCACCCTAATCCAACGCCAAATTCCTGATGTGTTCCGCTGTTTGTCTTGCTTTCTTCCTTTATGTATTCATTTGAAAAGACAAACTAATTCACATTGAATCCTGTGCTTGAGAAGTTCTGGTAAGACTTTTTTAAAGGAGAATTACAACTTACTTAACAAAAAAGGTATTCTTTTGGGGGTGTTTTTTGGTTTTGTTTTTTTAAGGACACTGGTCCACTTTTTCATTACTTGGAAAAGGCCAAAGTCGGATCACGTTGGCAGGAACTGGCCAGCAGGCACATGACGCGGGCGCGATACAGCACTGCTTCTTTGTTGGAAATATGTGTTGGAATTAAATTGTTCCAGGTGGGGTCCTGTTTTCTTTAAAACTCCTCCGATAGGCCTGCAGGTACGAGAATAGCAGTTCTCAAGACTGAAAATTGATCCTATTTTTTAAAGCACATGAACAGACCAGGAGGAGTGATGGGGGTTGCATCTCGTGGTGTGTGGCTGATTTTATTGCTCGCACTGTTTCTCATCTAGGGCTGTTCTCCTCAATTATCCACATGCCTCTGATTCACTGGAGTGGGCACAGGAATTAAGTTTTTTTCTTTTCTTTTTTTACGAGTTTAATCTCATTACTTTCATTGGCTGATAAAACTCTCTGGTAGAGGTAAGCTTATTATTTATTGTTTTGAACAAAGTGTATCTGCGCAAAGTGTGTGACCACCCTCGGATGAATACAGGGATTCGGACAAGCAGTTCAGGGGTGATAACAATAAACTTTTATTTATTTATTTATTTATTTTCATATCTTATGTGGTCGGGGTATGGCACAGCTGCTTATGAACTAATATGATCTCCTGTGCTACTCAATTTTCTCTAGGACCACACAGGACAGATGCGGCAATATACATGGACACTCAACATGTACAGCCTAATAACTCATATTATATGAATTCAATAGCACATGTCTATGGTGCTGCATGGTTGTTGATAGGAGCAGTAAAACAAACTTTAATAGCTCAGTTTGTTAGGCCCGCTAATGATCAGCAGTGATGACAGTTGAGCTGTAACTCACTGTCCATCTCCACCTCAATGCCAGAGCAGACTGTAATTCTCATCCTAACACTATACATGGGTGTCGAAGAGATGCTCCACCAAAGCCGAGCGCGCATAAATAACTTTCTGCTGACATTTTTACAGTCTCAACAGCTCTGTGACGTCACCACAGTCTTTGTGGAGCCCTAAAGCTCACCACAGTATCTGATTCACCAGCTCTTGTTTTTGAACGAAAGCATAACACTGGATACTTTGGAAGGTTATTCATCAGCATGCGATTTGGCATCTGCGGGCAAAAAAAAATTTGTTAGCAGAGGTAGGGCTTTGGCAATGCAGCAAAATACAGCAAACATGTCATGCTATGAGATCACAGACTGCTGGCCAGCTGTGTCTGTTGATGCAGTGGAAACCTTTTAAGCTCCTGCAGCATATGGTTTGAATCATGCACATCAGAGTCAGACTGAGTTTTTAAAAACAAGCAAAAGGTCCCGCATATTTGCAAATGCTGAATTAATTAAAAAACTGAAGAACACATTTCAAATGGATCTTGATGTGCAGAAATGCTGACAGCGTACTTGTGTTACCAAAAGAAAAACACTTAGCCGGCTGTTTCATGGGCGTCCAGCAAATGTTTTAAATTAAAATCTAGATAGCTTTTGACAGTGAGCATCGCTCGGTTTGACCCTTTAAGCAGCAACATGCATTTTCCACCTCTAAAAATACTTTTAAGCTGGAACAGCTCAGGTGAAATCAGACTGGTTCAAATTAAATACTGTAAACCACAAACTCTTTCTATCAGCACAGGAAAGCGCTGTGCGTGTAGCGTTAACATGCTAGACTACAGGCTACAATGCCCGCCTTCGCCTGCACATTTTCAGTAGTAGACACACATTAACAACAACTGCCAATCACGCAGATGCAAAACTTTAGTTTATTGAGTGCGAAGGCCGTCCTTTCTTTGAAAGGCATTATGCCATTTTTCAAGCACATTACTGCACTGAGAGAAAAGAAAATCAACATAAAAGCAGAGAAAGTGTATAAAAAGACAACACTGAGAACCATTAAGTCCAGCTGTGTAACTTGCATTACTAAAGTGTCAACCAGGGGGCTGTTAAAATCATTAACACTGCACACAAAAGGCAGGAGGGGAAGGGCAACAGGATTTTTTAATGACTGATTAAACAAACACAGCAAAATGGTAACTGATGAGTCGCTTATTGAAGACATTCAAAAATACTTTGGACTATAACATCGGCCTAATGGGTCAGCTCCTTTTTCTAAATACATCAGGCGGTATTATACCCCTTTTTTCTCATACTGTTCAGCATTATAAATATACAGATATCAATTAAAATGCTTGAACAGTGGAGACAATCAGTTGTTATTATGTTTATTCCCCTTGTAGCTGACAAGATGGTCTCCTTGGTGCGAAATCTAAAACCTCTAAGGCCAGAAATGGTTAGCTGATATACTCGGATACAGTCTGGGAAAGGGCGTTGTCCATGAACCTCAGCGCGTTGCTTCATCTTACATTACACATCCCCCCCACCATCCTTTGTGCACAGGGACAATAACAGCATTTGAGCGGAGGGCATCGGAGGGATGTCGAGGGGGGATCCAGTTACCTTCCCAACCACTACCTTAGCAACATACGGAAGAAGTTCAGTTGCATGACAACAGGTATAGCTTACTTTATGTGTATCTGTGCTACTTCACAGCTTGAGGGGCTTTTTGTCCAGCGATTTTTACCAAAAAAAACAAAAGCCCTGCAGAAATCCAGTGACAAACGTATAACTACTTTAACATGCAAGCAAGTATCTGGCTTATCAGCAAACTCACAAAAATCAAAGCACTAACGCTCCTTGTGTTTGTAGAAAACTAATAGTATTACCTCTCTCATTTGTGCACTCATTTACATAATGTGGGTGTAGAGAGGTCAAAGATCACCCCCATAACAAATCCCTTTCAGGAAGAGCACACAATGGGCAGGAGCTGAATGCTTTGAGCCTAGCAGCAAAGGGGAAAGTAGCTCCTCCCTCGGTGCTGCGTTCCTTCAGCTCTCTACTATAACCCCTTATATTAACCATTTGAAAAGTATCTTACATGCTGCATTGTAACCTGAAGCAGTCCATTGCATATTACTTTTTGGCCAAACAAGAAGAGCAGAGGGAACAAGACAGCAAGACGTGCTACAAAGGCATTGTGAAGCAAAGAGAAAGAGGAGGGGGTAAAAGTAGTCCTCTGCTTGTAGATGTTTTATTGTATCCTGGCCCATGGCAGAAACTGCAGGGCTTCTTTCAGCTGTCACATTAAAAGACCCATCCATCAGAAAAAGAGCAGACACTTTCCACTGTGCTGGCCAACACTTTTTAAAACAGCTAGTGTAAATAAGATTTCCATTGGCACTCATTATAGCCAGCATACAGGCAAGGCTAACATTCCACTGAAAGAAAACAATTAAATTACAGACATGGTGGGCGGGGGATTGTTGCACACTAAACAAGCATAGCGGAGAATTTACTTTCTCTAGAATACAACCCACCTAAAAATGTATGTTCATTCAGCACTGTCGTTAGCGCACGACGTTATAAAAGCTAGAAATACGATTTCATCCTCAACAGCTGTTGAGGATGAACAGTTAGTCTGAGGGCGGCTGCTTCGGAAACCTAACAATTAAATATCGTGACTTCTGTCAAAATAACAGCAGATGCATTAAAGTGTCAGCAGCTGCGATATTTGAAGATAATGTGTTGTGTTTCGAGCTGGTGTTTTTATGCGAAAGGAGGTTAACATGACAGCTGTAGCAACCCGGGATACCGGGAAGACCTGTAAGCACAAACATTTGCCTTTTGACCTCACTGGAATCCACATTAGGAGGTCATCGGCATCACAGATCCCCTCACCCCCACCCCTTGCAGATCAATGGCAGCTGTGCAGTGCGTTTTATAGGCCAAACAAAAACCAGAGTTAGGATTTTATTAGCGCTTACAACAAATTACATTTTTATTCTCATCGCAATATGAACAAAAGCAGAAATTTAACTTTATTTACGTGCGGCATGGATTTACACTCACCTTTCAAAAACTACATAATGTTTAATAAAAGTTTGAATATAATTAGTCCATTAATTATTAAGTGAGCATAGGCTAATCCTTGTTTGAGATCCTTGTTAGCAGTATTGCATATTGATCCAGATATACGCAGAAGCTCTAAAACAGATATACATGCTTCAGTATTTACTTTGAGCCATATTGTCATTGCTAAAAATATACAATGCTAACTAACGCTTGGGAGTCGCCTCAAATCGTGCCAGTTTATTGTCTAAAGCGGGGGTTTGATGTTGTCGTGCATGAACAATATGACAGTAAAACTATGCCTGACTGTGCGCCTGGAGTAAATTAAATTACCATCCATCTCATGACAACCGGTTTCACAGAACCAAGTACACATTTGCATATATTTACTAAGAAAGAGAGAATAATGGACAAATGATGTGAGTGGTAATATGAGAAGCCTCCTTTTTGTACCACAAATCCATCAGGTTATCATCACCGGGATCGTTTGTTTTCTTCCATGAAATACTAAAATGTCTGATGTTGTCCTTGCAAATGTCTCTTTCAATCCAGTCAGAGTCTTCTGCTCAAATAGACCAGTGGGAGCTGAGCTTTTAAGATCCATGTAGCATATGGAACACACTAAACTGAGAGGGAGTGGCGCCCATGGGTTAGATTTAAACATGGACAGACAGCTGGTGCTGTGAGCTAAGACAGCAGAGAATTTGTATGGAATTCAATTCCTCCTCTTTTACGGCTGTGGAATTGTGGGCAAATTGTGAAGCTCCTCTGTTAAGAACATTAAAGGGTTTTTTATGAGCCTGCTTGCAGAGAATGGGTCATTTTAATGAGGGGGTAATGTCCAGTCCATGCTCCTCGTCGCTTTAACTGCACGCTGCCTCAAAGCACACGTTGGACCTTCAGCCACATCAGGGACATCTGGCCCCTCCATCTACAAACATGGCCCTTAATGGGCAATTACAAAGTCCAGAGTCTGGGAATATGCTTCGATTTATAGTTCCAATGCATCCAAACCCAGAATCCTCTGTCTATCATGACCACATTAGGTTACATGAGACAGGAGGCCCATCAGACCTAATAAGCCTTATCCTTTCCAGAAGATGGCCATTAAACTCCCTCCTACTATGCCAGCACAGCCATCAGCACCCAGTCTAGTAAATTAAACAAATGAATGGCGTCCCCAGTATTACAATTAAAGCATTGAATAACATCAAACAATGAAGCTCATTGACGATCTACACTCCATGAAGAGAATTAGATAAGTCAGTTATAAATCACTTATGGGGAAGACGTTCAGTGTGTACATTTTCTTTCAGTCTTTTAATGTCAGGCTCATATTCAGTCCTGATGAATGCCTGAATGTTAGCTTTCAGGAAGGGAGGGTGTGAGAGAGGCAGCTTGCACAGCACCATTTCAGTTGCCCCAAACAACCTGTGGCTTTTGCCAAGTTGAGCCCTCTTAATTTAAGTTCCTCTCTTCTTATTTCACTCTGCCTACGTCCTTTTTTCAGTTGGGGGTCTCCTGTTTTTATTAAATCCCCTCCCCTCCCTTTCGTTACAAACACAACCATGTTATCCATGTCAAATCCATTGGAGTCAGCCTGGGGAAGTCAATATGGAGCCAATAGATTATGCGCTTTTTATTAAATGCTGAGGCAGACTTTGCCGAGAGTATGACAGAAAGCTTTAAATAACTAACTTTTTAAAGGCAAGAGTTTTTAGTGGAAGGAAAAAAGATTTTTTGATATAAAAAAAGTGCAGTGTATACAATACACAGTGAGCCAAGAGCTTAATGAAAAGTTGGGGGGGGAAATGAGTTGTAGTAAACTCTGAAACAATGAGGGATTTTTGTAAGGACCAGAGAAAATTAATGAAATGCAAGCAAATAACAGAAAAAAAATGTTGGTCAGATTCTTTACTCCTCCAGAGTAGATGCAAAAACAGAAATGATACATGTATGAAGTATCAACTTGGTGAAAAACCAAAATTATGGCAAAAACACAAACACAAAGCCTAGTTTTCCACTGTCTTATTTCTTTTAGCAATTAACACCTGCCAACAGCCTTTCACCCTCCTGTCCTGAGCCGCAGGTGTGAGGAGACCAATGTGTGACCTGATGAAAGGCACACTGCCAGTCTAGTGGCAAACAGTCATTTCCCCTCACTGATAGGCCACTCTTAATTTAGAGCAGCCTAAGGAGGTGTTCTTAGTCACCACCACACACACACACCAACACTCACCGGCACCGACACTAAAAATAAACCATTACCACCAGCACGGCCCACAAGTCGCACATCAACCACAGCAAACCAGCTATTCCCTGCCTGATAAGATAGCGCGTCCTGAAATTAAACACAGGCAGAAAAAGGACAGACAAAGGGGTGAACACGGGTGTCACAGGTGAAAGTATAAATCACCACCTGTACAGGACTATTGCTCCTACTCTTCTCCCTGCTCACCCAATGGCCGGAACCCTAGAAGTGACAGTGAATACTAACAATGCGAGCTTGTGTCTCACGGGCCTCCGTACAGCAGGCGCAGAGTAGAATCATAAATGAGCGACTTTGACAGAAAACAGCATAGGCTTATAGGAAAAAAAAGGGGGGTGAAGGATGAGCAGCAGAGGACGCAATGAATTTAGAGGTTGGGGGATTTTTTGATATGACAGGGGGTAGTTATTTGCTGGCAGCAGCAAGCCCTTTACCAACAAAGGGCCTTTCATATTTCCTGTGAACAGAGACAGAGACTCCCATTAATCCCAAAGGGAGGGCTCATCGCATGCTTCTAGACCGCACATAAATTACTTTTCTTATACCCTTCCTCCCATTACTTCTCACTGTTTAGAGCATCACGACAAACGAAAGAAAACAGAAGTTGGCTCCGCATCTTTTATGTTTGAGGCCACTCTTAAAAAAACTGTTATGTTAGCGCTAACTCATACCACATGTGCCAACGTTTGCCACGTTTCAAGCCGCAGCCAGGAAACTGTGGCTACCCCACTCTCTGCGTGACTCTCCTCATTTCTGTCTTTCTTTCTGATACGGGAAGAGTGAAAGAATAATGCCCAGCTGTCACGTTTTCCAGCAGATGAAACCCCCCTCTGACGGGCAGAGAAAATGCCAATCCCCACTTAGCCAGCACAGAATGGAATTTAACGGTGGTGCACAGGCGCATGTATACACATGCTTAGACCCCTTGCTGGTCTGGTAGAGGGCATGATAAGCAACTAAGGAACCACCGTTTTCACCTGTGGGGCATGCTAGCAATGGATCTGCTAGAAGTGGATAGCAGTGAAATGGACATTGATATGAATTGGAGAAAAAAGAACTAACATCACTGCATGCCACCTGTGTCTCAACTGCCTTGTTTCAAACAGACACAAATCAGCACAAATCAATTGCATTTTCCAAGCACACTGCAGCAGGACGTATAAATGAAACCCAGGGTTTAGGCGACGCAAAGGCTAGACGCTTTCTGTGACCGGGATTCATAGAATGCTGCTCAGATGTTTTTAAATACCTACAAAGATGCTTTGGTTGTTAGTCTCACTGTCTGTAAAAAAGCAACACCAGCCACACTGTTGCTGTGAGACTAAGTGTTGCTGAAATTTGTACGAATCTTCTTTATAACACAGTGATTTGCTGACATCGTCAGGTAATTCATTTATGCAGCTCTGCTTTAGAAATGGCATCACTCTAAATAAAACATCTAAATTCTCATATCCTAATAGCAGCTGCATGCTTGCATGCACTATATGCATAGTCTAAATTCTGAAAAACATAAGTGCATTTAATTGAATGCTTTTTTTTTGGTCTATGGAAAAGCCTCAGAGTGCAAAACTTCAATATATTGTAATTCCGAAGATGTTTGCGACTGTGTTGACAGTCAAAATTAAATAAAACTAATACACAGCACTGACACTCATAAATAAATATTCTCTTCCAATTAACTACCCAATCATTCAGCGGATGCATAAATGAACAATGTGTGCCAGTGTTGCCCACTACAGTCACTCTGCACAGAATAAGCCTGGTAAATGCAGAACAAAGCCTTGTTTGTGTGTCTGACCTCAGCTCTCCAAGACAACACATTCTTGGTAGGACAGAGGGGAAACATTCAAACGGGTTCACCGCAGTTGTTTTTCCGCTATTTATCCAATAAGATCTCCTTTAAAAGACAAGCTCTGTGTGTGTGTGTGTGTGTGTGTGCGCGCGCGTGTGTGTGTGTGTGTGTGTGTGTCCTGTGAGGAGAAGGGTGGGGGAGGAGACAGCAGCTTTAAACAAACACTAAGTACTGACTTAATATGCCATGTCAACCTGATGTTCTATGCTCTTGGTAAATCATCAACAGCTGTCTGTTGTTTAAAAAAAAGTTCTTTGTTTACTCTTTGAAAGGATAATCAGTGGTACAGTGTTTTTGCAAAATCACCTCACCATCATTGCTCCACAAAGGAGTGATGTGAGTGAATGCTAATTTCTCATTTCCAGTAAAAACCTGACTCAAACACTAATGACAAATGGACTAAGGTGGCCAGCTAGTGTTCGGACTGTGTGTTTCTGACTGACAGCCCTATCAACCACCAACCGAGATTAGAAATGGCAAACTCCATGAGAGCAGAACATGATAAGTTAAAAGGTTACAAACGGCCAAAAGCGCCAGGGCTGCATAGTTCAAATAAACATCGCTTTCATTTTATTAAAGCGACATTATTTACAATACAGGGCAAAAGTCTAAAGTCAGATAGGTGCTGCAATTTATTGAGAAAAAAAACATAAAAACAAAACAAAAACAGCACGTGTACAAATCTACAGAGCTTGAAAGTCAATGTTTGGTATGGTCACCTTTTTACTTCAACACAAGCTTGATCTTAAGCACCTCTTTTGTTTTTTCTTTAAGTAGTCTTTGGGACTAGTTCTCTGGACTTCCTGAAGGACATTCAAAGAGCTCTTCTCTGGGTGTTGGCTGCCTTTTGTTCTGTTCTTTGTTAAGATGACCCCACACTGCTTCAATAATGCTGAGGTCCATTGTGGGTTTTTCTATCCAGCTATGCCTTTACTGCATTGGAAGTGCGTTTGGGATTATCGTCATGCTGAAAAGTGAAGCCAATCAGACGCTTTCCAGGTGGTACTGAATGGCAGATCAAAATCTCGCTGTACTTTTCTGCATTCATAATTCGTCAGTTTTGACAAGATCTCCAACGCCGTGTTTTACAGAAGATTGTACCTCCCGCTGTTGTACCTCTCTCCTTACCTGCTTCGTACATACTGACGGCAATTTAAACCAAAAACTTTCATAAAACCTGTTGCCACTAATTTTCAGCCCAGCTTTCATGTCATTTGGTGTACTTTAGCCTTTTTGTTCCTCTTTCCCTCACTTAGAAATAGCTTCTTGGAAGCCACTCTTTCACTCAGACCATTTGTGAAGAGCAAGTGGGGGGTAACTAAACGGTCAAATGCATCTTTCAGGTCCTGTGTCAGGTCTTTGCTCTATTTTTCCTATTTCTTAAGGACATGAATTTCAGATACTGTGACAGGCTGCTGGCTTTTGTTTTTCCATGAACGATCCAGTAAGTAA
The DNA here is from genome assembly GCF_036321145.2 of Pelmatolapia mariae. Taxonomy (NCBI): domain Eukaryota; kingdom Metazoa; phylum Chordata; class Actinopteri; order Cichliformes; family Cichlidae; genus Pelmatolapia; species Pelmatolapia mariae. Next base: position 17,768,588 of record NC_086243.1, read on the forward strand.
CTGGACAATTAAAAAACACAGTCATCTGAAAAAGGTTAGGTAAAAGGATTGGACTGAAAATGAGTGAAACAGCAGCCAAAGTTGAATAAACCCAAATTTAAAAGACTTTCAGAAAACCTTGAGAAATGCTTATTCAGAACCACTTTAAAACCTTACAAGAAAGTCTCCTCAGAAGTAAAATATAAAGAAATGAGGGGTGGCTCAAGACTTTTGCACAAACCTTACTCTTCTCTCTGACAAATTTCATGGCTTTTTTTTTTTTTAAGAAATGCTCAGTGTGAAGTGCTGCTATCGGTCACAGACTGCAAAATGTCCCACATTCTGAGGCGGCCCCTGTGCAAAGACGCCGTCTGGATTGAAAATGTTAGGATGTTACAGCTTATTCCTGTTTCTATATCTGTATCTGCGACTGAAAGGGCACAGGCAACTCACACCTCCAAGAGAAATGAGGAGAAAGTAAAAAGGTTATGAGTGATGTTGCAAAACTATCTCGCCACTGTGTTTTCAACACACATTGTAAATTTCAAATAAATACACGCTGAAATTCAGCCAGATTTATTTATTTTTGGCTTTACTTTTTCATTTCCAGCATTTTGTGCTCCTCCTCTTTTGTAACTGAACTGTGTGTGAACCTGAGATTTAGGTGACAGCCATGCTTAGCTACAGTGTGATCATACCCTAAGTGCATGTTTTTCCATCAGCTGCCACCCACTTGTCTGCAGCACCAGCTCGACGTATAAGCTCTTGCGATATGGAGCTTTTCAGGTCCAAAATACACACTCCCACTCATACCCACCCCTGCTACCCACAGGCCAAGATAATATTTTTTTCCAGTTTTATACTGTACATTTTGATAAACAGTCCATTTAAGCACAAAAACAAGCCCCACCAGCGTAACGCATAAGTAGGCACTGCACTCACCAACAGCACGCTCAAGCACGCAATTCTCATGCATTAGTCCTTTTACCTCAACCTATATCTATCTTCCTACAAACAAACACTTGAAAAAACAGCAGCCCTCCTTGGAGGATGGTGTAAGTAGCATAATTTTACTGATTCTCTAAATTGGACTATAGTGAAGCACGCACGCAATATCTGAGGTACATATGTGAAAGAAACAAATGCACGATATTAAAATTGCCCTTATTTTAAACCGCACTGAGAAAGTTGTCTAATAACTAAAATACATTTATGGTACAAGTCTCTTGTTTTTATCCATTTTCTTTTCCACTGGGATGTAATTGCAGACCTATATACAAGCAATGCATCACAGAGAGAAGAGCTTCTCCACACTATATAAAACCGGTTTTAGTTGAATCCCGTAAGATAACAGGTATGATTATGAACACAAAACCAGCGGGGCTGTAAAAAAAAATAACATCATAGCATGTTGATCCAATATAAATGCATCCCTCCCACAAGATTTTACAGGCTGGGAGCTCAGAGGGAGGACAGGGCTGAAATAACATGTACTCAATCTTCTCTATTCACAGCTCTGGTTCTCCACAGTCCACACAAACATTCTTTACATGCTTCATTTTATTCAAATGGTTTTTCTGCCTGTTAGATTACCCCATTGTCTTCCAGCCACAATAAAGCATAAGCAAGAATGGTGAAGACAAAAAAACAAAAAAACAAAGACGAAAGATTTGTGATTGAAATAAAACTCCAAGGTCCTTCAAATTATCTTTGCAGAAAGGCTCACGAGTGGCTCTGAATCCATCAGATAATAATGACCTCAGTTTAAGATTGGCTGCTGTAATGTGTTTTGTGCTCCAAGTTTTAATCCTCCATGGAGTCTGCACATTACACACCCCGATCTCTCCCAGACATATTCATAGAAGCACTGTGATTTTGTGTAATTCTAGCTGTATGTGCTCTTGCTGTCTAATTTATTTGAAAACAATTGTTCAAACACTGTTAAAAAACACAGTAATAATTTAAATGAAAGCAAAAAAAACTAATAAAAAACAATCTGGAGCATAAAGCTGCCCCCTCGGTTCGATACAAAGCTCGGCTCCTTAATAAGCACGTTTTATTTTCCCTTCTGGGTTCGGGTCCCTCTATCACTAGTGACAGGCGTGAAAGGTCAATAACCTTGGCTCATAGCCCTCGTATGGTTAGCAGTGCCACGAATTAATGGTTCAAGGCGTTATTCCAAACTCTTCAAGTCAGCCAAAAGAAACTTATCTTCTTCAAAGGTCACAACATTTAGATCACTTAGTGTGACAGCGAAGAACTGACACAGGACCTATATACAGTAAGACCGAGCATATTCTATTTGTGAGAAATCACATGGCAGGTAGGTGGGATGTTGTTCAGCATCTTCAAATCCAGGCCATACAAAGTGTAATGACTTCTGGTACTCTATCTAAAAAGCCATTGAGGGGCTTCTATTGTGTTTTCAATGAATGTTCAGTTTGTCAAAGTTCAATTTTATTGAGCAATAGTTCAACTCACTACTTTCTGATCTTTAGAAATATACACAATGGGGTAAAGATAAAGAGCAGAGATGTGCAATTCTCTCGACCAATTCGGACTTTTTCGAAGCCACATTCACAGCATACAGAGTGATTTCTGAAACTTCTTTAAGGCTTTATTGAGGTTTTTTTTTTTTTTTAACCTTGAATCACACAGTACCCTGTATGGGAAAACAGATACACTGAATTTGCCATGCATTTCCCATGGCTAAAAAAGATCAGTATGAGTGACCAGAAAACAGCAGCACCTGCACGCTGTAAAGCACAGCACCAGCCTAACGTCTGACCCGAAGGTTTTTGTTAAGACTACTTTTTCTGCTCCAGGCGTCAAGAGACTAAACTATGGAAACAGCTGGGATTTCATAGTAGTTTCATGGCCTTGACTGCTTCATGGCATTGGGCAAATTATCTGATCTCACCTTCCACTAGTACAGCTATGATTTTCTTCTTCCAGCTATGTGTTTTTGTCCACCACCACCATCTTGGAATCTATACAAGTGTGCCAACAGGTTTCCTGCTAATTTAAACAAAGGGGAAAAAAACACTGACATGCAGAATAAGATTTCAAATTTAGGAATGTAAATATTGACTTTAATATTAGTGCTCATGCAGATCTAATGGGCAGCTGCTGCCAGCTCTCTGACACAGGCAGATTCTATCTGCCCAGGATAAAATGATATAAAGCCATAAAGAAAATGAATGAATACGGAAGAACTCAGGACACTAAGCATGGCCTAGCACTTGGAAGAAAGTGGCCATTAAAATAGTGAGAATACCTGAGCTGCTTTGACAGGTGAGAATAGGCAGACATATGACCTATAATTTACATCACAATGCTGTTGTTGTTTTTAGGGTAGCTGAATAGAAGTTATAAGTTTCACCTAAAATATATTTTTACTTTTCATATTTGAATATCTTGAAGAATAATGCAGAAGTCAAAGGCTTGCAGGACTTGCAAATTCTGCCTGTTTAGAGACATTTCATCTGAATCTTGTTAAACATCCATCCCCAAGTCCGATTGGGGATGGATAGATTCTTAAAAGCTGATTTGAACTCATGCAAATTAACATACCTCTGCTTCAAATCTCACTTGTGTTGTGAAAAAAATATACATAACGCCAGTTCGTGCACTCTGCTTAAAATGGGGTTCAAATTTGGGTTAAAATATGTGTGACCTGTGTGTGTCATTTGCATACATAAAAAGGCTAAAGACAGGGCTTGCTCTATTCGTTATTTTGCACATTTGCAAAACATATCTCATTAATATTCATTTGAGATATGCCCACTGTTACAGGCAATGTAAAACTGACTGCTTCTTCTGTTAAAACTTTAGTTTTTGCAAAGTCTGAAGCTCTGCTTTGGGTCAGTGTCCTGTTGTGGGAGGAAAGCAGCTCCAATCACGCAGCATCCAAAGAGTATGGCATTGCATTGTAATAAGGAGTTATATAGCTTCCCTTGTTCAAGTTTTCTTCTGTGCAAACCACACCACTGTTAGCTAAGATCTCATATGAAAGTATAAGTAAGTTTTGTGGTAACATTTCTATCTTAGAAATCTTACAGCCATTTCTAGCAAAGCTTTGCTAATGTAGCTGCTTGACTGTATAGCTAGCTTACGTTTTCTAGCAAATGCTGTTCAATTCATAAAGAACAGGAAGGACAAAAGCAAGGAAACACACAAATGTCAGAAAAGGTACATTCATAACAAGAGCGATACCAATCGAAATCAGATTCAAACATGCCTGTTCTTTGTTCTTACGTACCTAAGCACAATATATCTTGGTTAAACATGCTTTGAAACTATCAGACCTGCAGTTTGCATAACCAATTAGAAAAAAAAAAACATTACCCTTGCAGACCCTGTTCTGCTGAGGAGGCAGTGCAACTGGGGGGGGGAAACGGTGACATTCTCCAAGATCTTTAATGTCTTAGTAAATATCGACAGAGATAATATAAACTTAGACAACACAGACCGCAAAGTGATATGTTGCTCACTGCTATAGTGCATGCTCAAATGGAGGCAAGAAATTGCTGTAGGTCAATCATAATATCCCTGGGGTTGGCAGACACTGGTGTCAGCAAGGCCTGGTAACAGTAGATCACTTGAGACGAGTAATACTGTGGGCTACATATGATGAGCCAACAGTTTGTGGGGAGAGAATGTATAGAAATATTTACAATCGCCAGTCCAAATCAATATTACACTGAAAGCTTTATGCACTAGTTTACACACATATATATATATATATATACATATACATATATATACATATACATATATATATACATACATATATATACATATATATACATACATATATATACATATACATATATATATATATATATATATATATATATATATATATATATATATTCAACCAAGAACACACCAAGGTCACTGCAACCAAGAAAGAAAGAAAGAAACAAAGTAAAAGGACTAAATGCTACAGTACTGTCCTTGCATTACCCAATTAAGGCACATCAATCATTATATAGAGCCAGGGGAGCTCCTCCATCTTAAAGCACTCATCATCACGCAGAGGGGGAAGGGAAAACTGGCGAGTGGTGGAGGTGATAGAGGACTGGATCAAACATGGAGAATGTCACAAGATACAACCTAGCAAGTCATAAGAGGCTAGTGTCCAGAAAAATGCTGGTGCATTGAAATTTCAGCTTGCAGCAGAACACAATAGTTGGACTGGCCTCTTCCTAAGCAGGATACTGGGCCTTTGTGAACACAGCGACAGTATGTGGGTCAATTAATCTATCCATGCTTCAAATTTCACTTGTTTGCTTTTGTCAGAGGAATAATACAAAGCCAATTCTTGTAGTCTCTTGATTTTGAGGCTTGAAATATGTGAGATATGTGTGTCACTTGCATACATAAACGGCTAAAGACAAGGCTTGTTCAGTCTTTATTTTGCACAAACTATCTCATTAATATATTCATTCGAGTATTAGCTTCCTGGTTTGACCCTGCACTCAAAGACTGCATTGTCTGCCCGCTGTCTGTCGTTCGTAGCTATGCAAGACAGGTAATGCCGACGACTTTTACACCTGAGCAGTAAGTGAATGCCTACTTGTCTGGTGGAAAGCAAAAAAGGCTGGAGTTAGATGTAACGCCTTACGAACAAAAGATTTAACAAGAGTGAGAAGCAGTGGGGGGAGTGGGAGGGGCTTCCTTTCACATGCCTGCCAGCGTAAACGTGAGGACAGAGTCCTCCGTGCACTCATGTAGCTTAACATAATGAGAAAAACAAGCACAGCACAGACAGAAACTGTGGGCAAAATCGAACAGGGTTATTGCACAATAAACAGCTGGAGAAACACTACAAAGAGCGCTTTCTCTGTAGAGACAGAATCTGTGAAAGAGACGTGGAGTTGTTTGCTCTACCAGCCAAAAAAAGGCTCTCCCACAGAAGAAAAATGACGCTGAAATCCACAAATCAGACCCTAGAAAAGAAAACAATTCACTCCAAAGTGATGATGTATTGTCTTCTAGTTGCAAGCTGGCATTTTCTTTTTTTTTTCCACACTGGTTCTAGCATTTCACTTGTGAAAAATAATACCAGCCCAGTTATATAGAGACATATATGCAGAAAGTCAGGTCAATACAGCTATTTATACATGGCCTCATTACACGGCGAGGTCATCTATTGCACGTTCTGGGTGTTCTTCACATTAAATAAAACATATCAGAACCACTGCGCCAGGCATTCATAATCACAATAACTAGGAATGTTCCAGATCTTTTTCATGTCACTACCAACTGCAAACGTGGCAAGATAAAAACTTCATTTCTCTTCAGTCTCTAGATGAAAAGCACTAGAAGCACAGGTGTGATCTAGAACCAAATAACCCATAAACTCCCTTAACCTTCATATGACCGTGTGAAGGAATTTTACTGTGAAATCCCTGCTTCTCAAATCCGTCTTCAATCACTGCGCTTTGAAAACAGACATTAAAATTGTGATTTGGCAAATAGAGTTCCACGTGTACACTATGCGAGAGGCAAATGACCATTTACGACACACCAGTCACAGTCAAAATTATATAGCACGGCTTGACAGCTGATTTTCTGTCAAATCTTATGTTAACAGAGCCTTTAAACCTAGCTGGTTATAGAAGCTTCAGTCACCATTATACTTCGTCACCTCCACCTCCACCGAGACCTCTCTGGGCAGAACAAGCTAATTATATGCCAAGGTCGAACTTCCTACGCACACTCACAGGCATGACAGAAGGGCAACTTAACTACTTCCAAGTGTCAGTGGTACGCTGTTAGGTGCCCATTGTAGAGGGCAGGGCCTGTAACTGATAAGAGGGACATGAACTGAGGCGATAAGAAGCTTCAAGCCAGTATCTGTGTAAGTTACCCATTTGCCTCCAAATATGGAGTATTAATTTGATACTAGCTTTGATTCGGTGAAAAACTTCAGCTAAGTTCAGATACCAATAAAATGCATCCTATAAAATCATGCCGCACAGCAGGCTCAGAAAGCGCACACAATTTAGCTACAAATAGGTGTATTTGCTTTCATACGCTAACATTACTAGTATTTCACTGTTACAGTATAGCCTTAGGACTGCAATGGAGCTATAATGTTCTGACAAATGACTGCGATGTTATTACCAATGGCACTCCAGTCACTCTGTTTCCTTGTTATATTGCAGGCAACTTACAAGAGGTTACTCTCCAAAACCATTTGCTGCCAAGATTCAATCTGTCGTCACAATATGTGGTGGTTATCTAGGCCAGGCTGCTCCCAGGAAAGAAAAGGTAGAGTGAAGTCAGATGAAAGCAAATGTATGCAGGCTGATAACAATAAAGAATAAAACAAATTCAACCCGAACCCGACAGTGATTCTTTAGCTGGGAATTGGAGCGCAGCCTTCATTACAACATATTGATCTCAGCAAACAAAGACCCTGAATTCATTGATTCACTTTGAGAAAAAAAAAGAGGGAGGCAGGGGCAGCGGACTGCTCTTTTGAACAAAGTTATAGTGAAAGTGCTGCCTTAGCTTAAAAAAATGAAGGGAGGTAAAAAGAGAAAGATGGCCAAGGTCCCGTTGTTCCGCAGCGACAAAGAGAATACGTGAAATACGAAGCAGCAGTTGCTATAAAGGACGAGCGTCTCCTCGTAGTGCTCCTAATTTTCCCATCTACTGCATGGTAGTTACTCCGTGCCTATGGATCTCATCTCGAAAATAAATTTGAATATCAATAAAGTCATGTTTTGCGCTTAAAATGCCGAGTGCTGCCACAGAGTTTAAAAATATATATCTATCTCACACACCCCAAAAACAGAGATCTCAACAGCTCAGTAAATATCCTGTTTCTCCTGTTTTTCAGAGTTATCAGTAAATATTTCAACAAACAAAAGAGCTCTATAGATCTTTCCAAAGGCAAATCCATACAGCTCTCGGTCCACTCAACAAAAACCATAATAGTTACCTACTGTCCATCATGCTGCTGGAGGGCAAATGCTTAGAAACTTGCATACGTCTCAAAAACCCTAGGTTTTAAATTTGCGTTTGTGTCTCTAAGTGATGAATGATCATCTCTGCGGGTCAGAATAACATAAGGTAGAAGTGCTATGCATTTGCAGCCTCCCCCTGTGATGGGTCAGGACCTTTTTGGCTGGTATTCCATTTATCTATACTTCATCAGGAAACCCCCGACAACCTCATTCCCAATTTGAGGCCAGGCAGAAAGGTTGAGTGTGTTGCTGAGCACTAGGTCCAGTTTACAGAGCAGGTCGAGCAGGGTCATGTCTCACCAAACACTGGGGCCCCTTGAACACATATGAGTGGCCCCGGCTGTATTAGAATGTTAACACAGAGCAGAGAGACAGAAAAACAACATACTGGGTTCATCTGGTTCAGAATTTTTGAATTTCCAAACAGATTTGTTCTTCTGCCAAAAGAGCAAAATCGGTTTGTCTAAAAGGTTTGCCTTAAACAAACATAGCAAAGAGGTGCAATTAGTCATAATAATACATTTACTACAAATTCTGAGATATATTTAGCCTGGAAACATTTTCCTGATGTATTCTACTTGCTGATATTGATGCTGCTTTTTTCAATTCCTTTATTAAACCGGTCAACTGTAAATCCATCATCCAAGTCATGCGTGGAGCCAGCCAGCCAACTGGGCCCTCTTGACACCAGCACATTTAAAGCACTTGAACCAAGGCCAAAGCTGACTATAAACATACTTCTTTTTCATCACCAGAGCTCCCATAATTGTCAAGAAAATAAGTGAAACTCGGGGCTCAGGGGTGGAGGAAAGAAAAATGAAAGCAGCATAGAAGGTTGGGAGGGGGTGGGGATAGCAGAACAGCAGCATAAGAGAGTGTATTAAACTCAATTAAGCGTTTGGGCTTTTCATTAACCCAGTTTTTAGGGAGGGAAACCTCTGCTGAATAATGCTCCAACAAACTCGCTTTGCAACCCTGCTTTAAAGGCTTCATCTAGACAAAAAAAAAAAAAAACGGCACAATGTGTGTCAGCTCTCCAAAGCCGCAAGGATTCCATTAGAAACCCAGGAGCAAACCACCCGCAGCCACAGCCTACCTGAAATTAAATGCAATTTAGTAAAGTCACTTTGTCAAACAACTAAACTAGATAAGGGGGAAGCACTGCCTTCACGTGTGTGATGGTCTGATAATGAACAACTATGTTTGGTCATTTCTTTCGGTAGTATCAGGCCAAAGCAAATATTCCAGCCTAAAAGCAAGGTCATATCCGGCCCAGAGGAGACATAGCGCGCAACTGCCCATGCCTGATGTGGTTCCGCATCTACAAACAATGAGCACAGCCTCCCTTGAATGGCTCATTGTAGAGGAATCCTCATAAAAGAATAGTTGTACTCCTTGGCTTTTCTGTGTGTTGCTCTGCCATGTTACTTTGATGCAATTAATTGTTACCAATCTAATGAAAATCAATGGGCTTTCAGATGGTTAGCAAACAGTTAAAGTCTGCTTTACATAAACCTGATTAACGCTTACTACTAAATACACATTGTTAACTGGCTGGCCACAGTTCCTATCATTAAATCCACAGGATGTCTTTAAATTAGCGCATACAATGTCAGCAGTTTCCATGTGAACCGCCACCATTTCCAGGTCTTACAGGCCTCGGGATGTGTATTGTCATTCAATGGCAAAGACGACGCTGCAATTAGATGGGACAAAGATGTCAGACGACTCACCTCTGAGGTGTCTAATGCATCTGGGGTCAAATGCAAAATCATATGATCAAAGGACTCGTGTTACTGACACCAGACACAATGCACTGATAATATTACATGGGCCACTCCAGAGGATCCTCTTTCAAATAAGCTAATCAAACCATCAGATATCTGGTGACCCCTCACCAACAACTTAAAGAGAAAACTTTGCATACTGAAATGAACCTTCATTGGTTAATCAGCTACTCCACAATTCAGCCAGTGTCTTTCCGATTCGTTATTTAAAACCTTCAGGCTCACAATTGACGACGTTAATGAAATGCGAGGAAACATAAAGCGCCAGCCTGCTCAGTGTGGCTAAAGAAGCATTAGTTAAAAAAATAAAAGCTTGCTAGTGAAAAGCAATATTCTACACCAGCATGGTGAAAGCAACGTTTGTAAAACTTTGGGAATACTCTTCACACTGTGGGGGCTTTGTCTTTCAAAACATGCCACAGGAGATTTTCATTAGAGAATGCAGTTTCATTAACATCATCCCACGCTGCTGAGCTCTGCTGCATTACAATGACACAGGAGTGCCCCACTCTGTCAAGGAAATCTCCACAGAGCAGCAACTCGTCTGGGGGAGGGGAGGGCAGAGAAAAGAGGAGGTAGGGGGGTAGTGTGGGGGCAAACAAAAGAGAACCTGATTACCCCCAGTCACGGCTCATCCACGAGCCGACGGAGGGAAATCCATCACCTGCTGGATCAAACAGGAACTTGTGCACAAGGTAAAGCCCAGTGAAAGCTGCACCCACCCATCGGAGCACTCTCTTCCCTCGCTCCTTTCTTTCTTCCCGCTACCCCGCCACCTCCACCCCTCAGACTCACACCAACAGCAGCGTGCGAGTTTTAGGCACGCGCTGTGAAATCCAACACAAGCGAGAATGTTTCCTAGTCCAAATGACCTCAAGGCTCTAACCCTTCTGATGGCACACCGGTGATATATTCCACTTTTATTACCGTCTCCAGACCTGCGTACCATTTCACAGTAGCTGCATCCTCATTTCACCAATATTAAACTCCAAAGAAGCAGTATTGGTCATGCCTGCTGCAATGTAATGAACTGCTACTTTCTTGTTTGCACCAGTTTATATGCTGGAAAAAAACATAAAACCCACTTCTGTGTTCAGCAAAGAAGGACTACTGCTGTAACAAACATTCCCCAGGATATTTAAATTGCTGTTATTACTGCTATTGAGTGGGCTTAGCAGTGTCACCCTGTAGTTGAGAACACTATCATTGTAGCAGGAACTTGTGAGTGTTTGAACTGACAGGCGAAATGTTTAACGAGTTTGATTTAAATCTGTACAGAAGTGATGAGAAATTATGACAACACATTGCAATGCAATGACATAAGATAAAGAAAATGATTCATCCCATCACTGCAAGGCAGGGAATGTTTAATAACTAAACTATTTGCTTGATTAATGTTGTGTAAGTGTTCGAATGTGTGCGTAATTGGGTTTCAACGCTTTGCAACAGCAGGGATATCTTCACTGGATTCAACAAGTTTTGATCCACCAGATATTAGTTGCTAAAAAGGTAAACTAAAAATAACAATAATAATAATAATAATGTAGCCACAGTGTTTGCCCAGCAGTCAGCTAACAATGTGCCTGGTTTTCAACTTGCTTTGAGATGCATGAAACACCATGCAAGCAAAGCGGAAAAGAGCCATAAAAAGCTGAGGCACATTTAAGCTGGTTTACAAGGCAAACTACATGACTTGCAATACCACACTACAGCACTAAAGCTAATTGTTTAAATCTGTCAGGCTTGTTCTGATCCTCCCTGAATTGTACCACATGGAGGTAGGTGAGCACGCTCAACTGATATGCATGCATGCACACACTCGCACCCTCAAGGAGAGACATAACAGGGCAAGGAATGTTTCACTACTTACCGTTAAAAAGGGGCTGTCCTTTCTCGGTGATATCTGGCACCACAACCTTGTATGCATCTTCAGAGAAGCCTGGCCTGCATGGCGGGGCACCCCTGCCCTCTGCTGCAATCTGTAATAGTGGGGTGGGGGTGGGAAAGGGGCAACAATGTCATAAATCAACCTTCAGAAATGCACTCCTGTTGCCTCCGAAACCTCTTGGTCACGTTCTGAAGTCCCTACAATTGTACAAAAGCATCTGTTGTTTTTATAGCAGGGACCGCAATTAGGATAATGAGGCCAAAAGGGTTAAGCATTAGCCAAAAAGCATGGCTAGGCAAGAACAAGCTCCATTTGTCTCTGTGTAGGGGCCCAGGCACAGGGTAATAGCCAACGCTCTCGGCCAGCCCCTCTGATCAACACACTACTCTAGACAAACACTCTTCACTTTGAAGTACAGGAACAAGGGAATAAAAAGTAAATGCTAACAGTCCACTGTTGAGGGAATAAACATTTACGTGTGAATGTCTGAATAAACACCCCCAAACCACAGCTTTTTCTAAAGACTCTGCGAGGTTGTGACTGATCAATATGTTCCTTTTTATCTTTTTTTCCACCCCTAATTTTAAGAAGAAAGCTATAGTTGGGGGGACAAGATATTTAGAGAGTAATATGGCTGTTGTAAAGGAAGGAAACAAAGCTTATGTGAATCACTGACACTTGTGTTTCCATAAAGAGTGAGTTTTGCGCGAAACAAAGAAAACAGCGACTGTGAAGAACACACGCAGGGTATACTTATTAAGAAAAAATGCTCTGGTCTCCAGGCATGCCCAAATGTAGCCAACTAACAGCTCTTAGGAAGGGAGGCCTGGCCCTGTTTCTTTGCATGCACTCTCAAAAGAATGTAAGACGAGAGGAGCCCCGCTGAAAAAGAGCATTGTGAGTATCCGTGCCACTTGCCATTCTTAATCAGAGGAATTTAAATGGAAAATGCTCGCAGAGAGGAGGGGTTGGGGGAGCAGGAGGAGGAGCAGAGCTGGAAGTCTGGCACGTTAGAATAAGGGAGGTGTATAAGGGATGTATATTTCTAAATACAAATGTTAACATAAATCACAGTTGCCGTTTTTTCAGATCCCAAAAAGCTTTCATTTAACTGCCTGATTGTTTTTTTTCTGTTGCTCAAAGTGTCTGACTAATGAAAATAAATACATTTCCACAAGTCACCCCATTACACAGAGGGGTTCCAACCTTAAGGCTGGACAACAATCATTATCCCATCACTGAGGTGAAATTACCACAATAATATGTAGTCGGCTACTTTTCATTGTTCATCTTAAAGACTTTTCTTTTCTACCACAGATGCGATTAACTCGCCCGGGGGGACAGGGACACGCTGCAGCAATCTACATAAATATTAAACCAAACTAAATATAACCAAGTCATAACTAGGTTAACGTGGGCCTGTATCGCCCAACTGAGAACATATTAGCCTGCAACACGATTGCAAATCATCTAAATGATTATTTTTATGTTTTGGCTAAAATGCGCACGCAGCATCTCTTGAAAAAGAAGAAAAGAAAGAAACCATTTAAGTCAAAGCCACTTTATAGCGGATTTTTGTGTAGTGTTTTTATCAAACTGCACGCAATGTAAAGTGACTGCTGGAGGGTCTAAGCAGCGCGCCCGGGTTCCCCAAACTCAACATTAAAAGCGTCGCTACTAAAGAGAACAAGCGGCGAAACTGTCCGGTGTAACTCCTGCTCGAAACCGCTTTACACGTTACATTACCTGCAGTCCTGCCAAGACCAGCAGCAGAAGCAGACCGCTGCCCTCGTGTAAGGAGCACATTTGGACGCCCGTGAATGCTTAATTCCCTCCGAATCCGTGAAAAGAAAGGGAGAAAAAAAAAGAAATTTCAAAATTAAAAAAAAAAAGAATATCCCGCTGACACAAGTACAGCCCTCGATGGAGAGAAAAAAAAGAGAGATCCTTCTACGACAAAGGCAGGAGCAGCGTCAGGAGCGGCGGCAGCATGTAGCAGCCTCCTCCTCTGTCTCTATCTATCCAGTCCGTAGCTGAGGGGAGAGCACTGCCTGGTACTGAGGCTGCTGCGCCCTCCCATCCAGTCCGACACGAAAACAAAAAAAAGAGCCCCGGCCACTAGTCTATAAACCGCCCATCTCACTGTCTCTCCCTGCCGGTGACACAGCCAATTTCAGTATTGGAAAGGAGCGGGTTCTCTTCAGCTATCTCGTCTAATGACTATTGACATGGCATTTTTATTGCTGTTGTTCTTGTTGTCTGTCTTATAGGTAAAGTATGCATCAAATGAAAGTATGCTTTCAAACGTAGAAGAAATAACTATAGGTTTACATTTCCAGCCTGAAAAGATACACGATTACAAGACTGCTAATTGGACATTAGTGTCCTGATTCCACAGAGATCGAAAATGTAACGTCATTTCCGGGGTAAAACCGCAAAGGATTGTAGGTACGAGTGGCAAGAGGTACTAACGCACGCAGGCTTTCACAAGAAAACAGTCACACAGCCATAAATAAGAAATACAAAGAATGGCAAGAAGCTGTTGTATTATTAACTGCAATAGCCGGTCGCATTACAGCCACGGGAAGCCGACGGGTAAAGAGATCGGTTTTTATCGGATTCCGTCGTGGAAGAAAAATTGTTCAAGCCATGTTTCCGAAGTAACAAAGAGCCAACGGATGACCTGGATTGCAGCCATTCGAAGACCAAATATAACGTTTCAGAACACTCCAGCTCACGTTAGTCTGCTCCAAGCATTTCCACAAAGGTAAGTGTTTTGTTGTAGTTGTTACGTAATTTATCATAACATAATTGTTGATGTAGGTTACAAATAAGTCTTATATTGATTTGAATTGATTTCGTTGCGCTATGCTGCTTTGTTCACTGTGGCTTTGCAGGCTAATGTGCTGTGTAGGAAAACCAGCCTACAAAATGCTGGAATGCGATCCAGACTGGGCACCCTCTATCAACCTGGGTCATACCGAGTTTAAAGCTGCTACCACAGCCACATTTGATCGGTTAAGAGAGAGCGATATCAAAAGAGCCACGAAAAGTCCCGCATATATGTGCCCAAGGGTTGTATTGAAGCAATCAAGTGATGAATAACTGTTTTCCAGTATGTTGTTTTGATGTTTGTTTGTTTTTTTTGCATTGTTGATTTGTTTTTCACCGAAGCAGCTAATAAAGCACAATGGAATACAATTTTGCCTCTTTCTTGTAAGATTCTATAATAGAATGAAACAATAATGCCAGTTATAAATAAAGACTATAAATTGAATGAATTACAAAACACTTATTTTATTTCTGTTGGATCTGAAAATGTTGTGTAATACTACAACCTGAAACGACAAATAGATTGCGTTGGCCTGTACAGGAGATAAAGAAAAATTTTAACAACAGTTGTGAAATGGAATAGTCCAAATCACCAAAGTAAACTGGACCTGGGCTTGTTGCAGGGATCTGAAGTTACTAAACATTTTGTGAGTGTATGCACTCACACTTAGGACCATATAATTATAAATATGTGCGTGATGAAAGTTGGGCAGCACGCTAACGTCTTTAGTCCACTCTGTATGCTTGTATGGGTCTAACCCCTTTCACTCCTTTGATTCTTTCCTCGTACTTTTTTTTTTGTTTTGCCTTTTCGTCAACTCTGTCTTTGTACGGACCTGCCGTGTTCTCCTTCGTTTTGTACATAACTGTTTTGGGGGCAAATAAAATGCAGGTATGGATTAAAACCGCAGAATTAATGATTACCGGTGCTGGAAATGCTAGCGCTTGATGCAGTGTTTTGATTTTGCTGCCACTCGTACCTACGATGCAATGCGCGAAAGTCACGTGATCTCTCATAGAGATCGACAGACCACCACGTTTTCATATACATAGGTACTACAAAGTTTTAGTAGTGTATCAAACTAAAGACTCACACAGTTATTTAGCCGATGATTGTCACATATTTAGTGGAACATTTTGGTATTTCCTTATAGTTTCCCAGCCAAACTCTTTGGTCATCGGCCCCAGACTCCTCCGAGAAAGAAAATGCTTTTTGAATGTCATGGGCATCAGTAAACCAGTTAGCTGTCTGTCAGCTGGCATGAAAAACAGCCCAGATTTTACCGATCATTAGGTGTGACATTCAGATCACACCAGCCCTCGGATAAATATTGTTTGCCTCATGCTACATCCTAAGGATTATCATTTATCAGTGATTAGGGTGTGAATCTGCTTTGGTTATCCTTTATTGATCTCTCTCTCTCTAACACACACATACACGCATGCATATACACATATACACTGAGCACCCCATCACAGGCTAACAAGCTCATTGTTTCATAAATGGCTCACTCGCTCTGGAATTTGGAATTCTGCAGTCTATTCATCTTTCCTCGGCTTAGAATTTGCAAGTAAAGATATTTTTTTCATGTTCCACTCAAAGATACAATGAATAATTCTCTTAAATTGCCTCCTCATGTGATACAGCCTGATGAAGGTTAAGTCACCTGGGTTGTGCTGCTGACACCTAATTAACTATCATGAGATAGCTCCACGAAAGAGATCGCATCTGAGATATTTTATTTCTGTAGATGAGGGAGAGGGGAAAAAAATACTTATTCCATCTGCAAATAATAAACAAAGGCTGACTTTCGGTTCACCTCCTCCTGGGCAATCTATTGTTTTCCAAGTTATTGGCGGTTTCAGGTGCAGACACGTATGCGTGTGATGCTGCCTCCACTCCTTCTGCAAATCAAACCATCCATTCCTGAGAGTCTGTTGTAATCCTAAACAAACAGTAAGCACCATCAAATTCCCCTTACACGCAACACACATACACACACATGAGAAACAAACAATGTGTAGTTTTGTTTTTTTAAGTGCCTCCTTCTTGCAGAAAAGGGACTTAAGTCACCTCTGACTCTTGTCATTAATTAACACGTCTGATGATTAAAAGTAATTAAACCGTTCATTAATGTAAACAAAAGAAGAAGAAGAATGCACATCAAAAATGAATATAACACACACCTGTCACAGATAAACTGTTGTGGTCACGTTTCCCTTTCTTTCGCCGATTAAGGAAAGTCACAAAGTCATGTTTTTATTTACCAAAGGCAGCCACATTTCACGTGCCCTTCCTTTCTTTGCTGTGACAGAATAGGGCAAGAGATCAAACCGAATGACCTGTTGATAATTGATATCACATTTTGTACAAATTGTTACATTTATGTAATCTAATTGAGAGTGGGATCAAAATGCTCCATCTCTTTGATTAATGCAGAGGCGGTTATCTTTCATCAGTACTTGTCTAGGCAGGGACGGGAGGAGGCGTTAGTGGGAATCCAATTTGGACTTGGTGCATTCAATCAAACAATATCACATTGCATGATGCATAATACCAATCTGAGACCCCCAAGAAGTCTTCGTGCAGCACATGTTTTACCGTGGCTTCAGAATGTATGATTAGAGGAGAACATTTTTGCCATCAAGGTCACTTTGCTGTCCATGGATAATATATTCTCAGGCCTGAGCGACTCTGTGTGCAGACAGATAACTTTGTTTTGCAAGCGTGTGTGAGGCAGCTATATGATGCATGTTGGTGGTGATGCTGACACTGCTGTTGACTCTCATAAGCACAGGTGTCTGGGGGCCAGTGGCCCAGAGGAGCCCTCGATTCCACACCTTTTAGTCTGCACAATTGGATGTTGTGTGGTGTATTGCAGCACGGTGGCCTTGACCGCACTGGAAGAAAAATGGACGAGGTCAGCAGCACTTTCACATCCGCGGCACTTCTTCATGCTGACTTTGTGTTGATACAGGAATATGACACAGTTCACCCTCTGCTCGCACATAGTGTAATGCGCAGCTTAGGCATTTACTTGCGAAAGCCAAATTTACTGTATATCACAATATTCAATGACACTTGTGGGCCCAGCTTTGTATCTTGCAAATAGTAGTATTTAGCATTGAAATATATTCCCTTTGGGTATAAACACACATATTTTGACCTCCTTCAACAATTGGCTAATTACATTGTCACTGCCATTGTCCTATGCATGTCAAAGGTTGCTTTGGAACAAATTAGTGAGTGGAAAGGAGCACCTCAACGCCATTATCAATTTCAATCAAGCTTCATTGTTATGCATTCAATATAGGATCTCTAAGGACCGTCGTATTGCTCTGATTATTCTCCTCTCATTCCAAATCAGCTCATTGAGTCTTTTATTCCAGTTGAACAATAGAGCCAAAAAGAGACGTGGCGTATAGTAAGGTGTAGCTGCAACTCTGTATAGCATGTACACAGATATATGCCTGTTTTTTTCCTGCTTTTCACAATGGTTTTTAGCGAGGTTTCCGCTTCGCATCCTCCACATAGTGCGTGGCATGTTGACGAAAATATTGCACGGTTACTTGGCTGAAGTTTTGTAACCTTGAAAGGATCTGATTATATTTTATTATTTGCAAAGTGACAAACAGCAAGGGAGACATGCACGAAGATTTTTGCTGAGCATTTTCTCTCTGTAATTTCTTGTGAAAAGACATGTCAGTAAAGCAGCTTGGTGCCACCCCCTTTGTCGACAAATAAAGGCAAAATGCTGCTTTGCAAGCAGCTCTGGCAATGTCTACGGAGTCACGGGGCTTTTACAAGTGTGTGTCTGCCCCAATTTATGGATTGCAGTTTTTGCTGGAGGCCACATCTGTCTGCTGCATGCTGGTGTGCCACACAGATCTAATAGTGATTGATTGCCTGATTGAGGGAAATTGTGTTGAACTCCCGAGCAACCCAACGAGAGAAGAAAACATCTTTAATTAGTGATGCAATAAAAGTGTGGCTATTGATTTGTAATGGCACATGTGTGTGCAAAAAGACACTTATCCCAATTATTTATTGCTCAGATTTCAGCTTAGAGTGTTAGCGTGCTACATTTGCTCATTAGCACAGAACACACAGTCACCTACAGTACAAGCTAATGGGAGTGTTCTGTCATTAGGTGCTGAGACATCTTAGTCTATCCACAGACCCAACCCACAAACATGGCATAAAATATCTTCCATGCACATCCTAATGGTTATGAGAAAAGCAGCTCAACAAGTTTCCTTTACATGTCTGTGATTCTGTCACTTGAGCTTTTGGAGCAAAACTTGAAAGTTTGCTTTAATAAATAATGCTATCATATCACCATGTTATCTTATATGACAGATCAAAGTAAGGCTTCTGCAGAAAACATGCATACATATACAGACACTCGCAGCACTCAACTGCATGACCACACTGCACTGCCTAAATGATAAGCTAATGCAGGGAGACTATCAATTTCCAAATTGACACATAACATTTCTTTTTATTCTTTTAACATTCCTCCTGAGCTTTCTGAAATCTGTTGTCTCTTTTGTCTTCAGTATTTCCAGCTCAAAAATGTATTTCCCCTTATCACTATTGATCTGCAAGAAGACAAGGTCTTTGGCCGTGACAGCCCAGCCCATATGATTTAGGAGTGGACCAACAGCCTGTCTAAGCACAGGGGCATCAGTGGATTTATACGAAGGCTGGTGCTGCTGCTGATCTACCCCTTGCATCTCCCTCTACCTCACACTGGGCTTTCTTATTAGGAGCTTAATTTTGGAGGCAGTTGGGGAATAAGACACTGGGTTTTTTTCCCTGTAATCACAGAGGTAATGAGATTAGAGGTTATCCCAATAAATGCTTGATTTTTTTTTTTTTTTTTTGGTTATCTTCATGTTTTCAGCTGGGAGAGTTTAGTTTTCACATTTATTAGATTGCTTTAATGCAAATGAAGGAGAAGCCTGGTAACAAAAATGTGTTAATAATTACTGCAGGCTTAAAAAGGTGGCAAAGGTCTGGCTTGTTCTTGGAGTTTGTCAGATTGCTTAAAGCGGTACAGTGTGTTCATTACAATTACAAGGGGAAAAAAATTATAAAAAGAAAGTTTTTGAATATAAAACATCATCACAGTGTATCATTATAGATTAAACATAGAAAATTAAGATGTTTATTTTTAATATAAAACCAATCATTTTAGGGACAACCAAATTAAGATCATTATGAATTTTACTGAAGACAACATTGTTGATTTGATACATTATACTGTGCTCTAATGAGATTAAAATATGATCCTAGTTCACAGTAATTGTCATAGTACCTACTCCAACACGCTTCCCCGTGGATATTAGTATTTATTTTTTCCCCATTAGTATGAACAGGATTATTATCTGTGCATAATACTATCTTTACAGCTCATTAGCAGTCAGCAGGTTATCAAAAGTGATGTTTTTCTTTCATTAACTTTGAAAATATTGCTGCACTTTTCATCTGGAACAGATAATTGCTGAAAAATAAAGCACCTAAAAATGAGCAATATGGAGAAGGTTGTAATGCATTGTTGTTCATTCTGTGATTCTGCCTGGATTTCATCCAGCGATAGACCTGTGTTTGCCTTAAATATGTGCAACTCTCTGCCATCCAAAAAAAAAAAAACCCAAATAAAAAACGATCCACTGATGTCAATAAAAAAATGCATTTTTTTTTTTGTTGTTAAACTCATGGTAGTTTTTCATTCAGCTCTTTCCTTGTATCATAGACAATGCTTCAAACCATTAAGCAGCACACAAATTATATAGCATAGAAAGGCACTTGTAGCCAAAGCAGCAGATGTTAGTGGCAGGTTGCTCAGTGCGAAGGGTGCCTCATTTGGCTCACTCAGGAGGTGATCATGAGACATATTGCCTTTACTCTCGCCCTCCACACAGACTCATGACTGTTCCTTTCACCCGCCGGGATGCTGAGGAAGGGTCAGTAGGACACAGCAAAGACTTTGAAGTGAAGAGTTTTTAGGGTCAGTGTTTCTGGTGTTTCCTTAGTCATAGCGGTGCTTTACTATATTTGGTTAAACCAAAGAATGATTCATCAGTGTGACTCACAGAATCCACACTCCTTAAACACACAAAGCATGTCTCACACAATACTTTGGAAATCTCATGAGTCTTCACTGACGCTATCTGCAGTTCCGTTTTTTAAAAATATGATATTCTGTGCTTCAGGATGTTTTCATCCAAAAAAAAAGTCTTAAGGATCCGTTTTTGTCTCTGTTTGTGCTTTTTCTACTCAATACCCCCCTCACCTTTCTTGGTATCTAATTGGGTTTCATTGATTTACTCCATCACGATGCTAGCTTGGCCAAGTCTCTGCTGACCCTGCAGAAAAATATCAGGCAGGCTGTCTAACAGCCAGCGTTCCAGCTACCCGGACACAACCCCAGCACTCCCAGTGCAAGCAGTGAATGATTGTGTCAGTGAGCTGGAATTGAGTCAACCTGCCGCTCCTGTGGCCCTCACAGCTGAACCATAGATTAGCGTAGCACTGAAACAACACAGGGCTCAAGGGGGTGGGGTGGGGGGGGGGGGGGGGGGGTTGTTTGTACACACTGGGCAGAGACTCTGGTGCCGTTGTGAAAAGGAAGAAATGAGGGGGCCAACTGGCGGTTGTCAGGAAGCCGAGGGACACAGCCTCTCATCTGTGCCTGAGGAACTACGTGTCACCTTGAGTTCTCTCTGGAGGAGGTGTCCGGACATAAACCTGCTGGGCCAGGCGGGGTGTGAAGAAAGGATGAAGGCAAGGAGGAAGTAGAGCTGTCCAGATTTTCACATGTGACAAATGTAGCTGAGCAAAAAATCCACGCCATCACTCGTAGAACATTTGACCAGAGTGAAAATTAATTTGAAAAAAAGAGTCTCGCCTCACCTTTTCAATTCTGCATGCAGCAATAGAGAGGATAAAAGAAAAGGATATAATACTGACAGAGCTTTGATACCAACTGTGTCCTCGTTTCCTCCTCTCGACTCCTGTCCTCCTTCTGCCATGCATTATAAACGGCTGATTATGACAGTGACAGCTCCTCAGGTGTGCCGTATGCTAGATTTGTTATTCAGCTCACAGGCATTTCTGTCCCTCCCTCTTACCACCTGCACAGGCACACAATCACGCACACAGTGACACACACACACAATTGCACACACGCAGGCAGAGGTGCACACACCCACACTCACCCTCCCACTCACACACAGATCCCACATACACACACACACAAGCACAACGGATTTCTCACAGCTGCTGTGTCAGCGGGATTCTGGAACCAGAGAGAGGGGGGGTATTACATGAATCAGCCTCACACAACTGTTGTATTCGCAGTCCTATGATCTGAACGCACAAATGAAATTAAGCTTTTATTGTTTGATTTAAATTTTCAATGACCCCTGGTGCGCTCATGAGGTTGTAATTGCAAATTGTTTTTTGGTTAATGTTGTTTTTTTCATTTTAAATTAATGGACAGGATGGGCTGATTTGGATTCCTGTCGCACACTGCAAAGACAATTTACAAATCATACCGTACAGGCAAGGGTTAAAGTGGGCTTTGGCAGGTGGGGGGACCCTAAGATCAGGTGCAGCAGTGGAGCGTGGGAAAAAGAATCAGTTAGAAATAACTCACGCAATGATTTGTATTGCGAGCTTCAGTAGATTTTACTTTGTTTACAGGTTGTGATCAGCTGACCTGTGCTTCTGCTTCTGCTGCTCTTTGTGGCTTTAGCTAGCTGAGTTGAACAAGCTACAAGCAGATGTTTCATGGGCCATCGTGGGTGATTTCCAACCCCTACACAGAATGAAGCTAGTATAATATGTAGAATTTGGTCAGTAAATCTAATCAACCTCATCACCATAAATTTAAATTGATGTCTGCGACCCTTTATTTAACCTAACTGACCATGAATGCCACACCGTACTCTGCAGTTTAGTGCAGGGTTGTTCACAGTAATGCACTTTGTTGGACTGGTGCAGAGTTTTTCATGCAAGATGTTTCCCAACATGAAAATCATAACTTCAGCAACACATCAAGTAATAGTGAATTAGGATTACAGGATTACATGCAAGATTTAAAATTTCAGTTTATCAAAAGTCATGAGCTGAGCATTTCTTACCTTTGAAAAATAATCGCTTATCTTCTTCTCTTGTGTTTTTTCTTACATCTCTATATCTGCTAGACCGTTTTTCTACCCAGTTTAAACTTAGCTAATGAGATACATTGTATGACAAACAGCACAGAACAAAAGTTTTAGTTTGGTGATTTGTGATTTGTTGAGCTTTTTGAAAAGATGTATTTGAAAGTACCTGCCATTTTACTCCATTTATGTTCACTGCTCTTCAGTAGCACGAGCTAGATGCTGAAGTACCACGAGAGCAACTCTTCCATCTGCACCATTAATGTATAAAAAGCAATGACTCACTAGTTAAACTACTACTTAAATACTCATTTACTTTAGGTGTCAGAACACCATTCCACATCATTCCAGTGCACTTTAACTCCTGCTTACAGCAGTATGGATACACCCAGCACTATGTGGTCAGTTCTTTACGTCTAATATTTATTTATTTATTTTTTGAAGTTTTAGACTGCCCAGTCTCAAATTGCTCGATAACTTTATATTGATAAATGACTGGGTGCAATGTGAAAAATGAAAAACAACAAGTAACTATCTGGTTCCCTTTAATTGTGCCTAAAGTTTTAGCGTCTTCATTATGTCTACAACTTAACTGTTAAATATTACCATATTTAAAAACTGCTGCGAATGTCTAAAAGCATTTCACAAACTGCACAGAAAACACCTGATGCTTGCAACTAACTTGAATGGTGCAAAGAAATGAGGCTCTGAAAGGCACAGATTTTTCCTGGAACTGAAAACAGAATTAATTAGAGAAATTATGTTGAGTATTACTCTCAAATTATTGGTGAAGTTACTTTATCTTCACTGGATATATAAATAAACATCTGTTTTCTCACCCTAGTAATAAAAGCTACATTTGTTAATAATTTGTTTGCCTGAAAATTCTAACTTATTGATTCATTATTCCAATTCACTAACTAGACTCACTAATCTGTGCTGAGCGAAAAGAAAAATAAAATCCAAACCCCAAATGTTATTTATAATCTCTGAAGAGATATTTTTCTGGGCCTGGTGCTTGATGACGTATTACTGGCGAGTACTGGCCAGCTATAAACTATGTGAAGTGAGGTGAGGTCACCTTGAGAGTTTTCAAGAGCTGCCAGCAGTGGAAATGTTTTTCAGTGGAAATACTTCATTGAAAACATTATTGGTAAACACTGAGTCATCAACCCTTCTAAATCAGCAGGGACATCTTCAAAACCTGGTCGACCGCTGTGCTCAAATTATACCGTTAGCCATTTGGAAGTATATTTTCTTGCAATAATCAAAACCAATTTCAGAAAAAGTAGAAATTCAAAAATCAAGGTACTATTGAGTATACAGTTATCAGTCTGAGAAAGTGGGCAAAACAAAACTGTAAATGACAAGCTGTTATTATTTAAAACATCGACTGAGTGTTCAAATGTCCCAGATACCAACAACCACAACTGGATGCATTGCATATCCAATATCCAAATTATGGATTTCGTCCCTCAAAGATTTAGGTTATAATACTGGCCATCTGCCGTTGTATGCACTTCTCTTTATCCTGTTGTTTTCCCTTGGAGGACTATTTTCTTTCTTTCTTTCTTTATTTTAGGATATAAAATGATCTGCATGTGGACAAATCAGAAGGAAAAATATTGAAAAAGATCTCGTATAAAATGCAGATGGCGAGTAACTTTGACAAATGTTGTTTTTTTTAAGTATTGTCGAGTGTTTATTTTTCACGTGGCATTTCGCAAAGTGCCTGTTGTTTCAGCAGAGTCCATGGCTGAGTTCTCTAATTTGCTCCAGCTTTGGCTTCACTCTACCATGTAAATGCAATTAACTTGCTGACAAAGTATTTCTTCTGGCAGAACTGTTGTCTGACTTGTACATTAAGAAATGAAGAAATAGAGAAGTAGGAAAGTGATCCAAAAATAAAAAGATTAATCGCTTTGCCAGGCCTCGCTATAGGAAGCGGTTACTCGGAGAAGGTTACAGCCATTCGCCTTTTGAAGTCACACTGATTTCACCGAGTTGGTTCTACTGGTGTTTTTTGATTTGCACACAAGTATTTTTATCCTAATCTTACTTGACAAGGTTAATTTTGTGAGGCCCAGTATACAGTGAAACAGACTGCTGACCTTTTGACTTACAGATTCGCAGTCTACTTTTAATTAGGTTCCACGTTCAATTCATTACTTTGCTTTTCTAATACAGGCAGATTGCAAAAAGCAGATATATTAGATGTGATGTAACCTGAGTAGGTTAACCGCACATTGCTCCCCCAAGATTAAGACTGATTGCCCAGCCTTACTCTTGAAAAGGTTGCGTCAACCTTCAGTTAAAACTTTCTCCACAGTGATCATATTATGTGCTGAACAAGTAATGTAAATGTTAGTATAATGTCGGTTAGGTCAAGAGCCAGTATGTTAATGTCCGGGTGTCTAATTTGCATTGTTTCCTCAAGGGTCAGACATTACTTCTCATAAATGCATCATTACGCTTGTATTTCAGTTCTGCCTTTAGGCCCGTATCAGACAGGTGTCACCTTGATTAGAGATGGATGTTACAGCCTCATAGGCTAGTAAATGCAGCATAAATCAATGTACAATTATAAAAGTGTGTGTTGATGTATGAAATTATTTTTGAAACAGGTCTCTAAACATAGCACAATTTAAAACCTAAACTAAAAATGACTATATTAATTAGGGACAACCTAAAGACGCAGAGCAGATGTAGATATTATACTATGAATATGACCAGCTGTCAGGGCCGTGAGCACTCTGAGGATACAGTGGCGATGAACCTTGGGGACACTGTTGGAGCATCTGTTATTGAGAATGCCAGGGCTCAGACCCCCTTAAAGTAAGACTGAAATTGATACTGACAGAGAAGCTCTTATGAATGTCACGGGATCCTGAATGCGATGACAAATTGTATTGTGGGTAGAGTTTAGGATTCTGGTGACAAAGTGTCATCTTGCATTAGCTTGCTGAAGATTGGCGGATCAGGCTAAACAAGGTGGCACTGAGGTGGAGAGAGGCAGTCAGCAGATGAGTCGGTTCACTCCTGACAAGCTTACGCTGCTCATGCTCGGAGTGGAAGAGCCGGTGCAGCCAAGCATTTTTTTTCTTTCCCAGTTTCTGGGCTTTGCACTTTTCTACAGTGGCTGAGAGAGCTCAGCATACAACAACAACAACAACAAAAAACAAATTTAAAAAAAACCCCACACACATGCAGATTGAGCAGTACATATTAACCACAGCAGATGAGCATGCTTAAAACACAGATAATAATTTGTGATTTATTTTTCCAAAAATTTGCTTTTGTTGATTTTCATGCATTTTCTTCAGTTTTACTCACCAATCCACCTTTTCCACCACATTTTGGAATCCGCGATGCCACGGGCTGAAACACTTAAGAGCCATGTGTCAAAAAGAAAAAAAAATCCTTTATATCACACAGAAACAATCAGATTAAAGTTTAAAGCTCTTTTGCTTATCAAACCTTCCTATCCACAGTATAAACTTGGAACAGGTGTAACATTCAATCTCCCCACGGCACCATGTTGGAATCAGAAAAATACGGTGATAAAATAAAGAAACCAGCTGAGATTTACCTCTTTCCATTACCTGCATGTTATTTTTAGCAATTCTTTGAGCAATCCTGGATCTAGGAAAGTAACTCAAGTTGGCTGTGCTTTTATATGTACGTGCAACTTCACTTGTGGTCTATTCATTCAATTTCCACATTTATGCCCCTTAAAATCTTTCCAAGTCTTTCCACTGTTCACTGCTGTTGTTGTTGTTGTTGTTTTTAAGTGCGATATACTTTCTTTGAGTCTATTAATTACATTTATATTTTTAGCACATTTTATACTCTTGTTTATTTTATTCAATTAAAATGCTGCTCAATATCCAGCAAATCACCTTGTTAACCTGAATTATTACTTATGGGATTAAAATGAGTGATTTCAAAGGCAGGTTATTTTGGATGCTTTAATCCCCTTAATATATTTTCAAAGCTGCTTTTTTATGATTTACTGCTCATGTATGATTCCTCTTATACTGTGAGAGAAACAAATTTGTGGCTTTCTGTCATAATCATCCAGCTCCTGCCAAAGCGTTCAGCTGAAAAGCAGGACATCTTTGCTGTCCTTTCCTAACCTTCGCTGCGAGTTAGGGAAAAATAGGCCAAACATGTGGCTAAAGATTAGTGAAATCTATTGTGAAAACCCACTTTATTCTATGCCATGCCTATGTCTCTTCTGCTTCTCAAACACATCAAACATCTGAGATGTATTCGGGACTACAGCAGGATAAAAATAACAAATGGTGTGAAGCAGATTCAGAAAATTGTCCTTGCTATATTATGATATTAATTTAATTTGTGTTTGCAATTTACAATTTGAAAGGACAATGTGACATCTCCCTGCATCCAAAGTAGGAAAAAATGTGTTATCTTAAAATAGCTAATTAGATTTCTGATACAAATACTGACATGTTAAACAGGCTTCTCCTACCAGTGTCCTTCATGGACCATACCCATGTTTATGATTGTTATTAATCCTTCCAACAGAGTGGAAACATCTCGCTGTCTGTGTAGAGAGCTCATCAGTTAGATCTAAAACGATGTTAATCATATGCCCTCGAGTTATTT
This sequence comes from Pelmatolapia mariae, assembly GCF_036321145.2. NCBI lineage: Eukaryota > Metazoa > Chordata > Actinopteri > Cichliformes > Cichlidae > Pelmatolapia > Pelmatolapia mariae. The sequence continues at coordinate 17,795,857 of NC_086243.1, forward strand.
CTCACTAAGAATTAATTTTCTTGTCTTTAGTTTCTTGATTAGTCTGGCCTTATGCATGTATTGTAAAAAAATAAATAAAAACCTAGGGGCTATGTGTAACCCTTTAAATCTGTTAAATGGGATATGTCCGATGCTGGCATGATAACAAATTATGATTTTGCATAAAGGTTGCTGCAGCCAAAATTATTGTATCGAGTATATGAGTCATTTTCTAAAAGACCTCTATTACAGCATACCTCCATATCTCTACAACGGTATCTGCTCAGTGAGAAATGAGATATGCTAAAAAATGTTTGTTTTGGGAGGGTTTAATCTCCACTGAGAGAAACTTGCCACACTGAGACGTTTCTGGAGGGTGATGACAAATAGAAAGTTTGGTAGCTGTATGATCAGCCTATTTGAGGCGCCAAAGATGGAGCACCACTATTAACTGCACAGCAAGTTTCCGTCGTCCTGGTCGGTAGACTCGGGGGACAGCTCCGTTAAACAGCAAGTTTTTCTGCATGTAATTAATGTGGTAAACCTTTACTTCATTTCTTGTTGTTTTTTTTTTTTAATTTTCTTTTGTTTTGTTTTTGTAGGTGGAAAATTAAAATGACCCTTTTCTCTCCAGTAAACTTGAAAGATTGTGTATAGATGGAAGCGGAAATCATATAAAACACATTTGCTGCTCTGAATTTCACAAGATCCAGATGCTCACAACTGGTATCGGTTTAACATTGCCCTTTCCCTCTCAGCACTGACAGAAAGTTTGGCTTCACGTATTAAAACAAACACTGAGGTAATCTGAGATAGGCTGAGCAAATAAAATAACACATTAAATTCCTTACAGCTTGACTTTGATTTTTTTTTCGCAACTCTTAATTGCATTGCTGGCATTGCTTCAGTTTCACCCTGAGATATCTTTAATAAAGGCCTTGCACTAAGTGCCTTGACTGTGGGACAGGGACGAGGGGGGGTTGCCTTGGACTGACAGTGACATATTCTCTAACCTGGCACTAACACTGCCACATGTTCTCGGTGTACTTAGCGCAAATAAGATGAATACAGTAAGCAGTCAAAGAACAGGAGTGCAAGCCAGATCGTATTCTTCAGAAGAGAGGGAGTCTCATTTATCTATAAGGGGTTTAAAAAGTGATATTTAAAAACTTAAAATGGTTACAAAGTAGCAAGGTACATGATATGTCTCACCACGTAGAGGAAAGGCTACCAGCCTCTACTAAGGTGGAAACTAAATGTAAGAAGTCAATTAGGATTCTTAATTACTCAACACTGATGTGTAATTATTACATTGATTCATTTTAGGGAGCTAATTAATACAGCATCATTTCTGAATATTTTGGTGTCCTAGGAGATTGGATGATTGCTCTTAGCTGATTTCATGTCTGACTTTTCACTTTAAAATTTTATTAGCATTGAAATTGCTTTTAATGGTACTATTTAACACTACTACTAACTTAAAGTTAAGTTTAAGAACTCCTGCTCTGTATCATGATCACCTGTCAGTTTGTATCTTTAAATGCCTGTTATCTTTTACCAGTTTTCACCATAATTTAGAAAATGATATAGATTATTTACAAATACACACGCAATGGCCACTATAGGTTCCTGAAAATAATAAGCCCATTACATTGCAGCAACTCGGTGCATTTAACCATGTTGACAGGATCAAGATGACCTGCTGGCCAATTCAAATATGTGGTGGCATCATCAGATTGGCATCATGGATGTGTAGCGGACAAATCTGCCCCAACTGTGTGATGGTATCAGTTCACTATGGACCAAAATCTCAGAGCAATGTTTCCAGCATCCTTTTGAACTATGTCATGAAGAATTAAGACAGTTCTGAAGGCAAAAGGGTTTCCAACTCAGAACTACCAAAGTGTACTTAATAAAGTGACCAGTGAATGTGTGAGTGAATGTTTTATAATACACAGAGGGAGGAAGAATGTCAAAGTCTGACAGTGTCAATCCTTTAGAGAAATTCGGGACAGGATTTAGACTTTGACAAAATACAGCATGAACAAAACATCAGGCTGTCCTCAGTGTTGTACAGGTGTGTTGACCTGCTACAAGAAATAGACCAAAACATCCTCTTACTCACCTCATGCACTCTTGAAGCATTCTCACCACATCATCAGTGACATTATGACAGATTGAGGATGCAGCTGTTGGTCCCCATAATCTGCTTTCTTCCTTTCTAAATTCAAAGTATTTTTTCCAAGTACTGACTCACTGACTGCATCATACAAGTTGAGGACAAACTCTGTTATCCATATCCAGATTAGGGTTTATCCCCCGTATGGATTAAATTATAATATCAGCATAGAACATTGCTTCACCTACTAACCTGTTTACCCAGTTACCTGTATATTTATACATGTTATTGTTTCATGTGATTAAAAAAACCCTCGTATGTAAGAGAATTATGAGTTTGAATTATGAGTGTTTGTCAATGTCAGGCATTAGCTCCTAACAGTCATGGTTTCCCAGACCTCTCCCACCCATCTCGTCTCCATCCTTTTGCTCTCTCACTCTCTCCTCTGCCTGTGTATGCAGGTATGTGTTTGACTCCGTTTGTGTGTTCCAGAGGCGAAGCCTTACCTGGTTCTTCAACTGTCCTGCCTATTCACCTGGAGATTGTTTGATTGGTAGCGTGGTTTAGCACCTAGTTTTGGTATAGTGATGATGTCAGTGAAATCTGTCATGCTTGTGTTTGGACTTTCTGGTCTTTTCTTCTCTACACACACCTTTGGGGAAAGGTCAAGAAGGAAAGGACACATGTGGAAAAAAACCTGAGCTTGGAGGAAAACCTCTCGGATAACTTGCCCTTCCCCTAAATTATCCAAACACTGACAATATGATGAACTAAATGTTTCCACATGTTGATGTCTATGTCCAGGCAGAGAGGGATAGATACATTAGGGTTTTTTGTTTGTTTGTTTGTTTAGTGGTCTAAATAAATGAAATTCCAAGGTCTTAGAAAGACTTTGAGTAGTGAAAAACATTTCTGAGTCTATTCACACTGACCTTCACATCCCCCAGTTATTTTAATTGTAAGTCCTTTTTTAAAATTCTTTTTTTCTTCTCTTTCCTGCAGTTTAGCTACAGAAACACCTGCTTCAGGTGTTATCAGTCCATTCAATGGATGTTATTAGCTGATATCAGATCATATTCAGATCGAGGATCACTAACAGGAGTCTCACTGAATCCACCGGAAGTCAGTTAGAGTGGATATAATAGCTTTGAGATATATTTGTAGATATTATTATGTTTTAATGGCTTTATGGTGCTAGCTTAAAGTTGCCTTGTAAAGGTTAGCATATATTGCAGTAACGCAGTTACTATTTAAAGGATGTTATGACAGAATTGTTAGCTTCTGTCATGGCTATTTAAGTTGATAGTTAATTAAGTTACCAGTAAAATGATTAATCACAGCCACAGATTTGAAATAAACATCCCAATTAGCTTCAGTGCATTTATATTCAATATGTACTAGTTCCAGCGCTTTATTTAAACTGTATGAGACTCAGCCAGGGTCGATAAAATAAAATTCCACATTTCTGAACAAAGTCTGACTCCTTTAATCCTGCATGAGAAACCTCAGGATGCAGATTTATAGACCCTCTTTCCTGCTGGCACATCTGTCACACCTGAGAATCAGCTTAAAGTTTACAGTAACATTTACATTTAATGCAACAACAGCCAGACTCATGGCTGTCTTTCCACTCTGGGGAATACTGTAAATGATCAGTGACTTAAGTTAAGCTCTCTGTCTGTGTGTCTCTGCTAAACATTTATAATCAGGGTTGAGTCAGGCTGCATTGAGTGTGAAACTTTTCTCTGTTGAAAACAGGTTGAAGATGGTTCACAGAGCTTTAAAGTTGCAAATTTAGGAGCCTAATGATAAATTTATTAGTAAGTTTTATATTGTTTGTTTTTGTTTAGTACAGAGAACACAGATTTCAGAGGAAAAGCAAAGAGAAGCATTGTCGCTTCATCCTTAATACTTTTAAGGTGCATCGGCTACAGTTTGGAAACCTGTGTTTAGTGCTGCACCAATAAGCAGCATTTCTAATTATTACATCACTGTAGTTTTTTCCTGTTGCTCTTTCAGAGCCAGATTGTAAATCAAAAGGTCTAAGCTTTTTTTCTGCCCCAATCCTGAGAGCTGATGGCATACAATTTTTTAAAGTGACATTCTGAGAAACAAAGGTGAGCAACAATACTTATGTACGTTTAACATATTTCTCATTTATATACCAGTCTTGTATTCACTCGACATTTTCCAGGATGGTGTCTGGCAGTTTCTTCATCCACAGAAGTTTCATTTATCAGTGTGGGACTGCTGTGTCACCTGAAAAACTCATTTCATTCTTTCTCACACGATGTTCATTTACAGAAATGTTTTAGAGAAATGGATTTCTCTACCATAGGGTGAGCTAGTGAGTTTCCATTGTATGAATATATTATATGAATATATATATATTAAAGGAAGACAAGTGTTTGTCCTTTTTTTCCTTTAGGTACAGTGAATGATACTAAAGGCAGGCAATCAATATTAGGAGAAGACAAGAAGCAGAAGTACTTGCAGAGACAACTGCACTGAGGCACAGCCGACCCTGAATTGGAAACATTGTTTCCATTTATGTTATCTGATAGTTTAAAAACTCACAATACGTAATCAAAATGTAAGAAATGACCAATTACAAAAACAGGAAAATAGACACAAAAAGTAATTGTGTTACATACACCTTATATACGAGGACAGCTACATGTAGTCTGAAAAGTCTGAAAAAGTTTTGTCAAGTTTTGTCAAGTCTATAAGCACGAGACATTCTCACATGTATTCACACATTTTCTTCACTATGTCTTGATGCATTCTCAATCATCCAGGAAAGTAAATCTCCAAAAGTTGAATCTGTTCATCTGGACGTAGCGTTTTGTGTATATCCACTCCCACAAAACGCTACGTCCAGATGAACAGATTCAACTTTTGGAGATTTTCTTCACTAACTATCCAGTTCAGGATCACATAGGTGCTGGAGGTGGATATGTTAAATAAATAAACCTTACAACAACCTGCATCCATGTACATTGTTTCCCACAGGATGAGAAAATCAAAACGATCAAACTGTGGAACACTGTGGGGCATGTTTATGCCCTGGTGTTTCAGAGGAGGCTGGAGGCACTGAAAGGATCCCCTACCAGTTCCTGGTGAATCAAAGTAGAACAATACCGGTTGTTGGACTGCATGATGGCCTTACATGGTAGGAACCAGTTAGAAGCTGTTTTTAAAGTAGCTGAACAGATTTCATCTCAAGTAAGCAATTAACAATGGTTTGTTCATTTGTTCTGCCACTTAAAGGACATTTAAGAACATTGTTTAAATCTTTAGTTGAATATTATTCGAGTGACTCTTATCGTCCTTTGCAATGATGGACATATTCTTCACGTTCATCCTGCTATTTAGTAAATTGTATGTGGTTGTTAGACCAGATGGTTGTTATCATATTACATAAGTATTTCTTACATATCAATCAGATGCTGTACAGTACAATACTTCTCACACGGGGGAGGGATAACTGGCATTTCAATCTCATTACAAACTGAAGTTGCATGATGCAAATAAAATGACAAAATCCTGTTTTTTGTACTTTATTGTCTTCAAACCAGCCGACAAGGCCGATGGCATTCAGAAGTTGGGGAAGAAATATTTGAGGCCGTGTACTGAAAGGGTATTTTATCTTGTTATCATAAGACATCTGGAGTGACAGCTTCTACAACTCAGTTTTTGGTTGTCCTTGAATAAATCTTACAGTCTAAGAGGTGCTGTTGATATTCGACACATGGAGAAAACCTCACATGTTCGAATTTATTTATGATTACAAAAAAATTACAAAATGAAACAACTTTTACAGGTTTGATATTCTTTCAAGTGATGGGATTTCGTTTAAAAGGTTTCTATGTCCCAATGAGCCACTTATGTATCCTAGATAATTGTTTTTCTTTTTGTCACAGGAGACCCACTGCTACTACACAAGTCTGCAGTCAGTGCTAACTAGTGAGAGGTATTTCCAAACTCAAATGCAGTTGGGTAAAAAGAGCAACCAAATAACTGGCAGCCTGCACTTCCACAGATGTGCTTATGAGCTAGAAGCTCTATCCACGTTCACTTCTACCTAAAAACAACAAGTTCCTAGAGAAACTTGCTAGGCCTAACTGGGGACAGGCACTCCTGCACAAACTGACATGATATAACCCCAGATACACCCCAGCCAGAAGGTGAACTAACTCATTTAGTTAAAGACAATACGGCACCAAATGTACCTAGCACTTCTAACTAGCCTGCACAAACCTGACAAGTTAATGCATAAGTTAAATGGTTAAATGAATAGAAGTTAAATGACTACAAACATAAAAACCACTAGTTACCAAACAGGAGTTCCCTGACACAGAGTGTTACTTGTACTGAGCTGATATCAACAGATGTAAAAGACTAAGCTACCTGAGACACTGCATTGAATTGCTGTGTAAATCCTAATTACGACACCTGGGTGATTTCACCTGACATATTCTTCTTTTTCCTTTTGGTAGATCAAAGCAGCTCGTGCTGTTTCTGCTACTTTCATTTTGATGCCAAGAACAAGAACGCTTCAAACAAGTGGTGTTGATGGTCTCAGTGCACAGTGTGCCAGTCATGGTCACGCACTGCACGTGGTTTTAAAAGCAACATGTGTCTTTAGTAACTGATAAAAAACTTTGAAATATGGATTGTTGTTTGGAGATGTGTAATATTAGTGCATGCTAGGATTTTGTATTGAATATCAACAGAAAGTAAAAATATATTTTAGTACAACATTCAAGTAATGTCTTTGTGCAGTGTGTTGAGGTGGTGCACACAATCACTTCATTCACTGCAGTAAACATTGACTGCTAGCTAACACTCTCTCTGTCGCTGTGGTTACATCACATGGTACATTATTAGCTTTGTAAACAGCTTCCAAAGATACCGCCATAGCCAAGTGCGGCTGTAACAGTTTCATTGTTAGCAAATCATTTTATATTTTTGTTAGTTATGAAGGCTGAATATGTTTTAAGGTCATCCTAGGCAGTTGCTGTGGTGGTTGCAGCCACAGTTTTTTGGGCGGACTGATTCCTGTTAGTAGCTGTCTACGTAGGAGGGCTATGTCCCATTACAAAGTGATGTAGCTGCCAGTCTGCCATAACTCAAATTCAAACGCCACTTTTCATTAAGAAAATCCTTTTATAGCCGTTGATTATACACAAACACACATATAAAGCACTTTAGCACACCATGACTATGCAGCTTTACTAAAACCTTTAAAATATCTGATATAAAAAGGAAAACAAACCATCCAGAGGTTTAATGAAGGGGGGGGGGGGGGGGGGGGTGTCTGTAGTTGATGTTTTACAGTCCTGCATGGCTAGTTTAAAATGCACATTGCATTCAGCCTGCACCGTCACTGTTTAATTTTTTACTTTGTTACCTTCAAATATGTCATGAATAAGGTTTACTTGCTGGAGATTTGCTGGGTCAGGTGGACGATACAGTCAAAGACATACTTAAATATGCACAGCCATCTTTTCATTTTCATGCAAGAATCCTAGTTGGATTTTTGTTTGCATTCATATTTTTGAACCAAATATTGAATATGACTATGATAGAATGGAGACCTGGCCAGGGTGTACATTGGTTTTCACTCAAGTATCCCAGGACAGAGCCTGGGTGGATACGTGGTTAGAAATTGAAAGGACTGATAATGAATATGATTATTACATGAAAATCGAGTTATAATACTAGATATTTGTTAGATCCAGCAAGAGTAATATGGATTAATGTCTGAATTGCTAACCCTAACCCTAGCTCAACAAACAATAATGCCCTGAACTGTCAGTATTATTACACTCTGTGAGCGTAAGTAGCTTTGATCACGGTTTCAGTTATAAAAGAAAAAGGAAAACACGAACAGAAAAAAAGAAGCAAGATAGAAAAAAAAAGCATAACATTGTGAGGTCATTTTCTTCCCAGCTCACAAGACTTCGAAGAAAAATGGCATACTCTCATAGCATAGGCTCAGGCTCACTATTTATGATGACTTAGACCAATAACGCATGTTAGATTGTCAATTGTGTACTTGTTTTAGTATGAATCTGTACAGTCAGTTAAGCTGTATTATCAAAAATAAAACATCTGTATCTTCAACACATTCACAGAGGAAGAGGACACAAATGGAGGACAGAGAGGCTGTATTAAGGCCAAAAATCCAAATCTTTAGTCAAAAACATGCAGTGGTTACAAACAGAAAGACAACCAGTCCATTGAACAATCCACAGGGGTCATACATAGAGAGAATTTAAACAGTATTAAAAAAATAGCTGGACAAGCAACTGAGTATATTCACTGAATTACAATAACTTACAGAGAAAAAAACTCTTAAAGGGAGCATGCAAACTGAGCACAATACAGAAAGACCAGAGATTACAAAAAAAAAAATAAACAAAAAACAGAAAATGACTTCAACCTTACTGAGAGCAAAGCCTCTTTTACAAATCTGTCTCGTACAAAAACATGCTGTACAGATGCAATTGGTAAGAGTTAATAGTAATTCAAAAGCTGGCTCTGCCTGAACTACTTAAAGGTTTTATAAAGTCACTGAGTCAACAATCTCTAAAGTTTGTTTAGTTAATTACAGTTAAGGTGTGGCTTGTAAAGATGAAAACATACAGAATTTAAACTGTTTGAGTTTGGTAAACTTTGTTATTAACAAATAATGGTGAAAAAAATGAGAAAACACACGAACATGCTCATGATGTTCATTACTAATCAGGAGGCAGCAAAACAGTCATGGTCATGCATTTTTACAGTCTTAGTTGCGCTCATTGTCATCTTCATAACCATCATGATTAATACATGACTATGAGAGGTCCTGACGTAGGCGTTGCTGTCTCTGGTAACCAGGAAAAGCCTCTCTCATAACAATATTTCTGTCATGACATTGTTTAAATGGTAACCACTTTAGTACAATATAAGCTCACTTTTACACTGTCACTTTAAGCTAGCACTATAAAGCCAGCAAACATGTAATAATATCTACAAATGCATCTCAAAGCTGTTATATCAGCTCTCACTGAATCCACCGGAAGTCGGCGATAGTGGATTCTGGAGTCTTCCCATACTCCTGTTAGTGATCCTCCATCTGAATGGAGGATATGATGGGGCCCATATCTATGGGGCTGATATCCACTAATAATGTCCATTGAATGGACTGATAACATCCGAAGCGGATGTTTCTATAGCAAACCTGCAGAATAAAAGAGTTTTAAAAAGTACTTACAATTAAAATAACTGGGGGATGTGAAGGTCAGTGTCGATAGACTGAGAAAAATGTTCTTCACGACAAAAAGTCTTTTCAAGGCCTTGGTATTTCATTTATTTAGACCACTATACTGCATGTTTGATAAATGGCACAAGAACATGTATGAAAAGTCTTGATGCAACTTGATGTATCTATTCCTCTAGACATAGACATTAATACAATATAATATAATAATTTAGGGGATGGGCAGGTTATCCGAGAGGTTTTCTTCCAAGCTCAGGTTTTTCTTCCACATGTGTCCTTTCCTTCTTGAAACTTTCTCCAAAGGTTTCCACAAAGACAAAGGTGTGTGTAGAGAGGAAAAGACTAGTCCAAACACTAGCTTGACAGATTTCACTGACATCATCACTATACCAAAACTAGGTGCTAAGCCACGCTACCAATCCAAAAATCTCCAGGTGAATAGGCAGGACAGTTGAAGAACCAGGTAAGGCTTCGCCTCTGGAACACACAAGCGGAGTTAAACACATACCTGCATACACAGGCAGAGGAGAGAGTGAGAGAGCAAAAGGATGGAGACGAGATGGGTGGGAGAGGCCTGGGAAACCATGACCGTTAGGAGCTAATGCCTGACATTGACAAACATTCATAATTCAAGACTCATAATTCTCTTACAAATGAGGGGTTAGGGGGATTTTTCTAGCCTGTTTTTTGGTTTGTTTGTTTTTTTTGATCCCATGAAACAATAACGTTGGGTAAACAGGTAACAGGTAACTGGGTAAACAAGTTAGTAGGTGAAGCAATGTTCCATGCTGATATTATAATTTAATCCATACGGGGGATAAACCTTAATTTGGATATGGATAATAGCATTTCTCCTCAATGATGTGGTGAGAATGCTTCAAGAGTGCATGAGGGGAGTAAGAGGATGTTTTGGTCTATTTCTTGTAGCAGGTCAACACACCTGTACAACACTGAGGACAGCCTGATGTTTTGTTCATGCTGTATTGATTGACACTGTCAGACTTTGACATTCTTTCTCCCTCTGTGTATTATAAAACATTCCCTCACACATTCACTGGTCACTTTATTAAGTACACTTTGGTAGTTCTGGGTTAGAAACCCTTTTGCCTTCAGAACTGTCTTAATTGTTCGTTACATAGTTCGAAAGCATGCTGGAAACATTCCTCAGAGATTTTGGTCCGTAGTGATAGCATCACATAGTTGGGGCAGATTTGTCCGCTACACATCCATGATGCCAGTCTGATGATGCCACCACATATTTGAAGTTTGAACTTCATTAATCATTTTACCGGTAACTTAATTAACTAGCATCTTAATTAGCCATGAGAGAAGTTAACATTTCGGTCATAACATCCTTTAAATGGTAACCGCTTAAGTACAATAGATGCTAACTTTTACACTGTATCTTCAAGCTAGCATCATAAAGAGTGTAAAACAAGTAATACTATCTACAAGTGCTTCTTAAAGCTGTTATATCAGCACTCGCTGTATTACTCAACACAACCACATTAACATTTTTCAGTGCTTATTCACACTTGCTGACTTCTTATAATCACTCTATAAATGCTGTTTATTGAAATCGTCTTACCTGTTAACTCTGCCATATCCTGCTATAGGAGCTTGCTTTTGTTTGTTTTGTTGTTTCTAATAGTTTCGTCTCACTGTCTTCAGCGTTGTTCAGTAACCACCTTACTCCTTGTAATTCTCTCAACAGTTTCTCCTCTCGATGATTCATCTGTTTTTATTGAAAAGCCATCAAAATACTGAATGCTGCTATGAAATAGTTTTCAAAAATGTTAATAACATTTGTTCATGTGCAGTGATACCTTTTCATGTGCAATATATACTACTTGTTGATAATGATCTAGCATATAGCATATGGGACTTTTAAACATGTTGACTGGATGTGCGTAAAATGTGTATTTAGTGTGTGAAGTGAATGTTTTCTTAATGGAAATCACCCTTTTTGAGATCTTTTTCTTACATTGGTGAAATTCAGTTTTGTTGTATTATTTTTTACAGTGACAATAAAGGGAATCTTGAATCTGAATAGGCTGGACTACATAGTCATAGGCTAGTCATAGACATAATTTCCTTAGGAATTAATAAAGTATTCTGATTCATGCGCCCTGGAAAGGCTTCCAATCTAAAGCATATAGAGACAGACGAACATTCACAAGTGCATTAAGGCTCTTGGGATCTTGTTACAAACCTTCTTGCTACAAAGTCATTCAACATAAAATGTGGGCAGGTGATAATGGCAGTTTCATTTTTTGTTTTGTTGTTGTTGTTATTGTTTTGAAGGATTATAGAAAAGGTCTTACTTTTGTTCTTATGCTAAACATTATCCTCATAGCATTCAAAACACAACAAAACCACAAGAAGCTAATTAACAAATCTGCAGACTCTTGCATTTGATCCCGGGATTTCATTTTTAGACTGCAATGGCGATAATGATCTTTTCTTTCATTGAGCAGAGATTACATTTCAAATAATATTTCAAAAACTATTGAACGGGGTCAATAAAATGCCACAGTACTTTGAACAGATTAAATGGCCACCACTGGAGGAACACTATTATACCCCCCGCTGCTTATAACAATTATTGGGTATACGTGGCTTATTGAAAGGAACTGCAGAGAATTTTGATGCCTAAATTTAGATGGGTAAGATTGTCATCAAAGATGTTCTAGTACTGGAAACACAAACAAGCGGCTGATTGTAGAAAATGACTATTTGATAAGAAAAACAAAGCATCTTTTGGTGTCAAACTGTCACTGAACAGCAATGATTAAGGTATTACAAAAAAATTACGTTTTCAAACGAAAATGTGGATACTGCTGCTGTTGTCACATGAAATGACAGTTGGGATCTAGAGAGTGCGATCGTGAAAAGAATATTTTTGTTCACCTGACGTGGGAAATCAACTCGCCTAACAAATGACATGATTACATTTCCTGATTGCATTTTTTAAATTTCAAGAAATTAAAGGTCCCCACATTTCCAAAATAATGCAGTTTTCTGTATTGTGCTGGCTCTGTTTTGTAGCTATTTATCAGCAGGGTATAAAAAAGGATTATTTCTTTTGTATCTTGTGTGTGTGTGTGTGTGTGCTTAAACTGTTAATAACACCAAAAGAATGGTGGGCCTTTTGCCTCTTTTTTCCATGGAGGAACAGAATAGGACACAAGAGCACAAATTAGATGCTATTGTTTTGTGCTGATTGATTTAGATAAATTTGCCCTGAAATACAGCATAATTAGCTCACAAGGGCTTTGCAAATTCATTGCAGTAGTCAGGGCATTCCTCTCTGCAGGGAGACTAACTCTGCATCATTTACCACTTATTGTACCTGCATGTTAAGACCAGTGAAATCAGATATTATAATGGTACTGCTGTACAAGAGGCCAAATAGGTTTTTCAGGCTGCTGCTGTAGAATTAAGGTGGTAATTACGGAGACAAATCACTTCAGCTTATCCCAACTGTGGGAAAATTGGAAAACCAATTTCCGAACACATTAAAGGCATTTCAGTACACACATCACAAATAGGTATCCAAGCCAAATCACATGTTGTGTAAAGATATTCTCTATTATTGTAACATACAATAAACAAATCTAACGTCTATAATATTTGGTATTTTGTGACTCACTGCTAACTTTATTACTGTAATTGTGTCAGTAAGATACATATATTTATAGTGCTTAACTAATGTAGTACAAAACCCATCATACAAATGAAAAAAACTATTTTGAAATTTAGAAAAATCTGTCATAGCTTGTTTAAAACTAAAAATGATATTGTTATTTATTAGGCACGTTTTTATCTCATATTGACCTGCACACTGGATTTGTGCAGTTAGAAAAAAATCAACCAGTAAAACTATTTTTATTGTTGAGGAATACAAATAAATAACTGTAATTACGCAGCTTAATCAAAAAATAATAACAACAATAATTATATGTTAACATTAAAAATACCACTTTAATTAAAGAGCTTGCACATGCTGGTGGGTTTACCATTATATTATAGAAGCATTAAAATTGATTTTGGTGATTACCAAACGGTAATTTGGTAATTACCAATGGTGGTCTACTGAAATTATTAGACATAGACTTGATTAATCACACACCAGGGAAATCCACTGTTACAGCAGCATATGGGTCAACAAGAAAACAGGAATTAGAGATATAGTAGAAATATAAAAAATAAATAAGAGAAAAAGTTCAGACACAAAAAAGTCAAGAAACTATACAAGAATAATTTCTCTCTATATATATCAATTTATATATAGAAAATGAATATAAAGAGTTTTTCTATCATCACAGTTAGATTCAAGTACTTTCCTTCACACCATGTTCATCATCTTCAACACTTTTCTCACGTTCAGCTGTCAGCATCACATTGTTTGTCTACAGCAAGCAAGAGCCAGATAAGTTTAAAAAAAAGCATTACATCATTCACACAGCCAACAAAAACTGTTGAACACCACACTTCAGACTGATTAAATCTTTCGTTGGGGGGAAAACAAACATTAAAACAAGAGTTATGTAAACCGATACACTCAAAAATTCCTAGAAGAATGCAGAGATAGCAAAGGATACATTGGTCTTACTTATTTGTTCTTACTTCAGCATGTCCAGGAAAATGAGACTGCTTTGTAAACTGTGTAGAAGAACTCTCACACGACAAACTTGGATTTTATATTTCAGTCAGCTTCAGATCAGTCTACTATAATCTTATGATATTTCATCAACTAAAACTCCACCACACATATCCCCCCGAACACCCAGCAGAACTGTCCACTAGTCCCGAACCCGGGGTTTCAATAAACGTCCGGAACTTATCCTGGGGACAAGGCTGGCACTGGTCATAAAAAGCTGCAGACAACTTGAGCTCCGTCGGGTGGGGGGCACTCCTAGAGGAAAAAGCAAAATCTGTTAGCCTGGCGGTAGGCGGGCGAGTGCACCGGGGGGGGGGGCTTTTGGCCCGGTTGAATAACCCCGAACGGGCCTTCATACAGTGGATGCAATGAAGGTTTATGGGCATCATGCCTGACGAAAACAAACTGAGAAGAGTCCAACGACCTTGGAATAATAGTGTCGAGCAGGCAATGGTGGACCGGGCCAGGAACAGAAAATGAGTTTCTTGGGGGATGGATAGACAGCACAGAGGTATCGAAACACATGGGGGGCTCTCAGGCAGGAATTCCTGGAGGACCAGTTCAGCCGGGAAAACCCTGAGGTCTTCTTTAACTGCGCTGCGCAATCCCACAGAAGACGGTCAACCCAGTTGCCACCTAGAGAAGCCCGGAGTGCGGCCTCGAGTGACCGGTGAAACTGCTCTCACATCACGTCGGGGTCACCAATGTTGAGGTAAACACAGACGACACGAGAGCTCTCACTTCTCACTCCAGCTTTATTCTTCGCCTCTTAACAACTGACCACATCGTGCCACAAAACTCAGAAAAACACTTCCTCAACACTGGGTGTGAGTGGAGCCCTCTAGTGGCCCACCACAAACTAAAATTTGATGTCAAATACTGGTAGCAATAAAATTAAATCTAATCAGGTCTCACAAAAAATTCCATCAGAAATCAAAGAAAACCATATTCTCACTCACTAATAGTTTGTCAGGGCTTGACTCTACAGAATTACCTTTTTAGTCTTCTTAAAAATTGTCAGCATCAATCAGCTATGTAAAGAGTTTATTATTATAATTCGTCAAATCTAGTACCTTGCCTTCTCACTTGTGTAGTAAGTGCACTGATAATGAAACTGTTTTATCGCAAGAAAAAATATAACCTGATGGCTGTAAGAATTTCATTATTTTATTTTTTACTTCATTACAATAGTCTTATAGATTATTGATTATGGCATAATCAAAAGTTAAACATGCAATTAAAATTGGTGATCGCATTTTTATTTAAAGCAGAGCACTGCCATTATGAGCACGGCATCTAGAAATACAATTTAATGTTTGAAGTATGACACATGATCAGCAAATACTTCTCTGAAATTCAAATGTGGTGAAATTCAGTTATTGTTATGTGGGGATTCAGATGGAGCTGTTTGGACTTGGGGCTTTTCATTCATTTATTCACCATCGAGCTGCTCAGCTGTATTACTGAAATGATGCGCTGTGACAGTCTTAAGCTATTTTTATCTCAATTCTCCATCGTATTGAAAAATTACAGCTGCTATACAATGGAAAAGTCATGGAGTTCCAAGCGACACTGAACTGAACTTGATATAGCTCATAAAACTATCTAAGCCGAGTATTGAGTTTTGTTCCACTGTGACCTGTAGATCAAAGTAATGGACTGTTGGAGGCTGTGCACTTCAAACTAAAGAGGCTACTGAGCAGTTTAATGGTTTTGGGCAGGCTCTTAATTACCGGACAGGTTCCCCCGAGTGATTCCTCTCTTATGGCATAGCAAGGCAATTGTACATTTTCACCTGATCGATACAATGGGGATGTTGAATAAAAAGCTTCATGAATAAGCTCCGTCAAATCAATTAAGACAAAGTTATTCAGAGCAGCAGCAATACAATACATTAGCCCCTTATGCCATAAAGTTGCAATAATACATATTTCATTAACAAAACGGCTCTTTCCAGACATTACGTTTTTCAGATTTGCACCATCAATATTATCGTCACCACTTTTTCAACACTTGTCTAATGACTCGATGATTTGTTTTATATTTGCCAGAAGTTTACAGGAGAGGGTTCTTCGGGAAGTGCAGCCCGTTTGTCCACAACAAGCTGCCCTTGTTCTCTCTGTTGTTGTGGGCGTCTTGCACGAATGCTCTGATAATGGTCTGATGACTTTTTGTTCCAACAAGTTCAGCGGGTCAGACGTGTCATCCATTTTACTTTGGCGAGAGCTGGTATTGATCTCTTCTAAGTGTAGCTTCTTTTTCTCTCTTAGCAGGGATTTCTGTGGCAGTGAGAGAAAATACTTCTCTCCCTATTTGCCTGGGCCACACTCACTGTATGCATTAAATCCAAGCAACTGAATAGTGAACTCTACAGCAAATTGATTTTTTCTTTTACAGTAAAGTGAAAGTGCATTAACCACCACAGGTGCTGAACCAATTTTATTTTATTTTTTAGTACACCAAATAAAGTTCTGGAAGCAAAGGTTTAATCTAGCATAAATCTACACATCTGGTATAATGTATGAAGAATAATACACTTAGAATAATTTAAATAAAGAAAATGAGACATTACTTGTATGAAATTTAAAATGTGATATATTAACAGTGATCTAGCACTGAAATCAGGATCATTATCCAAGTGTGCCAACAACTGGAGCGCCTGTCTAACAGAAACACATCTTATTATAGCTCCGCAATGATTTTGCCAGTTTTGCTTGGTACAGCAGTTTGAGATCTAAACTTAGAACAAAATGCAGTTATGCAAAACAATATCACACAGTTATGAAATGCACCCACTCCAACTCATATCGACTGGAAGGAATTCAGAAAGATGGAACTTCTGGCGGTACACCTCAGTGTTTCAATACTTGTGTTTATTGACAACAATAGTCTATACAAAGCTTTCATGGTCACTGGCTCATGTGCTTTAACAGAAAGTGCCTAATTAATCATACTGCAAAAACTTCCTTTTACACTGCTGTTTATACACATGCAGACCTATGGATATGCAAACAACACACAGCAGCCCTGAAGACGTCACATGTAGAGTACTAACAAATAAACCAATGGACGAGCCAGAAGTAAACAAGCTGCCATTTTTGATGACATCTCCCTATAATATATTAATTAAAAAATGTTATTTCAATGTCATGCACTCCTGTCTAAGACCATGCACTTTACATCAGTTTCCTGGGTCTGCGGAAGACCAAGATATGTGTTGGGGTCAGTGATCTGTTATCAATCCAGGTAAAAATCTCATTGAGATTAAATATCTCATCTGTTAGGGCCCTAGGCAAAAATTCACAGGGCGCCCCTCTAACCAATGTTTATCACCATTAGATAATACATAACCTAAAACAAAGAAAAAATAGCAATATGTAAATTTCATAACTTGACAGTTAACTCAGTTGGACGCAGGCTTCATCAGTTAACTACAAAAAAAAGGTAGTGTCCAAATTTGTTAAATTTCGACCCCTGCAAATTTTCTACTCCGTAAAACATGCGATCAAGTTAATTGAAGCGTTAATGATAGCTTCTTTCAGCCTGCTAGCTATGCTAACAAGTCAGCAGCAGGTGTGTTTATTCCAAACTAACCTAATTCATGTGAAACCTCAAAGTAAACAAACAAATAATATAATCCTAGTGGAAGGGATGTCATTCAAGTGTGTCTCCCCTACATTTAACCCTAGACTAGCAGCATGTAGTTATTTACCATCATATTTAATCATTACTATCTGATCCACTCAGCACTGGCTTGCTTTTTTTTGCCTGTTCATCCACTTTTTCTTCTTCTTTTAATTCTCAGGAGGATAGCTTTTCCTCCTATTTGATGAATGCTTTTTGTTGTTGTTGTCATTAGTTTTGTTTAAACAGAATTATGCATAAAGTAAGTGCAGTCAGGTAGAGCCTTCTACTGTTATTGCAAATATTTCATATTGCCACTGCAGTAATGTTTGTCAGGGAGGCTAATGTGCAGTTGCTTAGCTTACTGAAACAGGTAAACTCAGCTACGATAGCTAGCTGCTTAGTGAGCTAATGTTAGTGAGCTAGGATGGAGTTGGACAGTTAATTAACATACTCTGGTGTCATAGTGAAATATAACATTAGTTGCTTTAAACAGTGACATCTAATAACCACAAAGCTAACACCGCACGCATAACATTATCATAGGATACACCTATAGTAATGATTCTATAGAAGAACACAAATCGCCTACTGAAACCTAAATAATATGCATGTATAATATTTACATGAGCATTATTATTATGTTTTCACCACTTTAGGATTGTACCAATTGATCTGTGAATTAATTCAAAGAAGTAATCAGTTACTCAGAATAAAACAATCAGTACACATACAGAAAAAAGTTTGTTTTGCTAAAACCTTTTCACAACCCAAAGATTAATAAGCTGTCAAGGACAAGCAGTTTTTGTCGTGCTATCCTTTTTTAAATGACCCATTTTCACAAGAAGAATTTAAACAAATGTGCTACATGGTAATGATCAAAAACCTCTGACTCATACTCTGATGGTATATAAAAGGGATGTTTTGAGATGAAGGGCTGCCTTTGAATATTCTGACTGGTTTAAGACATATAAAGAACACCCCCAGCTTTATTCATCTGTCCATTACTTTATATAATAATACGATATATAATAATAGAGGACTTTAGCAGGGCGTTTTTACAGTATGTGCAGTCACTCAGCTAAAATGTAAAAATACAGTATAATTATCATTATCATGCACTATAGTCATTTTAATAATATTAAATTATTATACAGTTGTTGGGGTTTTTTAACGAGTCATCCACATCTACTAAAAACTGTTCAGAAGTCACATTTTGCTTTTCAAGTGTAGTTCGTCATAAGGTCGCTGTAGTTCTCAGCAACCAGATAACTGTTCATTACCATACCTTTTTCTAAATTCCTCTTTCATCCAGCCGACTGAAATATTAGCGAGTGCCATTTGATATTCGTCTTTAATCCTGTTTGTAGAATTTCTTTGAATGTCTACATCTTTCTAAGAATGAAGAAGACACACATTTTTTTCCAAAATCAGCTGAATAATTTAGTTAAATGAGACTGCCCTGAAAATCAAAGAGTGTGCTTGTCTGTAGCGGTGAAGTACCTTAGGTATGATCATACTGCTCTTCGTCAGCTCAGTGTACTTAAAAGTCATTTTGCACGCGTTTCATCACTCATGCATAACTTTTCTTTGATGCAGATGGCCAAAGACAGTGAATAATGTTATCCTGATTTTTTTTTATGGGGGATCACTTTTTTGCCAGCTTTTAAAATGTTTTTAAAATTTGGGTTGTTTTTTAATACTATATCCTCTATATTTTCTTTCCAGGTCATATCTTTACTTGTTGACTGAGAATATTCATTAACTAATTGTAAAGATGGACATATGCCACAGTGTCTAAAACAGTTTCACCTTTCTAAATGTAATTGATATGTGATGTTAAGCAAAAACCTCACATTTCTTTCATTGCTCCTTTTCAGGAGCAATGTAAGAAACGCTGTGCTTCTGTCACTGGGCTCAGGGGTGAGCTAGTACAGACACTCAGCTCACTGCATGACTTTGAGAAGTTCTACAAGACCTCCGTTAGTCAACCCTCTGGACTAAGCTGGATGTGAATGATTTGAGGCAGACAGAGATATCATCCATCAGCCACTTCACCTGGGCCTAATGGCCTGCTGCAGACAGGCATGTTTGACTGTGTGTTTGATGTGTGCATACTACATATCCACCTACTCCTTTTATGTCAAAATATCAGCGGGCAGCAGCGTGTACGGGCTCACAAATGGATTTTTTAATCCAGTTGTTTGCTAGAAGATCTTTCAACCCCCTAGTTTTGAAGCCCAAGCCAAAAATGTACTTAAACACGAGCATTCCCTTAGACCCCTGTCTCCTTTTTACCCCGTGGCTGTCTTTGTGTGTTTTGACTGGCTGAAACATTTCCGTGGCAGAGACAAAGAGATGAAGGCAGGGAAGGAAGAGGACACCAGGAAAGCTCAAATAATGAGATGTCAAGCAGGGCAGTCCATAATTGTTAATTACATTTATTCCAGTGCTTTTGGAATACAGCCACGATGCTTTCAGGAATATAAAGTGGTGTCCTCAACATGTTCCAGGTCCAGCCTTTTAAATGAGTCTGAGTGATCACTCCTGAAATTCAATAAGTAGTAGTAGTACAGACAGGCCACACATGGACATACACAGAATAAAGACAGATGTTTAATAGCGAGATAGATAAAGTCTGAATGAAATGAATGAAACTAAATGAAATACTGGCTTTATTATAATAACTGCCACGTGCCCCCAGTCCATACAGTGGGGTCCAGAAAGACTGTTTCTTCATTAAAGAAGAGTTTATGCTATCGAAGCCACCAAGACAGGCTGCACTAGTTTGACATTGTGTACCCATCAAACATGGCTCTGTTTAATGTCAACTGGAGAACACTCCCAGGATGTTTGCTTTGACTAGGCTGCTTGCTTGTTCTTGTCTTTAACTGGCAGATTAGATGATTTTTTCCCCCCAACTTTTTTCCTCCACTTGAACTTGTGTTGCTGGAAATAGAGGTCACTTTCCTCAGCATGTGAAAGCAATTAAAAAGAAAGTCTGTTATTCCCAAGTTTCAGCCCATCCCGCCTGTGATTCTGCATCTCCTAAAGAAAACTAGAACAGGTTTTATTGTGAGAGTCGGTAAATTATTCCTACCAAACAGTACCTTATTTGACTACCAAAGAGAAACTGTCAATCTTCTCTCTTTTCTGTCACTCCAAAACAGATTGTTGTTGCAGTAAAGCTAGATAAGGCTCAGTAGTACTGCAAGCAGGTCTCTTGTTTTGCAGTCAACAACTCCTTCTTTTACATGCATGCACAAGCACATACTCTGATGCACATATACCTTCCCAGTTTTGCTTGCCACCCCCAAACCATCTGCTGTCAGACATTGGTAATTAGTTTTATGGTGTTCTTGGCAGCCAGAGAATAGCTTCACGATAATTACCCTTTTATTGTGTTGTATTCTATTGTTAATGTTGTTGTTGTTTTGTGGCTTGTCCTAATTAAAAGTTTGGAGCTTCGTGGAATTAACACGGGCTGCCCTTTTTGTCCTTCTAAATTGCTTATCCTGCAAAGCTAACATTAAAAGGATATGATGGATGGAATGAGTGACTTGAGCAGATATGGTGTCGAACACTAAAGCGTCTCAGTAATGGAACAGACTAAATCCTCCAGACTACAATACACCAGAGTTTCTTTCTCTGCTGCAATGACTATGAGGTTTCCAGGTTGCCTGCACTTCTCTCAGAGAAGAAACTATCATCACTATTTTCTCACCCAAAGGTGCTGGAAACAACCTGCCTCGTTTGTTCAGATTTCTTTGACATTTCTTTATTTCCTGCTGCTATGCAATCTCCAGGGACTAGCACGAGTCAATATCCTTCCAGCATCTCTCACCAAGCTGTTTGTTTAAATGGGTTTTAAGTTGACAGGTGGTCAGAGTTGGCTTTCTCAAGCCTCAACCGTGACGCGACGCCTGACATTCAACAACACACATTAACCTATATTAAAAGACTCGACTGATCTTATGGAAATACAGGCGTTCACTGATCGCACAGATTAAATTGATCAGAAATGGAGCGCGTGAACATCACCAGCGTTCTGGTTTGCTCAAAACAGCGAGGCTGTTCGCATGTAATATTCCCACCCTAAATCGAATTCATTTTCTGTGCCCGCAATGACAGTTTTTACTCTTAACAAGGAACATTTTTGCATTTTACATTATAGTATGCGACTGAAAAGATTGTGTCAGCTCCGTATTTTTCCCTGATTAAAAAATCAAAGTCTGCAGGCAAACGTTATCTCCTTTTTGCCGTCAGCCTTTTTTTTTTGCACAATTGCACGCAATCGGTAGTATGGTGGGAAGCAATAAGTGGTATGTGTGATACAGCTTCGATGGCTGATTGCTAGATCTTTAAGTCCCAGTTTAACTAGCAATCAAAATAGTTTTTTGAGACTGCCTCAGTCTTTTCCCGATATCTGCTCTGGAAACTTAAAAAAAAATTCTTAGATTTTAAAATAACAACTCCTACTTTGTCTCCTTCTGGTGCAAACAAACTATTAAAAACTAGCTTTGAATTTATGCATAAGGTGCAGTCACCACTAGCCATAACACTAAAACACATTAGTGCTTTTTCTTCATGAATTGGTTAAGATCCATGCTTTTTATACACTACATGATTGAAATAGTCAGCTGTCAGTAGTGGTTACATCTGTATGTCAAGGCAGCCTTGATGATCTTGTAGCCAATAAAACATTTATTGTCTTAAAACAGTGATTCGCTGAAATGTTAAAATGAGAGGCACTTTTTAAATTTGCAAGTGGTATGTACATTAATATATGATAAGCAACCACATGCGAAGATCTTCTCTTCCAGTTAACGGCCATCAATTATTATAATTAAATTGCAGTAAAGCATTTGGCAAATGAAGAAGAACATGTAGGAAACTAATAAATGATTAATGAGGCGTCACAGTGACGTTGGGAGTAACACACTGCAAAGTGATATATTGTTTTAAAGTCATATGTAAAATATCCACTTTGCTGGTGCCCTTTGTCCTCCTTGTTAGGAGAAATAATTGTTATGCCTGTATGTGAAGTTTAAGACTATGTTGTTAACTGGTACTTATCTGATAATGCCTCATGTATCTGGCTAACACAGAAGTAATGGGTTGTGTAAAATGAGTAAATAAGTAAAGTGCTGTTTTCAAATGCTGAAAGAAATGTGTCACGCTTACTTTGAAAAAAATGTAATAGCAGATATTACACATTGTAAACTTTAATGGGCATTGTGTGAAATAAATACATATCAAAACCTTGACGCAAATGTGTTCAGTTTGGAAATATTTTCTAGCTCTTCTTCTGCTAAACAATAAAACATGACATTAGTGGATCATTGTCCTTTAATTTTCCCCACATTTCCCTTTTCCCTAATTGCCCAAGTTTAACTTTACTTTAACATTACACCCTCTTCCTTAGCCTAAATGTCAGAGCATTACATATTTATGCTGGCTAATGACCTGTGCTGACAAAAGAGTGAGATATACAGAGAGTAATGATTTGCACTCAGAGGGGGCTCTGGTGAGGGCTGGACAGTCTGTGTCCTCTAATAGGGCCTGTCTCCAATGATTAGGGATTGTTGACAGGGGAAGTTGTAGTGCCTAGCACCAGATGGAGCGCTCTGTTTCTTTTTTCCTTTTATTACCATCACAATCTATGCTTACGAGTAAGTTCTAGCCCACACGCGCGCGTACGCAAACGAACACACGCACGCACACATACTTTTGCTCATTATGTCAAATATCAGATTGTGAAACAAACACTGTCAAGTCAGGGAGGAGAGCTTGGCTGTCTTTCCTCCCACGCCTTTTGAAAACTTCTGGGTCTCAGGGCCACATTGGCAATCACACTCCAGCTCTCTCATCATTACATCCTGGTTCACAGCACAGCATCAGTACTTTCTTTCCTGAACCACGCTGGAACCTAACTAATTAGGCTGTCATCTCTATTCTCTTGTCTTTGAGGCTTCTAGATTTTCTGTGATTAGCTTTCTTTATTTTTTCATTTCCATTTCTAAAATGGTCCACAGGCCACAAACTCTTTTCTGTCTAAATTAATCAACAGTATCCTCTCCCCTCCTGGTAAAAAAAAAAAAAAAAAGCCCAGACCTTGAACTAATTGTAAAGGGATGACTGTTTCAAAGTCTTTTCCTTCCAGCAGACAAAACGTCCAATTCTCTTTTCGGTATTGCAGTGCTTACTCTTTTCCAGTCTTCCCCATGCCTCTACAGATCAAACCCAGGTTCCCCCAGGGCTTACAGTTCTCAGCCACTGCAGGTTGTAATTGACCTGCACCTCTGACCTGCGCCTGTGCACAAACTGTACAATCATAATTTAGTAGACAGCGTATGCTGAATACCTATGTCTTGGGCTGGGTGCTGAGGGCTAAATTAATTTGTATGAAAGTCAAGGATAACTAATGGACAGCCTGGACAAATAATGCAGCAAGAGACCTTGTATTCCAGAGTAATTCAAACACACAAGGCTTTATTTGATTATATATTCCTTACAAATGCATACTCATCCCCATATGCAAAAGGGGACCTAATGGCATACTAATGCACAGTGTTAGCCATTATGCATGAACCGTTTGAGCCTAAGCTACCATGAAAGCCAATCAAACCATAGCCTTCCAAATTCCACAGCGTGCCTTATGTTCGGAACAGTTTATTCTCTTGAAATCAGCAATTAATTGCATAGAGTTAATTGCAGACTGAACTGCAGATGACCTCTACTGCTCTGTTGCTGCAGTATGTGTGTGTACCCTAAGAGAAAAGCATAATAGATGTACCCAGAGAGAAAGGATGCACTCAGGGGATTAGTATGGGCTCTCTTGTTGCAACTAAAGCTGGGATATGATCCTTGAAGATAATACCTGGCCGAAATATTGAAAAGCCACCGAATCATATTGTGCCCATCAGTACGGATAGAGGTTAAGGCACAGAGCCTCAACCTTCAAAGGCATTTTAAGCTCTGGAAAATTCGATCCAGCTTTGTCATTATCCATCATTTGTGACCATTAACCTATGACACATGCCATACCCTACCAATCATCTCCTGTTATAAATGACTCTGTCCTGTGAAACAATGCCATTTATATACCTTAACATGAAAGTCTACATGGGATTAAAAAGAAAAAAAAGAAGAAATTAAAGCAAGTAGTTACATTGCCTTGCTTCTTGTCACATGTGATGATGGTTGAATAGCTAGGCTGTGTTGGTCGATGGGTTTGCCCGTGTGCATGCCAGCTTTGGCCTTAATCGACTATGATTATAACTAATGGCTATATTGATGTACATTTTCTCCCCAGCAAAATTGTTCAGTGAGGATCAAGCAAATTCTGTAGCTCCTCAGGCAGTCCCCGAACCCTCCTTTTTTCCACACTGTATTTAGCCAAGATATTGCATTAGTGCACATCTGCTGTGCGAGTTTGTGTTTGTGTGTCTGTGCCAGTGCATGAGACAGAGAGAGAGAGAGAGAGAGAGAAAACAAGAACGAGTGTGTTTTTAATAGGGTTTAACTGTATAGCTGGTCACCTGCTTACCTTTAAACCGCAATCAAAACTCATATAAACCTTTTTCTCAAAACCAGCTTTGAAATGACTTCCTACATTGTGAAACCTCTAAAAATGAGTGCTATTAGGTTTGTTTACAATATTACAGGGTGATATATTCTCTCATTAGTAATGCTGTGTTATACGCAGTACTGAAATGATACCTTTCTGGTTTTTTGTTTCTCCATAAATGAAAACGCTGATGGTTTTTTAAACATTTAGCTCATACAGCCCTGGCATATTAAAATTAAGAGAGTCATGTGCAAATATGTGCTGTAAGGATTTCACCAATTTTGTTAGATGGCTGCATTATTCATCAAACAAGACTTGCCTCTGGTAAAATTCTCAACCCTGCAACTTTGAAAGTTGTTTTTGTTTGTGGAAAAACCTCTCTATCGCTTACAACCACATCCTCTCAGGCACTGCTTGCTTTGGGCCAATAACACAGTGTGTCAGATTCATAGTGTGTTTCATTGGATCAATTACAGTTCTTTGGGAAAAGAGTTGAACAAACCCGTATTGTATTAATATCAGCATGTTGCCGTTATTGGTATATTGATTTGTCCCTTAAAGGGTAATTCTTATCATATAGAAAGGGTATTTAAACTAATAAAGGTTTTTAGGGTTTACTTTCAGCTATCTCTCTTTCCCACTAGCTTCTACTCTCATAAACATATTCTCATGTACACACAGATATACACATTGTACTCATCAAATCAAGCCATGTCTCCATGGAAACTGGAGTTGAATAAAGAGATTGCCTTAATCACTTGATAAGTAGTACAAACTCTGCTCTCGTCTTGCCAAAGACATTCACTTTCCAATATAATTTCAAATTCACTGTGTGAAATATGTGGAGCCATTTCATTCTATTACCCAGAGTTATACATGGTGACATCTGGGACAGCTCTCCAATATGTTGTACTTGAGGTTAATTAAAAATGTAATGGTCAAGTCTGTATTTCTAATAGAGCTGACAGGAGCTCATAATTCATTCAGATTGATTAGATATTAAACCACTGGTCTGTATAACAGTAGTTGCAGATTAGGATATAGATATATATATATCTATATCCTAATTGTGCATTAGTATCTAGTTGTATATAACAAGATGCTTTTCAAGTAGTGCCTGCTCAGGATTTTTGCATAAACGATCACCTCCAGTTTAAACCACAAACAAAGGTACTTTGCATAAAATAGCTTCTTTGCATCTACTTTAGAAGCTACTTGATGTTGAACTTAGAGGCTAAAAACATACTGGTAAGCAATCAAGACAAATTTCTCCAAGGCCCCAGATCGCAAATTGCACTGTCAAATCTTTAGGTATAAAATAGTGGTTAATGATTTGTCACATTTCTGTTGTGCTGAGCTGATAATTGAACAGAGCTCTCCAAATTTAACTGACTGTTACAAATGCTTATTATGAGAAATGACAACCTAGGTGCTGTTGATCCTTTTATTAGAATTGTTAATGTGCAAGCGTGTCTTATGAGAAAGTAACAAACGTGATTTAAAAAAATAAATAAATAAATAAAATAAAATTAAATTAAAAAAAACACTGATTGATGTGCCAGTTTTTAAAGTCTTTCTACACATCACAAACAGAACTACACAGACTCTATCTGTGCTACCCATCCCCCTCCCCTGAGGCATTGCTCTGATGTGGATAAAGTGAAGAATTATCACTTGCCTGCTGTACCTGGGTTTCATTGCATATTTTCATTCCGCTGTGATTTATTGCATTAAAAGGAGAAAGAATGACAAGTAATGAAAAGGGAGGGCTGAATTTCTGGTTTGCACATTAACCAAATTTCGCAAATCCTTTTCAGACATAGATAACAACATTGGGGTAATCCTAAAACCAGTCTCAAAGATTTAGAAAGGCAATTCTGCAAGTGTCTTCACACTTGTTCACCATGTTTTTTTTTAACTATTATACATTTGAATATGGAGAATGCAGCAGAAGTCCGTTTTTATTTTAATTTACCTTTTATTTGTAATCAAACTGTCAAAAGCCCACAGTAGGTTTTTTTTCTCTTTTCATTCTTTATGCTTGTGAATGGTTATTGTTTATTTTGAAACCAGATTTAACACGACTTGATAAACCAAAGGATAAGATATGGGAGTTTGAAGGCTAAAATTAATTCCTCTTTGAAATGCTGTGCTTCTTTTCTTCTGAAAGGCAAAAGAGAAAATATCATTTGTTTCATGTAAACACTGCAAGACACATTTCCTTCTTCGCCACTAAGATTTAGTCATGGAAGCTTGCACTTCTGAGCAGAGTGATTTCAGGCACAAGCTCATATTTTCTTCCGCTCATGCTTTGGCAAAAGACATTATACCTGTCCAAATATAAGTAAAACAACATTTTAGGTGCATGGAAAAACTCATGAACAATAACAGGGAAAATACCTCCACTAAAATCCACTAAAACCATAAATATCAGGCCACATTTCCAAAGTGCTTATAGCATTGGAAAAATATGCCTTTTTCTTCATGCTAGTGGCAAACACTAGAATATTGTTAGCGCTTCATTAAAATACTGTCCTGAGCATAGACCATTTAAAAGATGGATGTAGCTAGTATGAGTCACTCACTGGTTTGTGAAATCCCATTTCGAAGCATTGAGATGAACGTTTTCACTGCTGCATTTTTGGTGTTTTGAAACCGTTTGTGATGAGAAGGGGAAAGCCTGAGTGTAAAGCTGCATGCTCATTGGTTAAAGATTTGTTAATCACAAGTTGTTACCCAGTGGACATACCCCGGATAGCCCTCCTTTCCAAGACACAATATGACCAAAATTTTAAAACTAGACTTTTTATGACCTGAACTGAGCAACTGAACCCACAAACTCATTATAAGTGCTTACCACATGTATCACCCACTGGAGATCATTAAAAAGAATATAGGTTTAAGGCACATTCTTCCTGATGCTGAACTTCCTGGGATTCTGATTAATAGAATTTACAGTCTTCATGTAAAGAGTGTAAGAAATGAAGGCCCGAGTAAAAGAAAAAGTAAACTAATTACTAACTAAAAGTATCATATTTGTGAAAATCAGGCTTATAGTTCATTGAAGCATACTATAAATTCACCTCTAACTTCAGTCTGTAGGCAGCACTGCAAAATTTGAGGCACATACACCAAATTTTAATGGGTTCTTTCCCTTTCTCATCTCTCCATTAACTTCCATGTAAATAAGTTCAGTACTTTTTGTGTAATCCTACTAGAAGTCAATGTGGCAAACAAATAGTAATGCAAACATAACCTCCTTGGCACAAGCAATAAAAACTCTCATTTAGTCAAAGAGTGAAATGGATCTGCAGCACTTAAGCTTAAACCCGAAGAAGACGGAAGACAAATCACATGAATAACAAGTAATATCGTAAATAACATTTGGGAATGAATGAAGCTGTCCGTCTTCACTAAAAGTTCGATGAGCATAAAAACCAAAAATCTAAGCTGACAAGCTTGAACAGGTGACACATTTTACTTATGCAAAGTGTTCATTTAGTGGAATAATAGGCAGCGCCTCCGTTCTACTTTGTCTTTCTCAGTGATCTGATCCTGTATTCAGCATGTGTCTACAACAGCCTCGCTTTGCAACCATGCAAAACATTTTTAGTTCTTCATCAATTTTTTCAAGTGTCTGCACCTCAAGCACCCCAGTGACAGCAATGGACTGAAATGAGAGGTACTATTACCTAAGTAACCTTTTTTTTTAACTGCATATACCAGTTTTCTAAAACTGAGGTACTCTGTGATCAAACCAGGTTCAAAGAAATGTTAATCTGTCTTATCAAACAACTCAGTTATCTCAAATCATATTAAAATGTTCAGTGGCATTGTCACTGTCACTGTAATTTCATTATACTTGTATATTGGCACTGCAAAGTCTTAATCATAATCTTTTTTTTGTTAGTTTTTGCCATAATTAAAATGGGCACAAATGATCTATTACCATTTGCACGCCACTGTTGTCCCCTCTTTGTTCACAAAAACAGGTCCAAGTTATCTTTTATTCCTAAAGCTAGCAAATTTTTTCCCCCTGAGCAGCACATTTGTTGCCAAATTGTTGTGGCCAAAATCATGTATAAGATGCAAGGAGAGCAAAAGTGTCTGCATGTTGTGTGCTTATCTTTTTATTTTATGTTGGTGTGATTTTGCTTAGTTGTTTTTTGCGGCATGTACGAATGTCAGGTGACTTAAGTTGCAAGCCAATTTCCCCAAGACGACAAATAACTGTAACCATCTATCTGATTTTCAGACCAAGATTAAAGAAATCTACTACTTCTTACAAGCTACACTCAAATTCAAATGCACGTATTACATAATTGACTATTTTATTTATTAATAAATCTACTCTACGTAGAGTGCACACACACATGCATTCACAGCAAAAGCTGCTAATGGTAATGACAGTAGTCTCTATATAATCATAATGTCTATTGCTGCACTGACAAGATTTGCTCTTGAGAACACTGTGTTTGGAGCACTGCTACATTATTTTCAGACTTAGGGGTGCTTTCAGATGCAAGGCAATCCCCAGTCTCCCACTCTCCTGCCCCCACCATTCATTTGAAAGACAAACAGAGTTTCCATCTGTCTAAAAGAAGCTGTCCACTCTAATCGATGTCTATGTCACACCTTCTCCCTCTTCTTAGCTTTTACTGAGCTAGGACAGTGCAGGAGCAAAGACAGGACATCTGTGAGAAAGAACAGGTGGAAGACACAGTAAATGCCCTCAGGGTGGAATCAAACTCCGGTCTCTGCATTAGCTTCATGGCATATGGCTAATGGCCACTGGTATACTTCACCCCAGTGAGCTGTACCAGTGCCCATGAATACTTAAATGTTTTGATTGATACATAATAAAGTTTTTGTCAATTAACATGCATATACCAGTTGCATATTGACTTAGTTAAAAATTAAGAGCCACTGTTCACAGTACAATATAATAAGTTGGCTCAGTATAAACATATTAGGCCATAAAACTATCCAATAACTTATTTATGCACATATTACAAAATACAGCACCTTATCATTAAGGTTCTCTTAGGGAACTAAACCCAACTGTATAAAGCTAGTCACGCTAGGCTATCCCACTAGCTAAGTTAACTAAAGTAATCAAAAGAAACAATGTGATGCTAGTGGGAGTCACATTGCTCGACCATTTGGGAGTGATGGGAAAGAGAAGAGAGCAGGGAGAGAAAGGACAAAATAGGAGAGAGACAGAACCAGATTTTCATAATTGCTAATGATTAAATACAGCACTGGTGTGTAAACACACAGGGAGTGAAAAGAGGTAATTGCTTCATGAGAAGCCCTCCCAGCAGCCTAAACCTATTGCAACATAACTAAGGTATGGTTAAGGGTCACCTGATCCAGCCCTACCTATAAGCTTTATCAAAAAGAGAAGTTTTAAGCTTAATCTCAACAGCACAGAGTGTTTGTCTCCTCAATCCAAACTGGGAGCTTGTTTCATAGTTAAGCCCCCTATAGTTGATGGCTGCTTATTGAACTTTTAAAAACTCAAGAAATCACCAGTAAGCCAGCACTCTGAGAGCGATTTGCTTTGTTTGGATTATTATAATGTACTGTGAGGTCTTTAAGATATGAAAGGGGCATTAATATTCAATCTTTTATATGTGAAGCCAAAGATATTAAATTGAAGTCTGACTGTAACAGGGAGCTAATAAAGGGAAGTTAACATGGGAGATATATGATCTCTCTTTTTAGTCTGACTTAATACTGTCAGTGTAGCATTCTGGATCAACTAAAAACTTTTCAGGGAGCTTTCAGAGAACTAACTAACTAATCTTGACTGGTTTCTCTTTTCTTGTTTTCAAATCACTGCAATCATTACAATCAATTCCTTTTGAAGGGAAACTTCTTGCAGTGGCAGTTACAAAGTTTTAATAATAAAATAAATAGCTATATTTAAACACATGGAGACAGAAACGTATATAGACACTCAGTCACACAAAGTTTCCCCTTTGTGTGAAAACATATTCCATATTACTAAAAATGTAACTAGCTCCTGTGAGCTTTTCAAGGTTTGAAGGCATTCTGAAGATTTTAGGATCATTTTTGCCTTTTTCATCAGTCTAAAATGAAATCCAAGCGCAGTCAGCTGACTTGTGCTTTCCTTTACAAATCACGCAAAGCAACTTCCAGCGTGTAGGTCACCACGCATGAGTACATCAGCAATGTACATTCTATATTTTGTCAATCACAAATGTTTAAAGTGCTTTAAAATTTGTTCAGTTTCAAACACAAATGTTTGACGTGAAGCTTCAGCATATAAATAACACCAACATAACACTCGCAGTCTGCTACACAGCAGCTGTATTAGCAACAGGACACAGCAATAAAGCTGTAAGTTTAGACAGGTCATTTATCACATGTAACACAGCATGCGCTCGTCATCTGTATGTGGCTGGTAGAGTAATGGTTAGAAAAAAATATTACAGCAATTAAGAGTTTCTTTTATGTAGCTGAAAATCACGCAAGCCTCAAGGGACGCTCACAATAAGTTCAGGTCTTCCAGTCAATTCCATGGCCACAGGTGTGAAAACCAAACATGTAGGCATGCAGACTGCTTCTACAAACATTTGCGAATGAATGGGTCGCTCTCAGGAGCTCAGTGAATTCCAGCATGGTGCTCTGATAGGATGCCACCTGTGCAACAAGTCCAGTTGTGAAATTTCCTCCCTACTAAATATTTCACAGTCAACTGTTAGTGGTATTACAACAAAGTGTAAGAGATTGGGAATCGCAGCAACTCAGCCACAACGTGGTAGGCCATGTAAATCACAGAGCGGGCTCAACGGATGCTGAGGTGCATAGTGTGCAAATTTGACCAACTTTCTGTGGCAATCCAAACTTCATGTGACCTTCACATTAGCTCAATAACAGTGTGTAGAGAAATTCATGGAATGGATTTCCATGGCTGAGCAGCTGCATCCAAGCCTTACATCACCAAGTGCAAGGATAGCGTCGACTGCAGTGGTATAAAGCACTCTGCCAAGGGACACTAGAGCAGTGGAGACATGTTCTATGGAAGGATAACTCACGCTTCTCCATCTAGTCTAATCTGATGGCCGAGTCTGGGTTTGGTGGTTGCTAGGCAATGGCACTAGTCTGACTGTATTGTGCCAAGTGTAAAGTAAGGTGAAGGGAGATTTATGGGGTTGTTTTTTTAGGGGTTGGGCCCGGCCCCTTAGATACAGTGAAAGGAACTCTTAATGCTTCAGCATACCAAGAACCGTGGACAATTTCATGGTCCCAACTTTGTGGGAATAGTTTGGGGATGGCCACTTCCTGTTCCAACATTACTGCGCACCAGTGCACAAAGTAAGATCCATAAAGACATGAATGAAAAGTTTAGTGTGGAAGAACTTGACTGGCCTGCACAGAGTCCTGATCGCAACCTGACAGAACAGCTTTGGGATGAATTAGAGCGGAGACTGAAAGTCAGGCCTTCTCGTCCAACATCAGTGTCTCACCTCACAAATGTGCTTCTGGAAGAAAGGCCTAAAATTCCCCTAAACACTCCTAAATCTTGTGGAAAGCTTTCCCAGAAAAGTTGAAGCTCTTATAGATGCAAAGCGTGGGCAGACATATTAAACCCTATGGCTTAAGAATGGAAGTTCATATACATGAAAAGGCAGACATGCATATGAACATTTTTATTTATGTAATGTTTTCTGTGGGATAGCGTTCCTGTCTGAAGTGATGGGAAAATATTTTAATAACCTGTCTGAGAAATGTGGTGGTAAAAAAAAAACCCTTAACCTGTAGTATGTGAGAAAATATCTGAGTAGCTTTATTCTGTGGAAGTTCTGCCAAATTGAGTTTTCTTATAAGCTTTGGTATCACCTGGGAAATGAGGGTTATCTGTCGACTCAACAATTGGTTGTTTTAATTGGTATTCACCCAACAGCGCTGTCAGACTCAAGGATTTAAAAGAGAATCACAAATCATAATCCTGCTTTTACAAGATTTTAAGTTGTTGAAAGCCCCGGTGATTCTTTAAACTTTCTGTACAAGCAGACACCTCAGTGGATGCGTACTATGCAGGGCCTCGAGAGCCCTCGCCACAGGGCTTCGACAGCATGCGCTTTGATGTGTGGTTAGATGCATAGACATTGAGAGAAGAAGACAGACAGAGAGAGGGAACAAGCAAGTATTAAGTTGAAGGCCATGTTAGTTTGAATCTGCACTCTCAAGCCTGAGAAAAGCCTTTCAAGTAAAGGAGAATACTGAAGAAAAGTCACTGGAGGAAAAACTGCACTATCAACAAAGTGTAATCAGGTCATTTTCATAAATACTCATTTACTGATGTTTAGCAACCAACAGACAACAAGATGAGCCTTGCATAGCCCCTAATAATGTGTATGCTCTAAATCAAATGGTTTGTATTTTATTTGAGCTGCCAGAGATTCAGTGTATTAATAAGGAAGTGTATTTTTTAACTTGCAACATTTTTATTTAAAAAAATCTATGAACAGCTAATGTCTATTCTCTATATAAAAAAAAACAAACCCTGAAAACTATTTAATAAATAAAAGTAATAAGTGAAGAAAAAAAAGCAGTAAAATATTTTGTGATTTGTAAGCAATCGAGAATCCAAACGTCTCCTCTCTTCAATATGTGGCCTGAAATATATAAATATATTGTTTTTGTTTTGCTTTTAATATATAATTTCTTAATATGCAAACATCATATGAGTTTTAAGAGATGATGCATGAGCAGCATAGCTAAGCAATGACTCCCCTAATTTGTGAGACATATGTTCCACTCAGTCACATTTATAGCAATATGTCACTGCTAGTAGGACAGGTCTTGCCAACCCTTCGAGATAAAAAATATGAGGAGGGTGATTTTATTTAACAGCTCATTTAGCATTCATGTATAGTACCTTTAGCCCAGGTTCCTAATGGCCTGTATCCCCTTGGATTTGTAAGAAGATGTATGAAAATGCAAATATATCAGCAGGAAGTGCACTCAGCTGTCTTGGCATAGAGAAAGATTTGATAGAATTGCATTAAAAACTCAGACTTCAGGGGGGAACCTTTAGCTTATTTTAAACATTTAACCACTGGGACACTTGAATTGTGTGTAATGTCAGGAGAATTGAAAATTATGACTATTCAGTACTGTTTTGATTTTATTCTAACTGATAATGTCAAATTAAAATGCAACACTCTTCTCTGACAGTTCTTTACATATCAAAAACACCTGCTATATAAGTGCACTTTTATTTGCAACAGTACCCTTTAGATAGGCATGCAATCTATAAGTATTCAAGGAGAAGCTAATGCTAACATGTGTACAATGATTGAAACAAAAATCTGGAATGGAGATGCTTGAATATGGGATCTCATTATCTAATTCCTATTTCAGGCTGTTTGCAAAGCTTCTTTGCTACATTTTTCAAATAGTCGCTGCATGGCCAAAACACACCGATTATTCCTCCTTTATCCCTTCTCAACATTTCAGTTACCTCTAAAGCACCTAGTGCACCACTACGATGTGTGCTGGGGTATTTAAAGAGAGAAATTAATTGTTTTTCTTTCATTTTGGTGAATTAATGAAGTTTGCAGGAAACAAAGAAACTCCAGAGAATTTGTGTTCACAGATTATGTTATTGGGTTGTAATCTCTTTCTGACATAGAGTTTTACAGAGACACACACATCCAAATACACTGTTCCTCCACTTTCTGTGTTTACCCAATTCAATAATGAACCTCCTGTTATATGACAGACTAAAATTGTGGGTATACTTTGCTGTGCAAAACCACTTTAACCCTTATATATTGTAAGTGATCCAAAATACACAAAAATGAAAATATGTTAAAGTTCTAGATCGCTCTGCACATAATACAATTTTTTGAACATTGAGGGTGTTTTGCTTCGTATTTCACAAGTATCCAATGATATGGATTTTTGCCCCCCCAGACAAGTGATGGTTTTTTGTGAATTTTGAAACACTGTGTCATACGTGTATTTTTTATGAGACAGTGGAGACAGAATTCAAGGATGAACTTGGCACTACCAGAAGACAGTGTTTTTGTTCCCATGACATTTGCCCAGATTCCCACAGAGACAGGCACCTGCTGATCTTTGAAGGATCTTGAAACAGTGAAACAGTAAAACAGGATAAAGGACGCTTCACATACAATGCAACAACAGTATCGCTGCACTCTGAAACCCATTATTTCCTACGGTTTGCCCCACCCATGCACAGTTTGCACTGAACAAAGCATGGAGCAGTACAAGCATGCTGCCCAGGGAGCACTCACACATTCAGCGACTGTGGCACACTGTGATGTACATTCGCATGACCAATCAAAACCAAATGTGCAGAGCCCATAAGAGCGATTATATATGGTGCATCTGCACTTAAAAGAACCTGCAATTTAACAAAATAACCTTAAAAAAAGAATTAATTTATTCTGACCTAACTGAGATTAAACCAACTGAGAGCTAATTGAGATTAAAATAGACATCAAAAGAGGGGTTAGAGGGTCATGAGAGTATAAAGGCAGCTGAGATGCCATTTCAATGAGTGTGGGAAACACACTCACTGTGTCCAAGTCCCACACACACACAGTTTCCTACCACTGCTGCTGCACAAAATAAGTGTTTCACTAAGTATTTTTTGTCCTCTAAGTGTTGATTAATGTTAAATTAATACTGATTATTACACATGATAGTTATGATGATTTTTATAATATAGCAGTTAGAACATTACTGTAACGGTCATACATGATTGTATAAAAAGGTCCAACAGCTTTAGAATTTGTTTGCCATTTTCACTTTCTTTAAAATATATTTCAGTCATTATGGCTATTATCTTTTCATGTCTTAAGTAAAACAGTACATGCATGATAATAGATGTTTTACCTCAAAAATGACAGTTCCAAAGTCTAAAAAATAGACTCTCCCTGATCACTAATGTATTTATAGATTATAAATCAATATGTAGTTTAAAATTTGGTATAGACACATGACCTGGACCTATACTGTGAAAGCATTGAACAGTACTTATCAGGGTTAACAAATGGTGCTAGTGGCTTGTTAAGGATTTATCCCAGAGTACTCTCTGGCTTCATACTGCTAATTACTCCAACCCTAACCAGAGGTAATACAGTCCCAAATGATTTCCTTTGGACAGCTGGGACCGAAAGTAGGAAACACGCTTATCAGGTGCTGTAATGTGTCTTCGGTAAGTGTTGGTTCGTGAATGTGTGGAAGTCCACTGTCTCCTTGTCAGCAGATGTCAGCTGGACGTCTGCCAAGCCGGCCCAAGCAAGCTATATTGTTTTTTCTTCTTTTTCTTTCTTTTTCCTTTTCACAGCAATCTCACTGTACAGCTATGCAGAGAGAAAAAAATGCGGTATTATTTCAACATAAGTTAACTTTCTTTATTGAAACAAAGCTACAAGGAACCGCTTTGCATATCCAGATTGACAAACTGACACGGTCAATTGTTACAGTATATGACTCATGTCAGAAACTCACATATTTAATGTTTTCTTGTGAGTGGACTTAAGTTAGCAAAGTAAGAGTGAACATACACCACAGAGAGCCTAATATTTGCTTGAAGTCTAGAGTTTCCCACGGTTTTCACAAGCTGTCTGATAAATGAGAGCACGCTGTGGGAGGCATATTAATCACTAAAGCTCAACACTGAGACACAAAATCCTCTTTTGTTTTTATACTCAGCCCACCTAGCTAGGTTTTATAGTACTAAGGGTCAGTCTTTAGTAACACCAGGCACACTGTTTTGGGGGATTTTTTTTTTATTTACAGCACTCGAAGGATGAGCATGTGTGCATATGTGTCTGTGTTTGTGTAAAGTTCAGGCCTCGGGTTTGTGAGCTTAAACCTTTTTCTTCTTGCGCACATACTGTCAGAAACTCTGGTAAGATAAACACCTTCCATGCCTGGCAGATATCACACCTTCTGCATCGCCAGTAGCGGTTTTAGATACGGGCGACACGGGCGGTTGCCCGGGGCGGCATCGTGGTGGGGGGCGGCATCACGGGCATTGGCAAAAAAAATGCTCGTACTCATGCTGCCCCGACATCATGCCAGCGCATATTGGGAATGGCATAGGCACCGATCGGTTTTCTATCGCCCATTTGCTGGGAGTAAGGGCGCCCTCCGTTTGCGAGGTGCGCCTGCTGCTTGCGGCACAGGGAGGAGAGGGCGGGGCGGCGGGGGATTCTCTGGCTGGCTGGAGCAGCGTCTAATAACCAACTCGTAAAATAAAATAAAATAAAAACATACAACAAACACGAAAACACCAGACATAATGATACAGACTTATAATTTGCACCGATGTTTTTTCGAAATTCTATACGCGAAAAGTGAGCGCGAGAGCCCTCGGTGCGCGTGCTCGCTGCTGAAGTCAAAGTAAACTTTATTGTCATCTCCGCTACATACAGTCCAGTATATAGAGAGATGAGATGACGAGGCTCCAGTTACAGCAGTGCAAGTAAACAAACAATATATATAAGAAGAGTAAGAAAATAAATATACACTTTAGGACCAGGGGTAAAGGGATCAATAACAATTTAAAATGTATATTTTATATTTTGTTGATTTAAAGTCTCACACACAACCCGTTTTTAAAGTTTAAAAAAAAGAGAAAAGAAGAGGAGTGTAGCGACTTCCACAGTCGCTAGAGGCCGGGGATTGAGCCTGCCTATTTGCCTGACGCGCTGTCAACTTCACGCAATAATGCGAGAGGTGGAATTGCTTGCTTGTTTATTAAAGTGCTTGAAAAGTTTACAGAGCAATGTGATCGGCTCGCGATTCAAACTCTTAAAACATCACAGCTCTAATGCAACAAGGGGAAACTCGTTGTGCTGCGGTCAACAAAAACTACGGCTACCCAGCCCTGCTCTCTGTCAAAATCAAACCAGTGAAAGACAGACTGACAACGCCCTCTTAATGGTCGTGTCCAAATTCATGGGCTGCCTCCTCCTGAGGACCGGGCCTTCGCAATCTAAGTGGGCCGGTGCACCGCTAGCACCCACGTGACTCCCGTTACACATCACCATAGCAACCAAACAAATGAAAACCCAGTGATAATTAAAATTCAGTACATTTAATTATGGCTCCTACAAGGAGAAACGAGCAAAAGATACAGGTAAGCAGATGTGTCATTGGATAATGGCAGGTCATGTATCCTAAAACATTAAGAATCAGAATACTTTCTTAATCCCTAAGGAAATTATGTGGGTTACAGTTCCTCCAAGAAGAAATGGTAAAAATAGTAACAGTAACAGACTAAACTCCAAACAATATATACAATAATATAATATTAATTAGTCAGTGTCAATTGTTGATTTGTCCTGTTCTCATTGTATGACGAATTATGATGTCTGTTTGGTAGCCGTTTGCATACTATGCATACTCTCTCTCTCTTCATATATAGGGTCATATATGTGTGTGTGTGTGTGTGTGTGTGTGTGTGGGGGGGGGGGGGGGGGGGGGGGGGGGGGCGCCAAACAGGCTAGGACCGCCACTGTGCATCGCATCTGCAGTTCTTAAAGTGGGAACTTGTAAGGAGAGATGAGCACTGCAATAATGTATAATAACCCATTTAACACTGGTGTAAAGGATCATTTCCTTGTATTTAATTTGCTGGAAAGCTGCACCAGATAAAAAAAGATCAGAACCAATCACCACAGGCCAATACTTTCAATTTGAGCACAACTCAGTTAGGGGCACGCTGATGTTAACTGCACAGTTTAACCTTCACCACAGATGATGATTATGAGCTGTGATTACTTATAAATCTTCAGCGGCTGATTCGAGTACTATAAACATATTTTCCAAGTTTCTCTAAAAATAACCGTGCAGTTTCTTTTTCTTCCTCTTTTCCTTCCCTTGTTTTGTCAAGTAGGAGGACCTTTACTTTCTTTTTTTTGATTGCTTGAGCATGGCCCCTGAGTTGGGAGCTTGCTCAACTTGATCCGGTTTTTTCATTCTCACTGCTTGCCAATTTTCCTGACAACTGAAGCAGAATACAGACGGAGAGAGAGAAAAGGAGGTTTGAGGCTGACGCAAAAGCTTGACAGTCTGTCTCTGCCCTTTGTGATGGCTGTGGTCACCCTTTAAGCAACACCCCCAACATCCCCTCCTTTTTTCCTCCCGCTAGCCTTACCAGAACAGGGTTTATCATCTGTGATGAAGTACCCGTGGTCTGGGAGGGATCAGCCCTGGATGTTTATTACATTAGGTCAGCATGTACTAATGGAGAAACTCCTGCAGACCATGTCATCACCACAGGGCAAAAACCGATACTAAGCAGTATTACCTCTTCCTCTTCTTACCCTTTCTGTTCTTTTCTTTTTTCTTTTCAAAAGGTTAAAAAAAGCACACACACATACACACACACATTCACATTAACACAAGAATGGTCATAAACAGAAACATTTTTTTTTAATATTACTGTATTTACTTCTGTAAATGTTTCATTATATATGAATATATATAGTCCCTTTCTCTCATATGCAGTATTGCGCAACAATTTTAATTCACTAAGTCATATTTGTTAGAATAATGATAAACAGGTTTTATTGCATTGACAGTGTGTTTTGGGTCATTCTTATACTAAAAATTAATCCTGATGCCAGTCAATTATTTTCCAGATTCTGTTGCGCAGCGGATCAAAATCTGCTCTGCATTCATCAGTTTTGATAAGATCCCCTCAAACAAGCCTCAGACCATGACAGAGCATCCACTGTGCTTTATAGATGGCTTTATAGATTCATCACTCAATCTAAATTTCCATTCTCATCAGGCTTCAGCGAACAGTAGTTCTTAAGGATATGATTTTCAGATACTGTTCATAAATAGTTCTCACTACTTCATTGGTCCTCCTTATCCAGTTTCCTTAGATTTTTTAACGACACACTGTACACCGTGCTGAGATAAGTTTTTGTTAGCTGTCTTTTTATGCTAGAATGTTTCATAGGTCAGTGTTAAGTGGCATAACAAACAGAAAACATGATCAGGTACAAGGACTAGACTGAAAATAAGATTTAAAAAGAAAAACAACTAGTCAAGACCACTTAAAAAAAAAAAG
This sequence comes from Pelmatolapia mariae, assembly GCF_036321145.2. Taxonomy (NCBI): domain Eukaryota; kingdom Metazoa; phylum Chordata; class Actinopteri; order Cichliformes; family Cichlidae; genus Pelmatolapia; species Pelmatolapia mariae. The sequence continues at coordinate 17,836,176 of NC_086243.1, forward strand.
AAGAAGAAGAAGAAATTACAAGAAAGTGCTTAGAAGTAACACATAAACTCTATATGGTCTACTATAGACTGTCTATTATAATTTTTCACAATACTGTAAGATTCTAAATATTTGGCATGAAGTAATGAAAAAATCAGGTACAATATTTTAAAAATCAGTGTTTAGTATACTATTGTGTTTGTCTGCTTATGTTAAATGAGAATGCACCTTTATATAAGATATGCATGTGCTTTGCTCCAGCAGTGACTTTACTCTGACTTGTGCTGTTCAGGTGTTTGACAAAGAATAAGCTGCCAACTCACCGGAGGCCCACAATTAGTGCTGAGCAGCTGCTAAGCTTTCTGTGCCATAACAATTCACACTCTGTGGACACAGACTGTCAGCCTTGCGAGATCAGCTGTACAGAGCCATAAGCTTACTTGTCTTCTTTCCTAGTTTCAGTCTCCTCTCCTAGATTTGTGAATGTATGCAAAAAGGCAGTACACCTTCTACTTTTATGCTGAATGCTAAGTGCCAGTGATCCCTCCCGGAGCAGGCCACACATTAAAGTGACTTTCATTCATTTTCATCAGTGTGCCTTAGGATGGACACACTCCTTCAATTTCAACTGCTTGTTGACCCCCCGCAGAAACCAGGCAGAACTGGCCCATAGGTAACCCTGGCCAGAGCAACATCAATAGCCGTGGTGGCACCATTAATGAGACACGCTAGCTGTGTGTGATGTGAATCATAGAGAGGGCTGTAGGGTGCCTGCGCTGTGCTAGGCACACCATGTTTAATGAATATTAGGAAAGTCAGAAAAAGCCTGGACAGATGGTATCTCTTGAGGCATTTCCTGTTGGGAGCAACTGTCACAAGTAAAACTAGTTACCTTAAATCATCCAGTCAGATACTGTGGATCTGCACCAACATCATCATCATTATAAAAGTGCAAAGAAAGGCATATACAGTAGCCACATGAATTTTTCTCTTGCTGAATTTAGCTGTAGTCTTTATAATATCTGACATTCTTTCAAGACATTTAGAAAGCAGCACCTCAGTTAATATGTGTAGAGTCCAGCGCTGTGGCCAAGCTGTCTCCAGGGTTACAATTCTCTCTGTTAAGAGTCAAGTCAGAATAATCCTTGTCCATGTTTCAACCACTAATGCCATAAAATAAAGTAATATATTTTAATTAATAAACAGGAATGACACTGTTTCTTCTGAAAAAGATACTTATTGTAGTTTGAGATGCTTTGCAAGAAATGTTAACTAGCTTGTCCAGTCTGCTTTGGTGGATGAAAGTCTGCTCAAAAGAGCGAGCACACTGAGCAACATGTCTTTTTTTTTTAAATATGCAGTCGGCTTCCACACAATCATCTACAATAGCAGAAGCTAAGTAATCCCAAAAGCAGCTGCATGACATTTAATCGCTGGTGAAGGTACGATGCAAAACATTTGAGCTTTAAATATGCTGAAATGGATTAACAAAGACCTTATATTCAAATACTGCTTACACACACAGACATTGGAGTCTGTGACACACACCGGAATAACGTCTGGTACCAGTGAGCCCGACATCACGGAGCATGAGTTACAGTAGCAATTTATGCTCGCGCTGCCAGGTGTTACTGTATAAGCCAATGTTTACATAAGTGTGTGGTGTGGAAATACCTTCAAAGCAGAACAGATAAAGGAACGCGGAATGTGTTATGCACTGTATATTGCAGTGAAAAGTATTTCCTGGAAGCAGGGCAAGTACCTGCCTCGGCGCCTCTTATTTTCTGTGAATTTTCTCTCGAAGGTGTGAAGGTGCGTATCTGCTCAGAGAGAGAAAACATGTTGCTACTGTAGCAAAACAAACAGGATAAATCTCACCAGCAGAGGCAGTGGTGCAAAGACGAGCCTGACAACAGCCACAGGGCCCAGCGACTACTGCACTCTGCCTAATCAAGCAGTCATTTGAAAACGTTGTCACTTGTAACATGGTAAAAAGAAGAGTGTGGAAATACAGTTTTGGGTGCCCTTGCAAACAATAGAAAGATATTAAAAAAAAGAGTGAGGGCTTTGTTTGTTTCTTTGTTTTATGAGTAGCAGCAGAGCAGAGCTTAGAAAAGAGGAATACAAGCATGATTAGCAGAAAACTGGGCCTGATTCATTGCTGTGAGCATTTCAAGAAAAACAAAGTGTGCAAAGTTTTGAATGTTGTCATGTGACCACTGAATAGCAGTTTTCAGGGCAATTAACAGTGCCTCTGGCAGTTAGTGGACTTACCCTGTCTCTTTATCTACTGTAAATTCTGAGTGGCAAGGAATGAGCATCGGAATATGCCAAATGTGGATTTAGAAAAAGAAAATGTTTAAAACCTTGAAAGCTAACCTTGGTGATCAAAAATCCTCAATATGGCTCCAAAAAGTATTCTTAAATTACTTTAAGATCAAAAAAGAAGAACTTGTGATGAAGGACGGTCATTCTTTTCATTGACATGTCCTCTCTGTAGCCATGAGACGAGGTTCAACCTTTCATCTTCAACACAGAAATAATTATCTCTACCTTGGGGAGATATTTTATTTTCGCACCCAAACACATCACTGAGATGTTCATTGTAATGTTATGGGAAGATGACTGGTTCAGTCATGTGCTATTTTGTATATTATCACCGTTTAGAGACTAGCATAAATTGGAAAAAGGTCCCATTCTTGGCACAGAAATATATGATATATATACCTGGCGGTTTAAAAACAATACCACTGTTACAAGTCGCTGCTTGAATTATTCCATTTCTTTTGGTACACCTGCATTCCTGTAAAGCATTTATTCCTTCAGTGTTTTTTTTTTTTTTTTTAAGTGTTGCATGATGCAGTGAGACAGCAATAGCAAATGACCTTCTACTTTTTTTCTTTCCCCTCAGTTAAGGGTCTCATAATTACTGGCCTTTACTGCCACTGCATTTCAATGACTCTCTTTCAAGTCAAAATAACTCAAGGTTTAAGGTTAATCATTTATTCTAAATAATTTCATTAAACCCATCATGGCGAAAAGTCCACAATTACATTAAAAGGAAGGAAATTCATTGAAAGAGAAAAAAAAATAGTAAAAGCGGGAACTGTGGAAGAATGTTCAGTACAGTCCACCTTCTTTGAATCTTAAGAATAAAGCTTTAAAGTTTGTCTGCTTCATAGTTTGTTACATTCCCTATTTGCTGTAATATTGAATCTATACACTTTCATAGTCTAAGACCAAGCCAAGAATTTTCTAACTTGTGCTAAACAAAATGATAAATACAAAGAGGATAAGCTGGCTGTAAACCATTACTTAGCCAGCTGTCTAAGCCCCAGTCACACAGGCCTAGAGACCAGTCGGTGACCATCTGGTGGCCACTGGTCACGATGTTAAAAATGTTTATTCTAGTGGTTGCTAGAGGTTGCTAGCAATTGCTAGGGTAAAATTGGTCAAAAAGAGGTATATAGTGCTGCACTGAAAAACGTACAATTACTTCGGTTGCTAGCAGACAAGAAATCAACTTGTATGCAAACTGAAACTGTGAAAAGTGTGATGCAAACTAGAAACAGACAACTTCTGCTCTCAAAATAAAAGCTGAGCAACCAGCACTTTTAAAAAGACACAACTTTTATTGTGAAGGAGAGTGGTCTTTTAGCTTGTTAAGCTACTGCTCGGAGAATAAATGGCAAGCATTTTGTAGAGAAATAGGGGTCTTCCATCAGATGACCCTAAGCCACCTTTAGCTATGCTGCTATAGGCTAAGGCTGCTATGGGACTGCCCATGATGCGCAGATATTCTCCTTCAGTCACATCTTTTCACTCCCCAGGTGTTTGAATATCCCTATTGCCATTTTTTTCTTCTTTCTTGCTCCTGTTGTTTGTTTCTCCTTTATTTCGTCTCTTTCCAGTCACTCACCAAGCAGATAACTACCCCCTCACTGAGCCTAGTACTTGCTCACAGGGTTGTGCACCACTGGTGCTACATTTTAACATTTGTTATGTGAAGCACTTTGTGATAATTATCCTGAAGCCTATCAGCTAGTACGTAATCCAAAGGAAACACTTCTGTTAGAATAACAGACATTGGGAAGAAAAAAAAATCTTGCATGTGTAGATGCGTTCGCCAAAGCTGAGGACTTAATGGAAACCATGTTTATAGCTCCCAGTTCTTGTGTCTGTGGTACCAGTGTTTTCATCAAGTACGCCTCTGCGCAGAAAATCCTTCAGACTTACCAAGCTTTGTAGGGCAAATTAAACAATGTTCAAATTTAGCCTCTCCTCCCTCCAGCTGAAGAAAGCCGACTTTTGTTCTTCTCCCACCCATGAAAAACGTAGAGCAACAAACTTGCTGTGAAAATAAAAATAAGGTTCATGCGAGGAGATGAAAGAAAAACTCGGGAACATCTGGCAAGCAGACGATGGCAGGTTAAGGTAAACAGAATGTCCTTTTATGGTATTACTCCTACTCTCCTCAGAATCAGAGGTATGATGTGGAACACCTTCAAAGGAGCGAGGGGCCAGCACATCTTGTTTCAATTTTTCCTCTCACTGGCAGACATGCTCTTTGGCCATAATACACCCCCCTAAAGAGTATACTAGACATAGTCTCATACAACTGTGCACTTAATAGGGAGCCGTGCCTGCTTTTCCCCAAAACAAATGCTTTAGTCAAAATATGCATATGATACAATGCAGACATTCCCAGCCTTGCATATTTTCAGTGTGACCTTCTGAGGGACCGGAGCGGGAGTAGATTAATTAGTTCACGGCCAGCCCTGGAAACCTCATGCCAGACCTGCATGTCAGCCTGTACAACATCTGGCAGCAGGCATCTGGTGCCATACATCAAACTAGCTCCTCCACGTTCCACGCCCAACACACTGAATGCTGGCCTGATCAAACTAACTTCTAAAACTAACATTTGTTTTACAGAGGAAAAGGGGCACTGAAGGGTCCAGAGGCAGAACAAGAATCTTTTTAAAGGTCGATGCCAGTCCAAGAAATGCAAGTCTACTGCATCTGCCTGGTTTTAGGCGAAATATTGAAAAAGAGGAAATGTGTGCATAGGAATGTTTGTTCATCCAGTTTGCGTGTGTGTGTGCATGTGTAGGTGTGTATGCAACCAATTCCAAGCTAAGGCTCCCAGCCCCGATACCCCCAGCTGCTCCGTGTATCCCCCTTGCCAAAGCCTTTGATGTGACTAGCAGAAATGTCATGAACCTACAAGCACTCCAACCGCTTAGAAAGCTCTAATGAACAGAATAAAAACACAACCCCTAAATCAGTGAGCAGGCAGCAGCATCCCTGTAGCTGTCACACTGATATCAGAGCAGGTCTGCCCTCCATGCTGAAGCTGCAGGAGAAAAAAGCCTTCCCCTGTGATAATAGGTAGCAGGCTTAGGGCTGTTAAACTGGGTCATTTAGTGGCACGTGTAACAGTAGAGTTCTCCTCTCCTTTGTCTCATTTTTCTCATTTTCGCTCTTCACCCCATAGTCCTTTTATTGCTTCAGCAGAGCAACACCACCCACTATCGCCCCCAACCCCTGATAAAATTAACTACATTCCTCTCCAGTGATACCACCAAGTATTGCTGCTGGTTATAGAGAACATGTCTTACTGCCGTGTTTTTTGTCATCACGAAGCACCGTGAAAGCTCGGCGCTGAATGGAGCGGCCTGTCTGTCTCCTCGTGTGTGGTATTCCATTATCATATTCCATTGAGTTATGGCTTTCTTATTCTGTAATGGGAAAAAAAAGATTGTTACCTCTGCTGCTTTTTCCCGGTGTGCATGGTGCTATACTCAGTGGTGGAGTGTAATTGAATGATTTTGTGAGGGGATCAATGAGATTAGGGATTGTGTTTATTCCTCTGTCGCTCTGGATTAGTGGTCCTTTTATATCTGTCTTGAAGAATACTATGTACAGTACACACATTTAACACAAGCACACACACACACATATGCACAATGGTTGATAGCAATGAGGTGCTAAAGCTATACATGTGCTTATCAAAGAGCAAAGAAATTTCCCTTTAAATTACAGTAAATTATGAGTCATCTTCATGTTTATGTAAGAAACCTATACATTTTTATTTTGGTTGTATTTGCAGGTCGAGGCTTTCCGTATGCTTTGTTATTGTGCTTGTATGTACCTTGGTACACGTGTTAGCATTCTCCGGGGTATCAAAGCAGCTTTAGAGGAGAGTGTTCTGGGAATTTTTCTCATGGACTGCATTCTAAAAGACTGGGGTAGGCTCAGACGTTTATAATGTAGGGAAAGCCCCGAGGCCGGTCTATCTGGTGTTATACGGGTAAAAGGAGAGTTTGCTATTATTAACCTTGCTATGAATCACTTTCCTTCTACCAATCCACCAGTAATCCTAATAATCCAAGCTTGTGCTCCCATCCCTGTGTAATAAGTGCCAGATGCCGATAGTACAGATAAACAGCAAACCTGTGTTTCTATCCAAGAAAAATAAAGCAGAGAGGCCCACTGGAATCCACATGCTGTGATGAAAGAATGTGAAAACAATAGCACGCATAAGAGGAGAAAATCTCTCAATACTGAGAAAATAACCCTCATAATACTCATGTGGACAGATTTGTTTTTAAGTGGCACAAAATTATTTGAGAATATTTTGGTTTTTACAACCCCAGTTTCTGGGAACCAGTGATGTTAAAGATCATATCTTAGCAATAGGCATCAGCTCTTACTTAAATAGCATTCATTATGTTTAAGTAAGCAAGTTATGGCAAGTTAAGAGAGTTTAGCTGAAGTTGGACCAGCTAAACAAGGAAACCTAAAGGGAAAAAGAGAAAAAGAGGGAAAAAAGAGGGCATATTTTCACTTTAGGCAAAAAATGTGTGCATTAAGAAACATACTTACACATGATGGTGCTTAAATATTATAGTGATTTGTGTGATTCTGTACTGCAGGCACTTGAACAGCTACTCAGAATCTACAATTTAAAGAGACAGTATTAGCCACAAATGTAACTGATTATCACCTGGGTCAAAAAGTGTAGGTAATGTATTTGTGCAATTTTTGTGAATGCGGACGCTGATTTTAGGGCATGTCGATTTCCGGCTTAGCAATCACTCACCTGCTATCTCCTTTGTCCTCTCCAGGGTCTGGGGAAATGTGTCCCTGGGGGTCCAACCTTATTTAAAGATCATGGGATAAACCAAGTAGGAAGTTGGGCGGGGGGAGTTGCTTGGCATTTTTAAGTGCTGTTTGAGACTTGTAGGATTATATTATTTAAATGAAAATATAGGGTTTATGGGTGCGTTTGGGTGATTGTCTTAATTATAAATTATAATATATAAAATGGTTATATGGCTTAATTGCCTGTTTGGGAATTTTGGAAACACCCCTGGCATATTATGAACAAAATGTTGCCCATCGGCAGCAGGGTATAAAAGGCTGCCAATTACAGCTGAAATTTTTTTTTTTTTTTTTTTGCTGCTGGTATAGGGCACCAGTGCTCCACAGAGCTGTCATGTCAAGCTTTGTAAATTAAAGCTTTGATAAATAAAATAGCAAACTTGGGCTGTATTAAATCCTGTCTTTGCCTGCAGTGATTGTAGCCTGGCTGCTCAGTGGTCATTCAGTGGGTGTAACACATCCAATGCTTACTATGATCACATTTTCCAACAATGCAAAAATGCATTACTGTACTAGATTTTAGTAATCACAATACATCTACACTTATGTCACTCCTGGCAGTACAAAGATTCTTCAGTTATATGCACAGTGGGTAGATAAAATACATAAAGAAATAAAAATAAAGAAATCAAACATGCCCTTCTCTTCCTGCTAACTTTCACTGCAAACAGCTGATTTCAGCTTGTGTGCAGGGAAGAGAAAAATAGTGCAGTGTCTAAAACTTTTGAGGATGGGAGATATGGGCAATGTTTTTTTTTTTGTTTGTTTTTGTTTTTTTTTTATTGCAGGAAAAGATAAGAGCACTGGGGTTGACTGCAAAGTGCATCCAGTACAGAAAATTCAGTCGGAGCTGAGCATAAACCCATCTCAGCGCAGCACCCAGAGCCTGATCGTCATCAGGTAACAAAGGCAATAATGAACAGCTTGTGGTATTGCGGCCTCCATTTCTCCCTGTAAATGTTTCTGTGGTAGAAGCATCACTCTGAAGACTCTTTGGGCTGGATTTCAGCTTTGCTGAGTGTTGTTAGCTTTGTCTTTAAACTAAAAGAAACACTACAAAAAAAGACAGTTTTTATGTCCTCATTAGGATAGTGATTTATGTAGTTGTGTGGGACTGTAGCCTAAGGTTCATATTGTTAACTGGTAATTATGTGCGAGTGCATTTCAGCGCATGTTACAGAGTAATGCAAAAGTATTATAACAGGTAGCGTAACAAATTAACTTCTCCAGAGAGCATTTAAGTCCCATAATGCATTACTGCATAAAAATGTTATGTATTGCATTTTTTTGAATGATGACCAAAAAAAAAAAAAAAAAACCCCAAAAAAACCGACTGACTTGTGCTAGTGTCAAAACCCTGGCACCGGCACAACACCATATAATTGTCAGGGCTAAATTTGGAAAGTTGGAACCGCTGACGTCAGTAGCAACGGGAGCTGCTACTGCAATAAATTCACCCGTAGTTAACAGATGCAGCCTGCAGTTTTTGTCTACCATGATGTTCTTTCCACGGCAATTATCCCAACATCTACTCTGTATGTAACATTTGCTTCAAGAAACTCCAAGTGAGAGTCTCCTGGTTCTCAAAAGGCACCAAAGCAGAACTAGTTCTGGTATGGGCACTGAGTCAGCGCAAAATAGGTAAGACAGAGTGTAAAGCAGTGGAGCATTTTTCAGAGGTCTTTTTGGATTGCATGTACTGGAGTCCAGTGGGATAGAAGTTTAAAGAGAGGAGTACTTGGGGTGCAACAAAAAAAGAGGACTTTTCTGTTCATATAGCTCACAAACGCTCAACGAGGAATCCTGATGCACAACTTGTAAAGACAGCGCTTTAGTTCAGTGGAATTTTTTTTGGTTTACACTGAAACATTGAAACATTTCAGTGGGAAAGAAAAAACGAAATGTTGGCTACTTTTATATGGGACCTACAACTAAGTGACACTTTTCAAGTGAGCCAGTTAATTAAACTAATTCTCAGAAATGTCACTTCAGGAGCACGTCTCAATAGATGTTATTGAATTGTTTCTTTTGTCTCTTCTGACAGTGATTCATTTTGGGAGGCGAAAGAGGCGAACGAGTCCGTCTGACCCACTTAGAGGAATGCTTTGTTTCCTTTTTCCTTACAGCTGAAAAATACTTTGGCCTTGACTAATACTCCCACACAGTACCTTGCCTGTAAGGTTTTTACATGGCCCTTGCTCACACACTGTTCAGCGCTGTCTTGTGATCTGAGACACGCCAACAATGCATTTCCAACATTTTTTTTTTCATCCTTCGTGAATTCAAGGCCCACTGTGTTTAAGACGAAATATAAGAATTTTAAGCTGTAGAAAGTGCAGCACAATATGGGCAAATTAGCATAAAATATCTACTTCAAAGTGAGTTGAAGACAAGTTTGATTGCAGTGATGAAGAGGGTAATAATGACATCCAAGCACTGATGTCTATGAAGATTAAATGCAGATGTCTTAATAGTCCCACTGCTGTTTTAATTCCAAATATATCTTTTTAACACAACAGAATGCTAAGTCGCGGTCTTCAGTTTGCATTGTTTAAGCATCAACTGCGCCTTTGTTTACCACCTACCAGCCTATCAGCATCCTTCCTCCATAGACAGGAAAAACAAGAGAACGGATAGCGAGGAAGAATCGATCATAGTAATGGTTTTTCCCTGTGGCGAGTAAAGCCTGGGCAGGTGACATATCCACCCCCATCATACACATCACAGCACTCCATCACCTCTGTCAGCCACAACACCAGACTGCTCATTCTATCCAGTATATTGGCCCTTTACCTTATCTCTCCGACCAATCCTTTTTTGGTCTTTATCCCACCCCCTCAACCAATTTAAATTCTCAAGCTTCACTTTAACCAAGTCAGAAGCCCTTTATCAAACCAAGCGGTCAAATTAATAGCCGCTACCTTTACATATAACATCAGAAGGGTAAGCAAGGCAAGTGGGACAAAGGCATGCCTCCTGCTGCTGTTCTTTAATACCCTTTTGGAAACAAATTCAAGCACAGGAATCATTTGCACGGTTAAAGAAATATGTAACATTATGGTGTTTTCTTGGTGGACATAGAGTCCACATTGCACTCATTAAAGCTCTAAAGTAATTAATCTAGTTTCACATTTTCACACTTTTGCAGCACTTGTTAACGCTCAGTCATACTAATCAGCTGAAATAAATTACATTAGACTTGAAAAGAAGTTGTGCAATTAATTCAAGTCACATTTGGTCCTTTTTATCACATAAGGGAAATAATAAAAGCAACTTTCTGTCCCTTAAGACATATTTTCAAATAAAATATCAAGAGCTAAATAACTATACTCATTTATAAGATGTAACTTCTCTTTGATCTCACCATTCTGTTAAATAAAATGGCGTGAGTATGACCGAGCACCGTCTGCTTTGTTGAAAGGATGATAACGGCGATGACTTGTTCACATGGTATCTTTATGTCTGGCTAATGGTGGCCCCCATTAGTCAGAAATGTGTAATTGCATGAGTCAGAAACGCTAACAGCTTCTTCATGTCTCCCTTCTTGTCAGTCTGTGCATCACACCGACTACAGAAGAGGGCAGTCTGCCAGCTCAAACTGCAGAGTCCTGATTCTTTATCTGATCTGTGTGTGTGTTTGTGCGTGCGTGTGTGTGTGTGTGTGTATGTGTGGGGGCGCCTCTGTAATTGTGTGCATATGTGCTCATTTCATGCTCACTTCTTATTTATTGATCTTTTTGTCTCATTATTTGTATATTTGTCTTCAGTCCATTACAGCATTATTGCTAATAATTGCCCTCTGGAATAAATCATCCAGGAGGCTATAAAGTAGTCAGCCCATATACTGTACAATGAAGCATGTCTCAGATACATATTAACTAAATTGTGATGTTTATTAGCACAGTAAGGGTAATTGTATAAGCAGCTGACCAATGAGATGAAACCAAACAGGTTCAAGCAGCCTCACAAAGACTGAAAGCGTGCTGAGATTATTTCTATAAGCAGCAGTTTTAGTGACTTTTCAATGGAAAACAAATGAGCTCATTTGTACTTGAAAGCCTCTCTCCAATATTACAAATTACTGGAGTAAAAATAGCATTTATTCATTTATCCCTTGTGGAGATGCGAGATATTACATAAACCTTTCTCAAAGCACATGTAACTGGAGAAGGAGAGCTGCACTCTGTGTTTGTTTGGGTTTTTTTAGTTTAAATGTAATTTTAATCAAATGTAATCAGACATCATATAGTGAAAACAATTAGCATGAGTATAACTTTTGTATACACTCATAATATGAAATTTTGCTTTTCTAGAAAACATTACTTCATTACTGCACATTAGTCAGTCAGAAAAAGAAACTGTAAAGTTTAAAAGCTGCTCGGGTCCTTTTTGCTTGTTCAGCTTGTGAACGAGTGGCTTTCTCTCTTTTCATCTTTTCAAAGACGTTTGCAGTTTTGGTCATGTCACGTTACATGTTATTTGGCACTCAGACACAATGGCACCAGTGTCTGCTTACCTTCAAAAATACAGAGGTTGGCATCTACGCCTACTACTTCATCTTATCACTTCTTAACCCAGTGATATTGTGAATACTCCTATTACAACCATGTCAGCTACACAAGGAAGCCACATCTGACAGGAGTCCCTATGCAGTTTGAAATAAAACTGTCCCTTAGCTAAAATATTGCTGCTTATAAATAATTAATGTGATGGCATTTCCTATTTTTTTTTTCTTGTTTTTCTTCCTTTTTTTTTTTTTTTGAGACATAATTAAAATCTCAGGAGCCCTCTGACTGTGCTGGGGATTAATCTCCCATGGCAGGTCTCCATCTGCAGACTGGATCATCAGCCATCCCTCTCTGCATTAGCCCCCAACTGTGCAAATGTCTGCCCATCCCAGGCTTTAGCGTGATGCAGAGGGGCTCACTTGGGAAAGGAGTGGGAGATGAGAGAGAAGGTAATGAGAAGGCAACAGAAAGAAGGAAATGTTGATAGGGGTTGCTGTTGAACAGCAGCAATAAGTCATTATTTTTGAGCTTCATTTTCCCCCACATGACCTTCTCCACAACGATAGCTTCCTAATAGTAGATACATTTTTTAAATGCAAATAGTTGAGAGTGTGATTGTAAATTTCTCTTTCTTGTAATGTTACTCTTAGGGTGGTGAGGCTGGAAGCCTTTCAGAAAGTCCATCTGCACTTGCTATGAAGATATCAATACACCAATAGGGCAATTATTTATTTATCTTTTTTAAAATTGAAAAAAAAAAAAGATGAAATGGAGCCAATTTTGAGTAAAATGCAAACTTTATCGGTTGAGCTAATTGAGCATAGCATTAGTTCAGGCAGACCACAATCTCAGTTTTTCAGCTGATCTTCATGCTGGTGATTGGTACATTTGTGTATTTTTAGTGGCTGAGATAATATTTTTTCCCAGTCCGCTGCCAATTCCTCTGCCGGGCAAATTCGGACTCGTTTGGCATCAAAAAACACAACGACAGGTTTGCTACATTCAAAACATAGCTACACAATAGCAACAAGCTATTTGGTACATATGTGTAAGTGGAACAGAAAGCATTCCTTAAATGAGCAATGCAATATGACAGCAGTCAGTCACAGGGACCCATGGGTTTATAATTCTCCCAGGCTTTGAATTGGAAACCGTCTCTTCATCTAAATAGCCAAGTATTTGGCTGCATCACAGTCCAGGCGATTTAGCAAGCCCTGGGCTCCAGCATGCAAGATATGGTTGATCCAATTTAGGCCATGCTCAATCAACCTAATTCTACAGGGGACACAGAGGCTGGATACTGCAGTGTGTGCAAGAATGGATTGCTCAACAAAGCAGCTTTTAAAGGTCATGTTTTCGCTGCAGCCATGCCTACAAGATCCTTATAGAAGGCACATTTTGGAAACCGAGTCCTCTATGTAAATTCATTTTAAGTCTCTGTATTAACAGTGATTTATGCTGCGAGCCTAAGGGGCCTCAGTTTTGACTCAGAAAGAAAGTGTGAAATGCTGTATGACATCAGCAAGGCCCCGTTTGTGGTAGGCGCACGTCTCTCCGAATAACACTGACACTACAAGTATCCGAAGCACTTCTGAATAAATAAATAAAAGCAGCAAGCTCTTGTTTCCCTGTTTACTCTCGCTTTCTTTCTCTTGTTGACACAACGTAATTACTTGCTAATGCTGTAACTTGTCAGAAACGTATGCATGTGTGCACGTCAACAAGGTTTCCGCGTTTCTTCCTAAGATCCTCATCTTTCTCATGGGGAGAACGGTGTCATGCTTTTGCTTCTGCCATACAAGGAGCCAATTATATTATCAGCGTGGGACCTCGGCTTGACATCGCATGTCCTGATGGTATAATGAAATAAAAGAGGTTTCACATACATGCCCCCACTGCGTCCTTGACGTTTGGATATGTCTACTTTGCAGTTTCTGTAATTTGCGTGAAAGGTATGTTTTCAAAGATACCATGGAGATGAGCGTTCTCCACAGGGGAGCGGCGACCCTGGCAACCAATTCGAGGGGCAGCTTATGGATGCAGAGAATGCTATACTCCACATTTTGAAATTCGCTTTTGTGGTCCATATATTTTTTTAAAGTTGAATTGGAAAGAATATTGTAGGAATGGAAGAGCTGCATGATCAGTATTGTCCTTACCTTGGTCTGCTTATAAAGCTTAAATAGTCAGTTTAAATAACAAATGAATAAATACCTAACATGAACAACAACATATGACATATTACACTTTGTCACATAACAAATATTAAGCCAAAATGCAAAAACAGTCTTTGAAAAAACGAAGTACACTCTTACTGCTCCATAGGAATTAAGAGTGTAAATAGCAGCCAGGTACTTCTAATCAGAAGCACTTGTTTAACTGATCATCAGCAAGTGTGAGCACGTCTATAATAGCAGATGTTTTGGCAGGTCTGGAACATTCAGGTGTGTGCCAACACAATGCTAAGGTTATTACTCATTAAAGACATCAACAGTCTTAGATGGGTTATAAGCCCGTTTCCAAACAATTTCAAGTCCATCATTCTAAAATGAGAACTATTATTCACAAGTGGAAAACATTTAAGACAGATGCCGATCTTTCTAGGAGTGGATGCTCCAGCAAATTCACCCCAAGATCAGACCATAAGAAGAAAATGCAAAATATGAAAGAGCTACATATTAGACTCTATAGGTATGTTAAAATTTAAATTCTTTTAATTTCACAAAGTCTATATATTTGTGGCTTTTTTGGAAGGTTTATAAGGAGAGTTGCAGCTGAATAAAAAATTTTTTATCTGAATAAATCACAAGACTTTTGGACAAACAAGACCAATGTGCAGATGTTTTGGCACAACACTGGGTTTACAAAGAAAATAAACACTGCATCTCAACATAAACAACTCCAACACATACGATTCCAACTGTCAAGCACGGTGGAGGAGGGGTGATGATTTGGCCTTGTTTTCCAGCCACAGCTTTTGAGACGACTGTAAACCAACGTATTTTAGAGTCAAATGTGAGGCCATCTGTCCAACAGCTAAAGCTGGGCCCAAATTGAGTTCATGTTCTCAAGCGCAGTAGTAAATCCAGAACAGAACGGCTAAAAAGGAAAATAATCAAGCTCTTGCAGTTGTCCAGTCAAAGTCCAGACCTCAACATAACTGAAATGCTATGGTTTTAATCTTTAAGACAGCTTATGTGCATAAACGAAAAACTTGCAAAACTCAATGAACTGAAGCAACACCGTAAAGAAAAGTGGGCTAAAGTTCCTCCACACTGATATAATAAGACATGACTAATAAGGTCATGCAGGAAATGATTACTTCGTTTCATTACTGATAAATATGGTCTACAAACTACCAGGCTATGGGTTATACCTAGATTTCCCCAAATAACTTCAGTTTGACTTTCTTAGTTAAATAAATGCCATGGTGTAATATGTCATTTGCTCATTTGAGGTTGTATTTACCTAATTTTAAGACCTGGTAAAATACTGACTGGTACTAGTGCTATGTCTATGTATTCTACTTTTCTACTGCAGGCTTCATTCACCCAATCACACACACACAGTCCACAGTCACAGAAGTGCTTTCCTCTATGCCTAAGCACTTTTTTATCTAACATTCACACACGCGCGCACACACTCCGATGAACATATTCAGCCTTCATTTTCTTCCCCAAAGATACTTTGACATACAGACTATAGAAGTGGGGGATTGAGCCACTGATTGGTGGACGATCTGCTCTAGCTCCTGAACCACAGCTGCCCCTGAGCCAGAACCAGAACCAGATGATGTTTCATTATGTCCTGATATGGAAAATCTTATTTTTACCATGATTATAATACAGTGCTCTTAATTTTATAAGTCAGTAGGAGTTTCCCAGTTCTGTCCTGCTTTCTGATACTCACTTTTGGATGTTTCTCTTCCTGCAAATTCATCCACTTCACATAGTTTCTACATTCCTCTCAAAGGTGTCATTCCAAAATTGGTCAATCTCAGCTCTGGCCTTTTTATTTTCTGTCCTTTTTTCCCCCTTGCAGCTGGGAGTTCACCCAAGATGTTTCTTCTTTTCTAGGCCCCAGCTTTTTGTATGTATTTTTTCAGCCTATGAGCCAGAGTATGGAGTGCATTTTTGGCTGTTTCTACAACATCACTTATAAACATCTTCCTGTAGTTTGTATCCATCCTGGAACCAAGAACATGTCTGTTTTCATCCCTAGTTTATTTACAGTTTCAATTTGTCACTTGCAGAGTACTTGGCTTGCATCTTTTCACAGACAAGTTGTATCTTATAAGGTAAAGTACTGCATAGCAAATCATATTGGCAATTTGAATTTCCAATGTGAAACAAAGGTTGACATCGAAATCATCGTCTTGATGACAAGGAGAATTTTACTGACTGTTGGAAGTCATTTAGTCTAACATACAAAGTTTTACCGCAGTCAGGAATGTTTGTTGTAAATGTTCAACATGCTGCTATAAAATGTGCCAAGCAGTGCTTGATGCTGGCGCTTAAAACATGCTTGGTATAATGAGATCTCCCACCAACAAACAGATGTGGCGAACCAGCATTATGTGAAGTTAACATCTGTAGATAATTGGATGGTGTAGCTTTTTGTGGAAAACATGTTGTGGGCCCCTGTTCCTCAGTGAGAAGTCATTATCAATGTTTATGTTAATAGCTTTGCCATACCAAAGCAGCACGTGTTCTTGGACTGAAGGGGGTTTGGACGACTATTTTTGTTTTCCATTTCTTGGTCATAGATGCATTGCTGCTTGGATTTTCAAAAGTGCTGAATATCAAATTTCACTTCACCCACTAGATGGCTTGACCTCAATACTAAGCTTACATTAATTTTAAGTCTTTTTAAAACAGCTATATTAACCTATACCCAGAATGTATGAGGATAGAAAATATTTTAATGGACAGCATCACCCATCTTGTATCCTCTTTTTATGTCTTTCTCAATAAGGTTTGCACTCGACTGTAGTTTTATCACATTTGATATTTACATTCAGCTTGATGGTAAATTCAATGCATCATTTATCCATTTCAGATAATAAGTGTAACCAAGGACTAGGCATGAAACATGAATGCAGCACGATAGGCAATTGAAAATGTTTGCGGTTGAGCTTGGAATGAAGGTAATTTAACATGTCAAGCAATGAAAATGACTTGAAGTGATGAAGGCTGCAATAGGTAATCATTTGTTTTCAGTCTCCTCCTGAACACTAACAGCTCGCACATCCATCCAGTCATTTCCTTGTAAATAAACCTCAAGTATAAAGCATGCAGACAGCTGTGGCCAGTTCATTTCCTGCTTGACTAAATGTTAAGATGGGCAAGTTGTGATATACTGTAAATGATTCAAACTTGTGTTGTGTGTGTAGAGAGGTGGCCAATATGCCTCTAGCATCTTTGAATACTCTGTGACCTCAAGCACCCTTGGGGTTTTCATGCAGCAGATCTTTTTGTGAAACAGAAAAAGATGCCTGAGAGAGAAGTCCTGCAGGGCACATTTAAGCTAAACATGGGTAAATAGCTTCATACGCTGATGTTCACAGTGGCAATGTGGAGAACCCATGCCAGAGTGTTATTTTGCTTGTAGACCAAATATGCAATTTTGTTTTACTTCATTCAGTCAGTCTGGTAGTGTGTGCACATGCCATTAGCAATTTAGGAGCTTTGTTTCTACTATTAACTTTAACAGCTTTGACCTGTGTGTTGATCACAATGATATCTTGCTATACAGGTAAGATAGAAAGTCATACAACTCCTATTTCAATCAATCCAGCATTCTAAACAGAGGGAGGTAACATCGCAGATTTTACTCCTGCTAAATATAAAGTTGGGATCTGGGTGCTTCCCAATCGTGGGTGAGCTAGAAATCAATCCTCAATGCCTCCTGTGTTTATGCAGAGACTAAACTGCTGTTCTTTTGCAGACATCCTTCTCAATCTATGCTGTCTGTGCACACACCCCGCCAGCAAAACTCTTCTGACCATTCAAGGTAAACTAACTGAAAATGGGCACACCACCAAACCCATAATTGTAGGACAAATGAAAAAATAATCTAGGCTGTGATTGAGAGCAGATGCTTTAGTCTACTCTGTGTTAAATATATACAATGGAAGGATAACGCATTAAAACAGGTTTCATCCAAACAGAGTTAAAGACCATGGCAGCAACTTTTGTTTACTCCTGCCCGGCTCACAATCTGAATCCATGCCCGGAAGATTTCAGCCTGTTTTGTAGACCAATGTTGGTTTACATGTTTACCATTCGAAGTAACAGGCGAGCTAATTAAAAGTGAGAACAAGAGACTCCTGAGCTTCATTCAGTGGTTGCTGGCATACTTGAGCATGCTTAGTACTCCATACAGCTGTAAAGTGTTATTTAATATGGTTCCATGTATTTCTGATAAATGAAATCAAAACCCTAGTTTATGGATTGACAGGCAATTAGAAAGATGTGAAGGACAGATTTTTTTTTAACTAGGTTTAAAGTAAACACATTTAACACTTTTAAAAAAGAAACACTCCTATGCTCCAAATTAATTAGATGTATTAGACAATATATTCAGATCAGGTACCAGCCCATCTGGTACCAAGAACCATGCCATGTTCAAAGTCACAAATCACCTTTCTTCCCCATTCTGGTGCTCGGTTTGGACTTCAGTGGGTCATCTTCACTATGCTGACATGCATAAATGCATTGAGTTGCTGCCATGTGTTTGGCTGATTAGACATTTGCATTAACAAGCAGTTGAATAGGCGTACCTAACAAAGTGACTTGTGAGTGTGTATAAGTATACTGCACAGAGTCCGAGTGTAGCTTTAGGTTTAAGTCAGTCTTTCAACAAACTGATACAAAATGACTATATAAATAAAGCAATGAAGTCATATTTCAGTGTTTATCCCCGGTGTTTACACGTTTCATAGTAATGTCATAGAATACACTAATAAAACAGAAAATTAACAATTTAACAAAAATAATAAATAAAAAAAACATTAAGCAGTCACTCAGCACTCAGTGTTAAAGAGGGATAAGGTTTGGGGTTAAAGGGAACAGAAAAAGAAGATAGTACTGAGGTACAAAAAAAAAAGGTAGTGTTTCTACTGAAGATGTGAATATCACTGGACAAAAATCTAGATATGTTTAGCCTTTGTGTTCAAGGCAGGAATGTTTTGCCTAGCTTATATTAGTTATATACAATAAATGACTTACATTTAGTATTTCTTTATTGTAGTGAAAGATTCTCTTGGTGCCTTACAGCTCTCAACAGATTAGTTTAAAGATGATATCAAGATATACCGATCTGTTTTCATAATCAGGAATGGGTCATATAGTCATCTGCCTTGACACCTACGATGCTGTAACTTGTTCTAAACAGGCAAAGTATTAATTGTTTTCAACACAAATTATATTGACAGAAGTACCTGAAGAAATGTTTTGTAATGGCAATAGAGTGATATAGCACGTAATTATCTCCCACTGTCTTGGGCTGATAAGGAGAAAAAAAATGCCAAGTGTCAAAAATGTTAATCTGGGTATTAGACGAGAGGGAAGATGCATGTCTCAGT
Organism: Pelmatolapia mariae; assembly: GCF_036321145.2. Classification (NCBI taxonomy): domain Eukaryota; kingdom Metazoa; phylum Chordata; class Actinopteri; order Cichliformes; family Cichlidae; genus Pelmatolapia; species Pelmatolapia mariae. Next base: position 17,855,415 of record NC_086243.1, read on the forward strand.
CTGGGAATTAATTTTCAAACACTTTCATTAGGGCTCTGCGATTGAAATAACTCCCTGACTGAAAAAAAGAAACTTTGCCACGAATTTCATTTGTTTTAATAGCAAAAAACCCCCCAAACAAACAAACTCAGCAGTGTTTGCACTGTAACTGTATAACTTTATAGTGGTAAAAACTTGTTCAGATTGCAAAGAGTGCAGAGATTGCAGTTTTTGGATGTAAACAAGCCATAACTGCTATCGTGGAATATCTGAGAAAATGTGTTGTTATCTGTTAAAGCTTTTAAGCCTTTGTCTAAAGGCAATGTTTAATGGCCAAATAAAACTGGAAGGGCAGATTTGAATGTTTTCAGAATAATGCGGTATTATTGATGTCCATAATTTGACAGTAGTTTGAAAAAATCTCAATTAGGCAACACAAAGTGCTTCTGTTAACAAAGAAAGACCACTGAACAATCTGAACAAGCATAAGAGCCTACAATTCAGCAAATGTATTCTATTTTATTCAAAATATTCTCTTCATGGTTATGACCTTTCTTTGGACTTTTCCTATAGCTAAGCAAATAAAAGTATATAGCAATATTTTCTGTGAAGGCTCACAGTTTTTTTATGCAAGCTATACAAAGCACATCTAAAAAATTCTGGCCATAAAATTTATTATCGCAATTGATATCAAAGGGCAGTCCTGGGGGAATACAATGCCAACTGGGAACAAGTATGACTTATTGCCGGCAGCGTAGACCAAGCTCTCACTACAGTTGCACGGGGACTAAATAGCCACTAACAGCATTCCCAGTACTCCATACTCCCACTTACCACAGGACAACCAGAGTGATACGATTGATGCTTTTTTCAAGACCACAAAACAGACTGGTTTAGTAAATCTATATATTCCCTCAAGTGTCCTTGAAAGGATAAAGAGTTGCTCCAGTGTTAAACTCAGAACCAGGTGATGATCAGCTGGCAGCTCACTTCCTTTCTTCACTGAGTGTCCAAGACATACAGCTACAGATGTGAAGATATGATTTCAAAATCAGTCATCAGCCTCTGACCTAGGGTGTCCTGGTGCCAACTGCACTTATGAACATCCTTATGCTCAAACATGCTGTGCAGCTATGTACAAACTATGACTAGCAGAGAAGACCAATAACAGGGTTCATATCACAAAGCACTCAAATGGGGCAATGAAGTCCTTACAAGGGGCAAGAGGTGGGAAGTAACAAAGAAGATATACTTTGTTACTGTACTTAAGTAGAAAGTAAAGCACAGATTTCATATATAAAAAAAAAAAAATTCCCCACTCGCCCCTGCGGGCGGTTAATCCTTCAAGCTCGGGTCCTCTACCAGAGGCCTGGGAGCTTGAGGGTCCTGCGCAGTATCTTAGCTGTTCCCAGGACTGCGCTCTTCTGGACAGAGATCTCCGATGTTGTTCCCGGGATCTGCTGGAGCCACTCGCCTAGCTTGGGAGTCACTGCACCTAGTGCTCCGATTACCACTGGGACCACCGTCACCTTCACCCTCCACATCTTCTCGAGCTCTTCTCTGAGCCCTTGGTATATATATATATTCACATTACATGACCAGTTTGGATTCAATAAATCTGAATTTTGTGTCACTTTTTGCAATGTGCTCAGTATTTAATGGTCTTAAGAATAAACAGAAGAACCCATTCTCTTACCAGAAGGAACAGGGAAACAAGGTTCTCATTCTCATTGGGGAGAACCCCGATGTATGGGCATCAAACTAGGAAATGCAAGGACTGCTACCTCTCACTGAGGGAACTTCAGAGTGAAATAGAGTCCAGCCCCTCTTTCAAGAGTTTGGTTCCATAACCTGTGTTGTAGATTGATGTGAGTCTGACTGTATGTATCAACCTCACGGAGAGAGCAACATAATAATAATAATGATAATAATGATAATAATGAGGATAATAATAATAATAATGATAATAATAATAATAAATACATTCAAGTTGAAGTTTTAAAGAAGTTAATTGAACAGCACCGTGGTGCAGTGATTAGCACTGTCAACTCACAGCAACAATTTCCTGGGTTTGAATCTAGCCTGGAGTCTTTCTGTGTGGAGTTTACAGGTTTTCCCCACGTCTGCGTGGATTCTCTCAGAGTACTCCAGCTTCCTCACAAAGACATGTTTTTGGTTAGGTTAACTGGTGATTCTAAATGGACTACAACTGTGAACGGTTCTCTGTGTGTTAGCCCTATGACAGACTGGTGACCCTGAAGTGGATAAGCAGAAGAAATGGATAGATGAATGGAAGAGCTTTTCATTTAAGCATTCTCTTAATATCTTTGAGCATTTCCTTTCTACGAAAGTAAACAACTGATCTATAAAGCACTCTTTAGCAAGATTCTTCAAGAGCTAATGAGCAGTTGTGAGGTACCAAATAATAGTATGGCACAGGCAAGAATTTAGACTAGTTGAACATAAATAGCAGTAATCTTATGCTGCCTTTAATTGGACTTAGACAATTTTATACCACCAGCAGTGCTAATAAGTGTTACTGTGGTAAGCGTTGATGTAGACTACATATTATCCACCTACACAGTCTTCATCAGCTCACCAGCACCTCCACCTACTGATGAAGCTGTCACAGCCACTATCAGTGTTTTTTGTTTTGCAACGGTGAAGGACCTGTGGGAACAGCTGTGCATGCTCATGTGAAAGAAGAGCAATATATATGTGTTTGTATGTGAGTGTGTGTGAATGAAAAAATCTAAAGCTCTGTGTTGGCGTGGTGAATTAGAGTTGCATGATCTTATGTTTAAGACCTTAAGAAAATCCTGTCATACAACAACGCAGTCTTTTTTTTTTAATAATCTCCACACTAAGTCATGACAGAGAGATAAAATTAGAGATCCATTATGTGCGGATGTCTCTTTTAAATACTTCTATCATACTGATGTGTACTCAGCCCACACTATCGCCCCACTCACCTCGACCCTCCACTAGCACTGCTTCTCTCTGTCTCTTTATTAGACTTAATGCTGATAAATGAGCCGGTTCTTACCCATTTCTCATTCTGAGCAGCTTCGTTGGATTTACTTCACAATATCTTTTCACTTCTTTAGTTATGTACTTGATCCTAAAAGGTTTTCTTAATTTCACCAAAGGTCATGTTTTATATGCCTAACAAGACAAAAATCTGCCTTTTTATACTAGAAGCTGGTGCAAGACAAATCAGATCATTTTTTAAAATATTTTTATTACACAATACTCTTTTTTTTCTCCTGTATGTAACCGTATGGCATGATCATCAGAAAACCTTTCAAAATGTTAAAAGGAAAAATACTGGCGCAGTTATTGCAGATTAGAAAGGAACACTACAGTTGCTAATTTTTACCTTGGAGACCTAAACTCTTTAAAGCATTCCCATTTATGTAAATGAACACTATTATTCTCCCAACAGTTTTCGAGAACATTATTATAATTACCATAATTATATACTGTAAAAAAGGGGGGGGGGGGGACTGAAGAAGTGTCTCGACTGCCTCACTGTGCAGTGTACACTTGCACAATTTTCTTCAGATACACTAACTCTTTTCAAAAACTTCTTCTGTCTCTCTGCAGCGTTTTTCTCTGTAGCTCTACAGAAGGCGCAACGGTAACAGAAAGAACTTTGTTCAAGCAAGAGAGAGGTGACGTGCTTTACTGATGTTGCTGGCTGCTGCTGTGTGATGCTGGGATGCCATAACTGGGTCAGGCCTCCCAGCCTGATTTAGGCATCATGTGAGATTCCACGGAGAGTTCTCTTTAATACTAACATGGCTGAGAAGAAGATGGATTTGTGAGAACATCTTGTTCTGCGGGTGTGGCATGGTAGATAAACACTTCCTGGTGAGATAGCTGAGCAGAGATTCATCAGCAGCTCAGTGGGTCTAAGACATTCACAGTCCAGCTGGTATTCTCTCACAGCTAGTGATGCCACAGAATTACACTTGAAATCTTACCACTTGTGTCCACCTTGGTCGGTAGTTTGTTTCTAACACAGATAAAAGGCGGCAGTCTACAACCTTCACCCACCCTACAGCGCCTTGCCCTTGGGTTACCTCTGGGTTGCAGAGCTGTTCATGTATATAGTTTAATCAAACTGGCAGGGCAGCCACTGCTGACAGGGTTGGTTATTTGAGCACACTGTGTTCTGTTGCTGGCTATTCAACTCTCTTCGTTTCTTAACACTGGACTCAACGTTTGTCTCAAAGACAGATTAGCTACACCGTCGATCACAGAGTCAAGAGTACATGCCAGGAACGTTCTCCTGGGCTTGTTGATCTAACATTTCAGGAAGGTTTCTGCTTCATTACAGTTACCATACATAGGTGATAGTATTTATATAGTGATATAAGAATTTAAACTGCGGTCGCATGCAAGAATCTTCTTTGATTAAAGCTCCTAATAGCATTTTGTCTTCTGTCACCGAGTGAGAATATTTTAGACCTCAAGCACTTTAATTTAAAATGTCACGATTCCTCTTGGTGGTACCTCGAGCTTCTCGTGCATTCAAGTGGAAGCATTTGACTGTATTTGCAAGCAGGCACAGTTTCTGCACATGATCTGAGGTGCCTGCACAGTGGGGAGTGGAAATGTGGGAGACAGCATTAACCTATCATGTGTTAGAGCTTCCTGCTGAAGCTCATTGGTAGCAGGTGAAAGGAAGCTGCTGATAACGCCACGTGTCACGTAAGTGGCACATGATCGTCTATAGCTCTGCTACAATTACTGCAGTGCACGAGAGACGGAGCACACTGAGAGTGAAACTCTGTGAAGAAAACTGTTTTATTCCTCACTTGTGGGTTGTCTGAATGCTGTAGCTTTCCATGTGTTGTTAATTGCAAAATTCTGCTTGACCTTGCCAAATAACAGATTTTGAGAGGAAAAACTATTTTAGAGGCATTGCTTTTTCCCCCCCTTTATTTCAGAAGAGAATGTGTGTGGGCCTTGATATTTATCTGAGCTTTAGAAACAGAGGTCTAAAAATAAAGCTAAATGTACTTAGAGCAGAACTGTCACGCATTAACATATAACTCAGGAAGCAAGCTAGGCCGTAGCTCAGTGTAATCATGTTTGAGGATGTGTATATACAAGCATGTCTCTCCTCTGCTCTTTGGCAAACTAGCTTTCTCAGCAAACTGCACAATAAAGGGAAGCTGCTGTTGCTAACAGTTAACACTACAGAATGAGTGGAATGCCTTTCAGTGAAGATGTAACATTTAGGACTAAAAGAATGCAGAAAACAGGTTACTTTAGCTGCCATCCTACCCAAGTAATACCAACTGAGGTCCCCAATGTCGAAAAAATAATTTACTGTAAGAAGCAATCATAATAACAAAATAATAAAAATAGGAAAATGTATTTCTTCTCAAGCAATATTTATGAAGTTAATTCCATGTAAAAAAAAAAAAAAAAAAGAGGCTACTGTTATTATTGCAAAGTTTAAATGAATTCAAATCTAGATTTTTCTGTAATAGAACAACCCACATTATTATTTTGCATTATATTTACAATTATTTCGCTCTAATATCACTTAGTTTTCAAGTAATTTCAACTAAACATTATTTATTTTGCATTTCAATGATGAAACCAATCAGGGTCATTTTGACCTCAATATAAAATGACTGAAATAAACACACAGCCAGCCCAGAGATGTGTTCTCTCCAGCATGTCCTGGGTTTGCCCCAGGGTCTCCTAGGACATGGCTGAAACCCCTCAACTAAGAAGCACCCGGGAGGCATCCTGGTCACATACTCAACCATTTCAACTGGCTCCTTTTAATATGGAAGAGTATAGTGGCTCAATTCTGCGGCCTGGAGGAAGCTGATTTCAGACGCTTGTACCTGCAATCTCCTTCTTTCAGTCACAGCTCACAGCTCGTGGCCATAGGTAGGAGTAGGATCTTTAAATCAACAGCCTCACTCTTTCTTCATCACAACTGACTGGTACAGGGTCCACGTTACTGGAGATGTTAAACCAATCCATCTGTCAATCTCCTCCTCCACTTTCTCCTCACAAGACGGAGAGACTTAACTCCTCCACTTGGGGCAGCAACTCGTTTCTGTTCCAAAGCGGCCACTCCGACTCTTTTAGTTGAGAACAGAGGTGTTCATTTTCATCCCAGCCGCTTCATACCACCCAGTGCCATCTGGAGGTCATTTATCAATGAAGCCAAGCAAACCAAATCATCTGCAAAAACCAGAGATGAGAAACCCCAATTATCTATTTGCCACCCACTGGCAGTGCCTAAAAATTCTTTCAATACATATTATGAACAGAATCTGTTACAAAGGGCAGAGACCCTCAGCGGAGTCTGACTTATTGACTTTGACTTATTGCTGGCAACGCAAACAAAGCTCTCACTATAATTGTATAGAGACTGGAATCAACTAACAGCCAAAGCTAAACACACACTACAGGCAATTATAGCACAGGATTCTCCTTATGCTATGGTCAGGCCAGACTGGCATGTGACAGGAGGAGAAAACAGTCACTACCTTCCTATCAAGAGCAAAGGTAACACATCTTTTAAGTAGGTTTTTTTTCAACCAAGCCTTAGTCACAGCCAACTCACTCCTAGGAGAGTCATTGCTGTTCAGATTGGGGTTTGCAATGTAGCCGCAGCAGCTCTCCTTTTCATATGTGGCATGACCAAGGAAAGCCCCAGCCGTCTTAGGTAGACGTCTCCAATGTCCTGATAACTTCCAAGTTCTCTATCTAGAAGGTGAAGGCAGCGATGGTATTTTTGCTTCTTTAAAATGACAACGTGCCCCTGCCATGTTTGATACAGGGTTACTTTAATTTAGAAACCAAACATCAACAACTTAATTAGTTAAAATTATTTGTGTATGTGCACTGGCTTTTCACTGGGATTCCCTGGGACTGCAAAACATTTCTATTTTTAAAAAAACATGGAAGCAGAAATATAAAACAAAGGTGATATTATTGAATATTATTGAATTTAGAATTAAATTAACTGATACTGGTATCGGAACAGAATTTGCAGGCCCTGTTATGTCTTATCTGCCTTGAAATGGCAGATTAGAGGGCCTATTAGAAATTATAAGATATTTTATTCTGCTGTATCATATAGGGCAATTATTTTCTCTATTAATTTGCAGGTTATTTAGGTAGAACTGCAAAAGTGGCTTCCTTTTTTGTAATCACACCGAGGAAAAATCTACCACGCTGTAGATGAGCTTCTGTTCATTTTTCTATTTTAAGCATACGCTCCATTGTTGTGCAAGCTGGTGATCTCTGATAAACACTTTTCTTTGGCCAGACTATTAGCTCTGCTTTGTGCTTTAAACTAGTTTTAGCTCATTTCCTGTTAAGATCATGAGTCACAAGGCCTGATCAATGAAGCCTCATACAGAGTAGTGCACAATCATTTCAATCAGAGTCAGGGCTGGTGGGTTGAGTGGACTGAAGAAAATCAGCACACTACCACCCACTATGGTCACCCTGCCTGGATAGCCTCTGGATGCTGGTAAATGGGCATGAGCGTGGACATCCACATGGTGAGTCAGCTTAATAAGCTTTGTAAGTGGGTAGGCAGCAGTTAGGTCATCTCAGCAGGGCTCTGATAAACATGCAGCAAAGTCTGAGGACATTACTCCTTTGGCTCTGTAATCTAGTACCGTTTATCTATGTGTCGGTATTGTAAGAACAGACAGTACAGTGTCATCCAAAAGTTTCATTAGGCATAATCGTGAGAGATTATAATGTCAAGCAATAAAGGCAGTTCAGAGGTGCAGAGTCTCTCTCTCTCTCTTAGACACACACTCACACAAAGAAAGGGAAATGTGCATTACAAAGGTTTCATCATCTGGTTAGCTAAAGAAAAGTTTTTGAACAGAAAGGTCAAATAAAACATCAACAGTTTGTGCCTTCACTGGATTTTCCAAATATAATACACCTCAATCAATACTCCAAACTCCTTCCTTCCTCCTCCCCTACTTCTCTTCCTCTCTCTGTATCTTCCTACATTTACCCACATTTACAGACATGCACGCATGCATGCTTGCTCATCCCTTTTCTCCAGGACTAATTACTTTAAATGAAAAAAGCTCTCCTTTGGGGCACCAATTTCACCCAGTGTCTGATGAGCAGAAATTACATGTCTAATGGAATGGAATAGTTGTTCAAATTGAAGAAATGAAACACACTTTTTTATCTTGGTGCCACCTTAAATTAGATTTTAATTTGGACCACACTCACACATAATAGAGTGCTGCAAGCCTTCTTTGGCACCTCTCCTAATTGCCCGTGGCTTTCTTATTTCTGCAGATCGCCTGCTGTATCCATTATCAACTCCACTGGCTGCCATGTTAAGCAAGATTGTGTGTGTGAGGCAGAAACGTGATGTCGAGACACTGGCTGAAGCAGAACCACTTCCTGTGTCCAAACCTTTCTTGAAAGTGGAACTGTGACTTAAACTGTAAGAGAAAAAAATCACTTGGTATGACGAACAATCTGCTGATCAGAGAGATGCAGAAATATTTCCCTGCATACGAGGCAGAATCCTTCATCGTGGAGGAAATGCTGTATGGTCCTGCTTTTTGTTGAAGGGCCTGCCTGCTGGGTTGTACCCTGCCAACCAGAGCAATTTTGGCTTGCTTTTGACTGAATCTCTAGTTTTATGGAAAAAAAAGTTCACCAACTGATAGAGGGTGATTTCTGCAATGCAGTGTGATTCTGCATGTTCAGAAGTGGATAATATGGCCATTTTATATTTCTTTATTTTTGAATAACTCTGCCAACACGTTTCACGTTCTCACGAAGCTTCTTGCTAGTGGTTTTGTTGCCCATTCAAGCCTTAAGCAGGTCTACAGTCTTGTCCGTGACCTTTCCACTGCACATGGTAGTGAAGAGGTTTGAAAAGAAGAAATTTACTCCGTGGACAGATGTGCTTTATACACATAATGAGTTGAGATAAGGAGTATTTTAAACTGATTGATTGTAATCTGCTTGTCACATAGGCACACAGCCAATCTGTGGGAGACAGAATTCCATCTAAGTGAGCAAACTTACAAATTCGGCAGGTGATCAAATAATGATTCCCCCCACTGTAAATGTTGGACTTCACTTTGACTTATTGCAGCTTAATAATAATAAAGCTGTTGACACATATCAGCATGAGGTAAAACTCGATTATTTGCTGGGTTGCAGTCGTATAATTAGGCAAATAAAATGCAATAAAATGCATGGTCTGTACAGTGCTATTATTACTTACTATATGTACTATATATTGACTCGTATATACTGCCAACGTTGATTCTTCACAGCCCAAACTCTCTTAGGCAAGCATTCTTGTAATTTCTTTAAATTATTTTCAAGAATAGTTCTGCGCGTGTCTTGAAGGACATTCACAGCTCTTCTTTCCATTCTCTGTCAAAATGATCCTACACTGCTTCAATAATATTGACACCTGGGCTCTGGGGAGGCTCATTATGACTGCTAGTATTCCACTGTGCGTAATTCTAACCAGGTATGCTTCTACTGCACAAGCATCGTGTTTGGGTTTATTGTCATGCTGAAAAATAAGATCAGATGTACAGTGGATCAAAATCTGTCTGCACTTAGAAATCATAGCGAAATATCACTTTTTTTTCAGCCAATGATTTCTACTGGATTTAACCAACAAAATTGGAATAAATTATATGCACTTAATATGATGATTTGGTAGGAAAAGGCTACTAACACAGTGCCTAAGGATACATTTTAAAACAGGTTCTTTCTTTTTTTAAACTAAGTTCTGTGTTTCATTAATTTGGTTAAGTGACTTTTTTATGCTAGAATTGAGTTAACAAGCAAAGAAATATACCTGTAATTGTGGTTATATACAACAATTGAACACAAAAATAAGAAAATTTGCTTCCGTGGAAGAAAAACATAAAGAAATGACCTATGCACAGTGCTCTATATAGAATATGTTATTAGCCACAAAGGGTGCCCGTATCTAAGATAGTAGAGCAGGTCGACTACCTATCGGAAAATCAGTGGACTGATCCCTGACTCCTCCAGTCCACATGCCGAAGTATCCTTGGACAAGACACTGAACCCTGAGTTGCCCCCGATGCATCCATCAGAGTGTGAGTGTGTGTGCAAATGTTAGAAAGTTCTAGGCATCGATGAAAGCACTGTATTAATGTGTGCATGTGATTGGGTGAATGAGGCTTGCAGTAGAAAGCGCTTTGAGTGCTCAACTAAGTAGAGGGACGCCATATAAGTACCAGTCCATTTACCATTCAGTCCATATACCAAGTTGTGAAGTCAGCCATTAGTTTGTGAAGTTTTGACTGAGAATAAATTTTAATTAGTCACTAAACTGCACAAACAACTAGCAGCAGGCATTGGTAAAACAGTTTTAAAGCCATTATCTTTTACAAGTTAGCTTTTGCACCCAGCCTCAAGCGGCCATGAAGTAAATTGCACATTTTGGCACCTTGGGGTTAAGTTTTCAGCCCCAGAGGCTCCCAATTATTCTAAAAACATTATGCAAACCACGACATGACATATAACCTGCAATGCTTAATTATAGTAGGAAAGAATAAACTTTAATTAATTATTTATTTTGTAGAGGTGGGTGTTACTGTTGAGTGCTGGTTAGTAGTCATTTTACTGGATTTACTTGATTATCAGAGGTTGTGAGCCATCTGTTGGTCGCATTACCTGACTCATGGGTCTAGTTAAGCAAAGAAGAGTGACCCACATTGTGTGAATATATTGGTAGTCTAATGCTTGGCTTGTAAATGCCTGCACTATTACCACCCGCAGCAGCACAGAGAAACACAAGGCTGTTAAATTTTAACAGGATTTCTTTTTTTCCTTGCTCTTTTGGGGGAGGAGTGGATGAAGCTGAGGAATGTTTGCTTTGCCTCCTCCATCTGAGCTTATCTGAAAACATGTCTGAGTTACAAAAAAGGGTGAAAGGAAAGACAAGATACAGCTGCCGAAGTTAAAAATAAACAGAAACTGCACTTACAGGAAGAGAGCTGGAGAGCTTTATAGAGGCAGCTTCAAGAGGCTCTGACCTAATGGCCTAGAGGTCGCACTGTGTGTGTGAGAGACAGAGACAGAAGAGAGATGATTTAGAAAGTCTGCAAATTTTGAAAGTTCTGAACAAACTTTTCCAGCACAAAAGGCTGCAACTCAGATTTCTTTCATTCTTGTATGAAAATATACAACTTCCACATTAAACACATTCAAATAGTGTATTTTATATTATATGTGTGTAAAATACAGAATATGTGCGTGTGAATAAATATCAAGTTGCATGGAATAAAAACGCAACAATACAACAACATTCATTCAGTCGAATTCTTCCCTCATTTTTAATGTTCATCTCCACTCAGGATTGTGGGTAACCAATTCCAATACCAGCACACTTTCAATAATAAATGAAAAATGTCTTTATCTAGTCTTATTAAGATTCTGCTACAACCCGCTATGGGCTGGTATATTAAAAAAAAAAAAAAAGATAGAGGGAGAAAAAAGCTTTTATGTCATACATGAGGGAATACTGGCAGCTGTCAAGATACTTCTCTGATAATGTGAGCTGGGTAGACAAGGCAGATATGTTGAAAGAATTGCAGTAACAAAAGTAAGTTATCAACAGCACTATATCCTGGCTCTTTAGCTACACCACCTAACTGAATTAATGCCCCAGTTCTCTCTTTTGTACATTTTCTAGTTGAAGAAATTTGAAAAAATCCCATACATATTGTGCAGACAAATGAAAATTGAGTTATGTATAACTTTAACTGTTTTGTGCGTGTGCATGTATGTGTGTCAAAATGTGATTACACAAGCTATTTAAAAAAGAGGTTATTTCTGCTTTTCTTCAGAAGTCATTGAGAAAATATAATGGGACTATACTGGATAAATAGATAGCATTCCTCTGACTCAAACACCTCCAGAAGCATAAGTATATATTTTCGGCTTTGAGGAAAACCTCATTGGAAGATGAATTTTCTTATTTCTGATTTGGTGGTAACATGACAGCTACATAGTGGAAAATTTGTCAACTCATTTTCATTAAAATTTATTCTGCCACTCTTTTGGTTAATTAGTCCTCTCATTCACTTGAATTGGGAAGGTATATAATAATCAGGGAATCAGATGTATTATTATTGTTATTAATATGAACAATTTATCCATACAACATATAGTCGGACTATTGTTTTTGGAACAATCCCAACAATTATCAAGACACCATTTTTATGATTACTATCATCATTATTATTTGTGTCTCATCTTCTGTATGAGGTTGGATGCTAGAAATTGTTTAGATCTTCACTGATTATTATAGTACATTTTACATAAAATTTGTGCGAATGTTAAAAGTATTTTTCAAACTCACCCATTCATAATGCAGCTGTCCACACGGACCATGTAATTTTACTGCATTAATTTTCAGTATTTATTTATTCTTTGTGGCTTCAGCTTGATTTTTCTTTTTTTTTTTTTTGCATGAGAATAAACAGATCTAACCAATCAGATGACTGCATTTGGCAAAAAGTGCGCTCAGAATTCAAAAATTGCATGGATACTAAATATACTATACTTTCGGCTCTCTACTTTTTCTTCTGCCTCCTCAGATGTGGACCGAACTCTGTCAACAAGAGCTCAAACTGCCCCACCGACATTCTGAAATGTGTATGAAAGCAGTCGTGATACAGCTTCAACTCCTTCAACCATGAAATTCTCCCTGCTCTGCTTTCTCTTGAGAATTGGGTGGATGAACCCAGAATCTCCGTTTTCTCCTATTCTTCTTTAGAAACATCCGAACCAGCTCATCATCACTCAATGTCAACTCAATGTCCATTTCTTTTTGCAGTGTGTTTTTTGAGTAGAAATTTTTTGCGTGTACGTATGTTACACAACACATTTGTAATTTCGTGTTGTTTTTTCGCAACACATTCAGTGTCCAACTGCTACACAATGCTTTTCTCTTCAGGTATCATCAGGAACAAGGCTCCTAGAAAGCAAAAGGTAGACTCCTGCTAATAACATGTTATTTAAAACTTAAATCCCAAAATAATTCACGATTGTTAGTTGTCGTATTGGAACAAATAGCTATAGGGTTGTAACCCTATAAGCTGGAATGTTATTCTCAAAATAGAAGAATTAGGCTGGTGCAATATAAGCATGGGTGGAGAAGCAAACATCTTGTTGGGGTAGGGAGAGGTAAGCCACTGAGATATTGTTTCATGTGAGTTTTAATACCTATAAATAAAGTGCACATCAGGGTTTGTTTGTTTTTTTTAAGTTTTGCTTCAGTTATGTGTTGGCTTTAACATGAGAATTTCATTTCCTTTATATCAACCGATTGTTTGCCCAGCTTACCTACACTCCTGTCTGCCTACATAATTTCCCCAGCACAGTGGAAAAACGACTGGCATTTTCAGCCATATAATGCTTGCGGGATGAATGCAGATGCTACTCTAAACTATTTGGTTGAAGGACAAAAGAAGAAATGCATTACATTTACAAATACAGCATAAAGTGTGTTGCATGGAGAATTACCTGCAATCAGTGAAAGCGCAAGCAGGAGAGGAAGAGATAAAGTGAGAGGGTAAAAATAGAGGAGTGCTCCCACCATTTGCAGATTTGTTGTGTGAAATAGCGGGCCATTATCTGGACAGCCAGGAAGGTTTAGCACAGTGTGAGGAATGCGAAGGTGAGTCCTGGCGTGTAATTAACAGATAAAACTGTTGGTTCATTAAATGCATATGCAGTGTCATGCATTTACTATGCCAGTATTGATCGTCCGGACATCTCCACGCACCTCCCTGCTCACCGGACTTCTGACACACTACATCCATCACGCCACCTACCTCCACCATATTTATAGAATTTTAATTAGCTCTGAGCTCAAGCCAACATCATTAGCTTTTCTGTCTTGTTTTTTTTTTTCAGCAAACAGCCGTGCACGGTAATAATGGTGTTCTTAAGAAGTGGGTACAAGGACACAGCATCACAGCGATATAGCACAGGAAAAAAGGTTGACAGTTTAAAATGACTATGAAAAATGGAAGCTATAGAGGTAAAAAAGAAAAAAAAAAACAGCACAACATGTGGAATGCATTCAGTAATGTCACCTTGGAATAATTTCAGTATGATTAAATGAGTAGCTCACACAATACCTGTGTGATGACAGCATCTAAAAAAAGTAAAGAAGCAGGGCACGAAATTCTTCTATCTCCACCCTAAAAGACAGGACTGTCATGTTTTGCCTTCAAACATGACCTGACTTACATAAAAAGATGTTGGAAACAAACTATATTGTACAGAATACATCTTCTAAACAATACCAGTTCTACTAGTACACGTGTTATGCATTTTAAAATCCATTTTTGCACGTGAAAAAAAAGAAGAGAGGAACACAGTCTTTGGAATAAGTCAACTTTTTTACTGTAATCACGCTCAGCTATTGAGGTAATGCAATCAGAGACGCCCAAAGAGACAATCACCAGAAATTTAAAATATAAACTTGCATGTTACAAAAAACCCCTTAGTCCTCAATGTTCTATCATATGCGCCACAAAATGATGAAAAACAGCTGTTGACTCATAACTAATTGTGTGCGTGAAAACAGTCTCATTGTGTATGCTTTCCCAAATTTGCCCTTGGCCATACAGAGAGGCACTTTTCAGCACCCCCACTGTAAATTCACTCTGATCCTGTGATTCATGGATATGACCCCGTGGTCTGTTGGGAGATAGTTTTCACACATACACATTCACTCATGGCCATTATGAACGCACACTATCACACAATGCTCACTTAAGGGTGACCTAATTAAGCCCACAGATAGGTGTAATTACTTGCAACCTTGATCTGCCCCATTTTCCATTGTTGTGGCTACTTGCTGGCTATGGACTGAGTCACTGTGTGCCATTGCAGCTTTCGCTCAGACTTATTTTTTTTTGTCGATTAGATGCACGAGTCCACAGGCACACAAATAACAGCTATAGATAAATTTAGCCCTGCTATGCTGCCTTTCATTGACTGTTTCATAGAACTCTGTATAAGACTGCATGATGGCCTCTTCACTTGATTTGATATTGAAAAAGTTCTTAAACAGTTATTCAAATAAATTAAGGTTGCCTTTTATTTGCGAGCAACTCTTTTTTTCCCTCTTCTCTGAGCATGTGCATTATGTGTGTTTGAATTTAATATGCTGATATATTGTATGCACAGATTTGAAGTAGGTATCAACCTAGAGCCTGGTATTACATACTTGCTGTTTACACACAGTGGAGCTCTTCAAAGCTACATATCTTGCTCTGGCAACAACCTTGAATTTCACATTCTAGCAATGATTCCAGAGTGTGTACATAAAATACTGATATCTGGTCAAAATAAGAGAAACTGAATATTTGACTGTCCTTAAGATGCGGAGCTAAAAGTCAAATATTCAGTGGTTCTTATACAGAGCATTTCTACACTGAGCACTCAAAACACTTTATACAACTTGCCTCATTCACCAAAGCAGTTTTTTTTTCTAAGGTTTTTGCTTTCTATGTAATATTCATACACGGATGCATCGGAGGGTTTCTATTTTACCCAAGGATATTTGGCATGCAGACAGGAGCAGCCAGAGATCAAACCACCAACCTTCTGATTAGTAGACTACCTGCTCTACCTCCTGAGCTACAGCCACCCCAGACAGACAGATGGATTTTTTAAATAATCTGCAACCGATTGCAAGTAGTTGTTGCAACCAACTGATCACCCAGATGCTGAGTGTGCAGTCCCCTTATCAACCTCTGGATGACCACTTTCAGATGCAAGGTAATTGCACAGGTCACTTGGTGGGAGGCAGCCTGATTCCAAGCAATCCCAGTCTGACATGGACTGCAGTCGTTCAGCGTCAGAGCCACTCTGTACCAATGAGAGCAACTTATCTATGATGCGCCTCTTTTCAATAGGGGACTTGACTCGATTGTTATGAGCGTACAGATGGACGGACCCGCACTGGAATGTTTTCACTGCTATCTTGGCTTACAGGTCTCTGGATTTGTTAAGAGGTGTGGACAGAAAGAGTGATTAACCCAGGGCAAGATGAACAGACAGACAGAGCAGACTGAGGCCAAGCATGTTACCTGGCTTATGTAGCAACGTGGCGATGACCGAGTCTGTGCTTCACCTTTAAATAATCTGCTTCCAGAGCCACTGATGAGTTGCAGGTGAGTTGATTACTAAATGCTTACAGGTGAGTGACTTACCGGGAGGTGGTTACAAACAGGAAGGAGCCACCTCAAAGGTAAATAACACACACCCATTAAAACACATACACACACACACACACACACACACATAGACAGAGAGAGATAGAGAGAACAAGAATGAGCAAAAAACCAAGGGCACGAGGAAAAAGAAAAAAAACAGACAGGACAACACGGGAGACCACAGGGACCATGACAACAATGGGTTGTTAGCTGGTTTCATTCGGGTTAGATTCCTGTATAAAAACAAGATCACCAAGCACCTGTGACATATAGCAGTTAATTCGCCATCCTGCAGCAACTATGTCACTATTTGCGTAACAATTTCTGAATCTAGGCTTTGAACACACGCAGTTAATGTGAATTTCTATTTGAATTAAATTTATGTGAATTTAGACAAATTTGCAGTTTACCCCAGTTTATCACAATTAGTCACTGTAGGCATGTAATTGCTGACTTGACCTCATTCAGTCACAAACTAATAGCAGCCTGATAGGAGACTGACTCCATCATTTTGTCGTTTTCACGCAGTCTTGACACACAAAAGAAGATGGCATCTGACTGCGAGCGGTCACAGGGACGGTCCTTCCCTTTGAAGCAACCATTTCAAAGGCGACAAGACTGCAAGTTCATTCCACACGATCACATTAATTTGGGTCTCCAACCGTGTGTGGCTGGAGCGTTACAATCCACATCCAAATGTCTGATAATAAAGAGAGCAGTCATTTGTTTGAAAACAATAGCTCTACTAAGAAAAGGCTAAATAAGGGTGTGTGCGATTTATGTAAATTGCGGATGGGCTGAGGGAGATTGCCAATATGAAAAGTTATCACACAAGCTGACATCTGTGGTACCTATTCGCTGTAGGCCCTGCAAGTAATTAATCACAGGCACCTGGTAATGTATTCATTCAGTGACAGTGACCCTCAAAAGGTGAAATTTCCCAAGGCGCCGGTCACTCTTTGAGATGTGTATTTGCACTATGCAATGAGTGCTCCTCACTCAGAACCACTTAATCAATATGTACATATTAAATAGGTCCCTTGCAAGACTGAAATTTAATGTGCTTAAAAGAACCTTATTAATGTACAGAAATTATTCACTGGATAACCAGCAATCTACAACATTTAAAAGAAACTATTTACTTTCTTACCAATCTGTTATTTGCTTCTTATTTTTAAGCATTAAATGTTTTATTAAAATAGTTTTTCTAGTTTTGGAAAAGAGCCACATGCAGACACATTTCACACCACTGAGTAGAATTAAAGCAAAATGCTACATTCATTCCCTACTTGTTGGAACTGCTGATAGCGATGCTTTGATTTGACCTCTTGGTGGAGAGGATGAAAGGTTAGAGAAAAGGAATGACTGCCAAATGTACTTGCATTGATTTCTCCTCCTCCATTATTCGTCTACCTGCCACTCACAGTGGATGGAGTGATTTCTGGGATGTTGGTCTGGCAATCAATGAAAGAAGAAGAAGAGGTAGTCTTGGTGTGCAGGAGAAAAGGGAAAAAAAGGAACCTTGTCCCTGTTTAAAGGGAAAGGCACAGACAGAGAGGAACAGCAGGGGAACAGGTGATCCTACATGTTAAGCAAATACAATAGGTCGAGGTTGCCTCTTTGCAGAATGAGACGTGTGTGGTGAGCAGATGTTGAAAGTGAAACATTGTGACAAAGGGTAATTACTAAGGCTGACAACAGCACTGCATTAGATTACCTTGCGACCAGTGAGATGGAGGTTAAAATGACCAACCAGTAGCAGTGCAAGATCCCCACACCAACACAAATCTGTTCAATTCTGTTTATCCATATAAAAAAACTGAAGGGGAAAAAAACGATTTGCCATTTTCAGAGAGTTATGTCACAGACTGTTTCTGAGCAACTGCCAGACATCCTGTGGAGACTCCAGGAAATTACTGCATCCAGCCAAGAAAGAGTCCAGCACACAACCCCGTGCAAAATGGCAAATTGTCGTCCGTGCACAACCATTGAGATTTAGAGAGCTGCTGGTAGACAGATTTTGTTCTCTCTGCAACATCTATACGAAAGGCATAGTGTGTGTCTTTGTGTGCTTGTATGTGGTTGTCTACGTGTGTGTATATGTGCATGACTTCATAGTGGGGGATCACTCAGAGAACTGGGCTATAGGTCACCTACATTTTGGCATCACTGTACACACAGTTTCTGTAAAGAAGTGAAGAAAATCGAGGGAAAACTGACTTAAAGCATAAAAATACACTTTTACATACATAAATCACAGATGAATTGTGAATCGTTATATACCACTCTATGCGGCTGCAAGGCTTTTAATATAGACACAGCTTTAAACAGAGCCTGAATAGCAGTTTTGCCCTATTTCTAATCTTTGTGCCAAGCCAAACGAATTGCCTGCCTTTTCTGCAGTTTACATTTACCACAGATGTGACAGCAATTTCAATCTCATCATTGAATTCTTTAGCAGAAATAATTTTATTTGTCCATTTTTTAGTCAGTTTTTGACTCTTATTATGAACAGACATCTTTTTTAAAAAGCTATGAAGCAGCGGTATGGAGGGACATGTTTGTGTACATAAATGGTTTTTGGATTCGATAAACATAGTTGTTAAAATTGATTAAAATGCACCAAACTGACCTTGCTGGAAGATGCTAAACTTTCCAGAAAAGAAGATACATCTGTTGAAGTACAGTGCAATGTTCTGATTCTTTTTTTTTTTCCAATTGATTATTCAATATAGCTACTCAGTTGAATCAGGTCTTCACGGACATCTATCACTTGGTTGTCAATCGTCTGGGAACGCAAGATGAGTGAACTCAAAGGGGCACTGCAGATTTTAGTGATGTTACTACTTTTGAGTCACTTTAATGAGATATGGGGTCAAACCCTGTGTTTTCCTCAGTAAACATCATCATTTTTCTCTATCTCTGCTCTGCTCCTTATCTGATGGCACTGCTGTTACATTAAAAGCCTTTGGATAGGAGGATGAAGGCTGACAGCAAATCAATAAATTGTATACTGTTGGAATCAGTGTTGGTGGATTCATATATATATATATATATATATATATATATATATATATACATATATATATATATATATATTAAGAAAGTCTTTAGAGCTCAGTTTCAGAACATGAAAGGGATCAACATGTAAGGAGTGTTGGTGTGCTTTAACTTCTCCAGACTTTGGTATAAAGAAACAGCAAAGTGGTCACAGGGCTTAGTAGGAGATTTGCTGCTGTGCCATAATGGATTTTTGCTACCATGGTGGATATATTTATTCAAAGATAATGAAGTTGCAAACTTATGCGTCCTTATATGCATGCTGTGTTGGCAGCTTTTACTTATTTTGTCCCACTGAGCTTGTCAATAACCTCAGAAAGGGTCAGTCCCAGTTGATGCTCATGTTTGGCATGGTATTTTCAGAATAAGTGGAAAGGGATGCGTTTGTTTGAAAACACTACACAAAAAGCAAATTCCTGAAATGGTTAATATTTTATATTTACCTCAGTAATCTTATTTTTTTTTCTTTTTTTTAATTTGAGTAGTTACTTATGGCTTAAAACTTCCTCAAGTATCCTCATCAATATGTAAATTTTTTGTTATGGCCATTGAGCTTAGAGATTTGAGGGGGCTGAGATTTGGCTGCACGCTTTTTGCTCATCCTGTTTTGACACCTACAGTGTCAAAATACTCCCCGAGTAAAACGCGCAATGCACCAATTAAATTCCACATTAAAACTGTGTGGTTATCAGGGCATAACCCCTTGGTGAGATTATGTTTTGTAGTCAGCTGAAGTCTCTTTCTGCATCCAGCTAAGAGACAGGCGGTGAGGCAAGAAGTAGCAGCTCCCGCAGAAGGTGGTCTGATCAGCCTTATAGATCTTCACTGCAGGGGTTGCACACTGAGAGCCTAGTTAGACGAGTCTTTGCACCAACTTAATGCCTAACATCAGTCCCCGAAATCAACTCACTCCCATGAAAATTGTCTCCCCTCTTCGGGTGCGTATGTCAGGCACTCTGCCTGTCTTCTTTATGCTCTTAATCTACCTGTTTATCCTCCCCTCCTCAGCCTGTCTGAACCACCTACATCTCTTTCTTTCTACTCAGGCAACTTGCTCAGTGCTGATCCTTGCATGTTCAGCTATTAAATTCTAGCAGTTCGTCAAACACGACACCAAGATTTTGCAGAGGGCTCACTTTGTTCGTGATAACTACACAAGAAAACACTTTGTCAGGTCCCCTTTTTCTCCATTTCCATCAAAGCAAATGTATCAGGGCCACTGTACTAATATGAGGCGCTTTTGACGGGCAGCGTCACACAGAGGCTTGGTTAGATGTTCCTTCTTTTTCTGGAGTCTGCCTGCACTAATAATGCCCTACTGATATTACATTTATTGTCTGTGTTTTGTGTGTGTGCGGGGGCAATCATGAAACAGATTATGACATGCTGACTTTTGAAAGACAAAAGTTGTGGAAATAATTTCAGCATCATACCAGCAAGACCAAAACAAGCTGTAAGTTTCCCTCAGAACATCGTTCAAAGCTTAACCACCTATCCCAAAGTGAGATGTGTGTATACCTCAGCTGGATGAACAGTAATGAACAGGAACCACACTTTATGATTTGTGTGTGTGTTTCCATGCCTGCTGCTGCACTCTAGCATTCGACTTATTGTACTTCTGTATTCTGTTCAACAAAGGCCAACACAAGCAGGATCCTCAACCACAAATCTAAACGGTATTCTGAGTGTGGAGCTTAAGGTATCAGTATCGGTTTGAGGCTTGTTGTTGTGATGGACACCTAAAGCAGTTTATTCTCACTATCTTATTACTCACTATATTGTTGTGTCACTAACTGTTTTGAGGGGAAAACAATTTGTCACCAAGCTTAACTAATTACTTCACCATATTCCCAATATGAGTCAATGGCGTCCTTGTGTCCACTGATTACAACAAAGCAACAACCTGCCACACTGGAAAATTAAGCCAGCATGAAAATACCAGAAACTGCATCCCCTTTGGTGGCCACTTATGTGCGGCTCCAAAAAGTGAGTCAATTCCCACAGACCGCCCAGGCAGTTCAATAAGGAGAGATCATTTGGAAGAATTGAACATGATTTACTGAGATACAGAATTCAATTAAGCTGCCTGGCTATTAGACTCCAATGACCCATCACAGCAGAACAGAATCGGCAATAGGAATTAGGACAGGACTCCTCCAGAGTCTAGAAGCTGGTGGTGGTGAAGATGAAGATGGAGGCTTGGCAATGGGGAGGAAGTGAGTTGCACAAAGGAGAGTCTAAAAGGCAGAGTTACAGAAGAGCGGTGAGATTTGAAGTACGCAGAACAGAAGCTGATTGACTCAGAGCAGGAGGGCAGGAAGATGGTTGACTAGAGCAATGATGTCAGCGCTGAATTTGAAAGCGTGGGAAAGGGGAAGTGCAGAACACCCAGGAAAGCAGGCAGGGGAGTGATTAAACTTACGCATGAGCTTCATTATTAAAGTTAAACTGAGCAACTTCCTCATTGCCATCTTGGTATTTTGAAACTGGACTTTAACCAATCAGTATGCACTTTACAATGTTCTTTACCTGAAGTTTTATTTTGTATGGCATTAAATGTAGTGTGTAAAATACAGTAAGACCATAAACTCACAAGTAAAGTGTTGATCTCACAAGATCATCTACACTCAATAGACCATAATGACAAAATCAAAACCAATTGATTAAAAATTAAAAACTAAAGTTTCCCATTCATCAAATCACCTGATCTAATGACTTGTAGAAGTCTCTATGGCAGATATTACAGCTTCGGGCCCTCTTGGGTAAGTCTCTACTAGTTTTGCAAACCTGCATTTTTGCACTTTTTCCCATCCTCCTGGAAGAACCTGTGAAGGTTCATAAGTTATGAAGTGGAGCATCTGCGAAGTGTTATCTTCAGGTCTCTTCACAGATATTCTGGAGCTTTCAAGTCTGCACTTGGCTGTGGTACTCAAAGACAGACAGTGACTTGTTCAGAAGACATTCCAGAATTGCCTTCACTGCACACTTTGGTTCACGATTGTGCACAGAACGAATCTCAGGTCAGGGAGGGGGGGTTTTCATCAAAGACTTCTCTGTTTTTGGCTGCATTTATTCTTTCTTCGGTTTTCAGTTACTCAAATTGGCTGGCCTCTCATCTGAACAGGGAAGAGCCTTGGTGGTTCAAAGCCAGTGTGCTGCTGAGAACACCCAAAACTATATAAAACAAACAAGTTTTACATCTTTGTCATGATCTAATCCTTGCCCCATTTCTATTTCAGGGGTGTAAAAAGAATTCCTTGGACTTATAATTTAATTTTTGTAGTTTTGTCATTTTGAGCTATTTAGTGTGGATTCATGAAAAAAGAATCCATATGGCACTGTTGCCTTCCACCAAGAAGATTCTGGGTTTGAATCTAGCAGCCAGTTGAGGCCTGTGTGGAGTTTGCATGTGCTCCCTGTGCCTGCGTGGGCTTTCTCCAGTTATTCTGGCTTCTTCCCATAGTCCAAAGAGATGCAGGTGTGAACGTGAACATGACTGGCGACTTGTCCATGTTGTACCCCGCCTCTCACTCTGTGACAGTTGGGATAAGCTCCAACACCCCCATGTGACCTTAAATTGCATGAGCAGTTAAAATATAGATGAATAGATGGATGGTGTTTCATACCTTAATTAACTGTGGAGAAAGTGAATGAATCTCAGTACTTTCTGAAGTAACTGTAATATTGTATTAATTACACAGCTATTAATATCAGCACAGCAAATAAAAAGTAAAATAAAATAACTGCTTTTGTCTTGCAATAAAACAAGAGAATGAATTCTGTGTAGGTACTCTGCTGTCAGTAATTACAGGTTAATTTCAATTAATTAATATAGCATTTTTACATATATTCCTTAGACTGCTTTTTTATTTGAACCCTTTTGACTAATTAAGACCAAGATATCTCACCGAGGCGTTCTGCTGCCAGGCAGAATTATCTAATTAATATGTAAGCCGCACAGTGTACTTGAGTTTCAGTGATACAGAACTCCAGGAAGAAAAACAATACCTCAAGCAAACAATGTAACAAGTGCTTTAGGGTCTATGAAAGTACAAGTTTAAATCAGCACATTCTGCTAAATTGTACTTTAAAATAAGAGTTAAGATGACAGTCAAACCCACACATAAATGTGTGGGTTATGTATGTAAAAGTGTATCTTCTCTAATTATCTTCTCTCTAGGAAAATCGATATAGTTATCAGAAATGTACATACATTAAAAAATAGCCATACACATTTTATGCCATGCCCACCATCCATACACCACTAACAGTGATAAAATGTCTGAATCAGTGAAACTATGAGCTTTAAATAGACTATAATTACTTTAGTCGGTTTCACTCACTCCATTGGCAGAGAATTTTGTTAGGTTAAGTGACACCAAATATCATTAAAGAGTGTATAACTACAGTCTGGCACATGCCACATCAGAGTATGATGAGGCTTCTGCCACAACTCCTCAAATCACTTCCCTATCGAGACCTCAAAGACTAATTGAAGTGATTTCAGGTGTTCAGTAACACATGTGACAGACAGCGAGGAGTCTTTACAAAAATCAGCCATCTTCTATAAGTAGTCCCTAAAGCTGCCTCCTCAGCTGGTGCTTTACTCACATAAAGGGAAAGTGTGACATCTAGTGTCTCTCATTGTAATAACAGCTTGGATTTATGCAGCTAAATCATACATGGTTATTCTATGTGCACTGGGATGCACATTATTTCAGTCTGGTTCTAAATGATACAATCAAATCAGTACCTCAGGAAGTCTGTTTCTTTTCTTTACTTGAGAAGCTATGCATCTTCATGTCAGGCTCATGCATTCACAACAAATAGCTAAATGTTCAGCAAAAAATGTATAGATGCCAGCCCAGAGAGCTTCACCCAAGCTTAGATGGTATGGAGGCATTTTGCATAATATGATGGACAGGCTACTTACAGTGCTCCATGTTCTCAAAGATGCTGCTAATGGGAGAAGTGGGGAAAGGTCTGTGGAGGCTTGGGGACTACATGCCCAAATTGATTTACCTTTCATTATGCTTCTAGCTACATTCCACAAACTTTTGGGCACCTCCAAGATTCTACTCAATTCCATTTAATGCAATTTTATTTATATAGCACCAGATCACAACAACAGTCGCATCAAGATGCTTAATATTGTAACGTAAAGACCCTATAATAACATAAAGAAACCCCAACAATTAGACCACACCCTATAAGGAACCACTGGTGACTGTGGAAAGGAAAAACTCCCTTTTAACAGGAAGAAACCTCCCGCAGAGTCAGGCTCTGGGAAGGATATTCATCTGCTGCAACCAGCAGGGGGCTATCTGACATACTTCAGTCACCATCACTGGATCTAGCTCTATCAAAAGCTGTTCAGCTTGTTGAAGTACTTCAGGACACATCTCAGAATTAAAAAGATGACTCAGTTTTTGATGAGTTATGGAGAGAGGTCTTAGCAGCTCACAAACACAGTATTAGTATTGGAATAGTAGGGAAAAAAAGTCATCAGATGACCAGCTCCAGACTAAAAGGCTCTTCCGGGACATCAGCTGTTGGTAAGAATGACCAATAGGACAAAGATGGTTTAAGAAATTGCATCTTCTATCCAATCCTTGACTCTTTGACTGGTGGCTTGCAGCAGCATTTCTTCAAGCCCAACTGCAATATGAGAGGTGTTCAGACACTCCATCCTAACAGTGACAGCTTTTTATAAGAATTTCTGCTTTGTTTTCTTATTTGCAGAGATATATGACTTACTTGATCTCAAACATGAGCTGCACACAAGTCAAAAGGAATTTGCAAAAACTGACCAGGATACTGAAAATACTTTGTTTCTTGAACCTTTCAAAAAGGCGTAAGTGAATCATACAAGTAATTTGATGAGATTATGTGGTCTGTAGATTTTAAAATTATGCATATCTACTGAGCATTTGTATTAATGCACAACACAACAGAGGAACTGTTAGCACTTTGAGCATTTACTCTTGCAGCCCTACACCTTTTTGAATGTACTGTGACAATACATACAAAATGTATGTACAGTGCCCCAGGAAGGCACTACTCCATATTGAACTCGGATTTAGCCAAGTGTCCTCAGACAGTCTGTTGGAAGGAGAAAACATCCTATCTGGAAAGATTGTTTTCACAGTATGACAAAAACTAATTACAAGCAATAAATTAATTTCACGCTACTGCTTTAGAATTAATTGCATCCTTACAGAAGTAACTGGAAGTGATGGTTCAAACGGGCCTGATAAGGGTGGACACACAAAATAGTCTATTGAATTTTGTGGCTTATCAGTGTTATTGCTTTGCGTAGGAAGGCATTTCATAGCAATTAAAGAAAATTATCTAAAATTCTCTTTGTTGTTATTTTAATTGCTGGTTGGGTATTTTTGTCATGCATTTCCAGCAGCACGTATTTCATTAGGGCAGTTGTGCATGCTGTTTTGTACAGCAGGCCCTTCTTATGTTTGTTATGGGGTTTTTTTGTTTTGTTTTTATATATAAAAATGTGTGAAAATAAAATCTTTGTAGTGAACTAGTAAGGCAGGATAAGGTCTTTTTAATTTTGATGAAACTGCCACGTCAATCTCTCCCACCCTGCTTCTAAGTTTAAACATGCTTGAGACATATCACAGTCATTGAGTGGTCAGCACCTATAATTAAACTGTGTCAAATGATTTTGCTTATCAGCTATCTTTCACTCCCTTGACCTCGGGGCTAAGTCATCACTGTGAGCAATTCCAGAGTCATGAGTTCATGACACCAAAAGAGTTGCTATATTAGCAAGTTTTAAACATCTAAACTGCTTTAAAAGAAAACAATCAGGGTTATGGCTTTAAAAATATTTAGGTATCTGAAACAAAGACACTTTTTATTGCAGATTTTTACAAGATCAGTCATCAACAAAAGGGTTTTACCTTAGTAGAGAACATTTCCTTTTTAAAATATGGGTAGAAGAGCTGCTATCTCTGCTTGGATCGCATTCTTCAAATATTTGGGTTAAGCTTTTTTTGTGGAGGGGGGTCATTATTTTCAGTTAGGTGACTTATGTTCAAGATCACCTAATTAGTCCTTTTGGGATTTTGAGCAAAAACCCTTCATGTTCACGTTGTTCACATCTTCCCATAATTGTGACAGTATTATTTTAATCTGTACAGATATTGTTACATTTCTAACAAGATTTCACTGTTTGATCAGGGTGACATTTTTTCCAGGAATTAATTTCACCATTTGTTCTTCTCTCTGCCATCATATTTTATACTCATCATCACAATGTGACAGATGGCCCTTTCCAGAGCCTGCGATTGCATATTTCGAGCCTCAAGTGTCCTTTGTACGTCATCATATTGATCAATTGTTTATAACTTCAATGCTTACTTACATTATCTATAAATTAATCCAAAGTGTTACGAGAACTCTGGGGAATTTCTGTTGAGGTTTCAATACATTTTTCATTGAATATTATTTATTTACAGAGGTTTTTGAATAACAAAGCAAAGTTTGTTATCTATACTATCTGACAATTTAAAACTAATTATTGATAATTGTTAAATTACACTAATTGGGCCATTACATAAATTTCCTGTAACCGGAAACTTTATGTCTAAAGAAGTCATTTACTGTTTACAAAATAGAGTTTGTTACCATGATTACAGTTACAACTTTTTAACAATAGGGTAGAACAATGTTGCCATAATAACACCAGTGCACCAACTGGATCTGCCAAAGACTGAAAGTAATTATTAGCCAAGGAGTTGAGGAGTTGGAACATTGAACTCATTGTATAACACAAGCTATCTGTGCCCCACCCTGTAAAACATTCACCAGGGTGCACACAAAGCCCGAGCACAATAAGCAACCAGGCTGCGACCTTTCTGTACAACCAGAAAAAAAGAATAAGGAAGGTTTTTTAAAAAACTAACTAAAATTTAAATAAACAGTGAAGACTATAAGCACAAACAGTAGCGCTTATAGTTGTACAGCTACATATATGCTTGTTGCATGTGTGCTGACTATGGTATTTTATAATCTTCATCTTGCACTTATCCTTTAAATGTAGAAAAAGAAAAAAACAACTGCTACTGTAGCAAAAATTAAACAACACTCTTTAATGTTAATGTCAAATTACAACTAAAACCACATAATATACATATAAGGTATACACAGTTTTTTGACTGGGTTTTTCCTGTGCGGCCAGTTATATTTAGTTTCAGGCAGTGTCAGTAACACCTTACCCCTCCGGTTCACACCCTTGTGCAGATTTTAACAGGACTACTGTTGGGAATGTTGCAATAACCTGACTGACAGCGAGCTCAAACTGCACCCGTCTGACAGTCAGGGAGTTGAAGTAAAACATGGTTACACACAATTTCTGTGGCATTAGGAAATTGTGCGGAAGTAAATCAACACTGTTTAAAATAGACCATTGACACATGAATGTGTAGTTTTACATTAATTATTGTGAAATATTAGAAAAGATTGTTATTTTGTTTCATTATTTGTTTTACTTCAAATATATCGGCAAAGCCTGAAATTCAATAAGGATAAAAAACAGCATCATGACTGAAATAGAAATGCATTCTTTTTTTACAGCAGACAACAATTAATAAACAGTTAAAAAAATACCAAAGTTCCTACAAACTGATAGAAAGATAAACGTGTTAATACTCAGTAGCCGCATTTCAACCCAAAAAACAAGAACTTCTAGTCCCAAGAGCTTTTTTTGTCTGTACTCCCACCAATGTCTTCAGACCCACAAAGCTTAAGCAGAATCGTGCAATTAAATACGAAAAAGCAACACCAGTTTTGTTGTTCTCCATCTCCCTTCACGGCTGTCTGATGTAAGTTTAAGTTAATGATTACCAACAATTTATGTGGTAAATCTTGAAGGCAGTGTGATTTTTAAGAGACGCTGCTTTCCAACCAGAAACACTGCAATCCCTGGACCAAAGGCTCCTGAAGTGTCACAAAGTGCTACCCTCCAAAAAATATAAAGATATGAAATCACTTTTCCAAGAACTTAATTTAGACCTTGGTTCCTGAGGTAAAAACCTCCAAAAGACTGCAGTCCCTGGTTTCGTGTGGTGGAAACGCGGCTATTGACATACAACATAAAGTATGCACAACCAACAGCATCTACATCATTTTCAGTGCAAATGACTTTTACATTTAAAAAAAAAAACAAAACAAAAAAATAACAACAACAAAGAAATAAAGCAACTAACAGCAATAGCATATACACACCAGCACCACCTGCCTGTTCTTTTTTTACATTCTTACCCCAGTAACAAGCCAAGCATTCAAACCCAATCTGCATCTTTTACAGCTTAAAGTAAACAATATTATCTGGAGTGTCACTTTTCATGTCTTTCTGCAGACCTCTGCAAGAGTTTTGAACTTTGGTCCGAGTGTGTTCAGAAAGTCAAGGTTATCGTTGTCATTATTATCACTGCAGCATCCGACAGAGCCAGCTACAGAGCCACGTCCCTCGAACCCGTAGGAGTGGATGATATCGTCTGCGTATCGCCCATCCTCCTCTGTTCCCATTTGGATCAATTTCTGGAAGACACAGGCAGTTTGTTATTACTCCTTGGACTAAGCCTGGATGATAGGAGCAAGCATACAACACTTTCAAAGCTGCTCAGGATATGACTGACGGACGGATATTACACATCGAGCAAACAGATCACCAACAGGTTAGAGAAATAATATCTTTCACCAAAGGCTGAGAAATATTGAGGTTTACACAGGATGCTATCACAGCTTAGAGAAGAAGATAATATTACAAATGGGAGTTAACTTATCTGTAACAGGTAACACGTTATTAAACCGCAGAAAAAGAAACTTCTGCTGCTCTCTTTTTGACTTTTTATGCAAACTTCTGCCACAAGACATATTTTTGTTGGATGTATCTAAAACAAATAAATAATATGTTTGTAATCATAAAATAACAATACCTGACGTAGATAGCGGCCATTTGTTTCCCAATTATACAGAAGAGCAGGGTCCATGTTGTGTTGTCTGTAGTCAAAGTCTACACCACTACCAACAAGCTGACCATAGGATTGACGATCTATGGTCATGTCATACTGGCCGGTATAGTAATCCTGCATATTAGCTGCAGAAATATCAGTCCTTCCATGCATCCCATTCTCATGAACACCAAGGGTTCCAATAGTGCTTCCACTCTTGTTCCCGATCCATGAAGGATTCATCATTACACCCTTAACAGAACTCTTTACTGCTTGGTCAATCTCAAAAGGGGGACCATTGATGAGACTTGCATCCTGTCAATCAAAGCAAACGTGACAATTAAATAAATGAAGCAGAAGGGGAAAAGAAAAGAAGCAAATATGGTTTCCTTGTGAGTAACGGTAAGCCAAGGCAATGCTTCCGCATTACTGTCCTTACCACTTCGTCCCCTGGGGCCTCCGTGTTGGATTTGAGTAGGATTCCTCCTGTGTCTGCTGAGTCGTCAAGTTGCAACTTCTCTCTCTTTGTTAGACAGAAAAATGCAAGGAGCAGGACTGCAACGACAAAGCAAGCGTGTTCAAAATGACAGCTCACA
This sequence comes from Pelmatolapia mariae, assembly GCF_036321145.2. Taxonomy (NCBI): domain Eukaryota; kingdom Metazoa; phylum Chordata; class Actinopteri; order Cichliformes; family Cichlidae; genus Pelmatolapia; species Pelmatolapia mariae. The sequence continues at coordinate 17,885,292 of NC_086243.1, forward strand.
GAGTACTTTTATGTGCGGTAAGCGTCACAAGAATGAGCATAGCAGCATTATACACTACACTATTGTATGAAAAATTGCTTGTTGCATATTGGAAACTGAACAAACTATGAAAGAACCTCCAGCTAACCCTTACTACTTATAATTACAGTGGAAGACTCACAGAGCAGTAGGAGGAGGGCCACAGGCAACAGCAAAGTCAGTATTCCCAGCGGTCCGAGCGACACAGACCTGTCCTTGCCAGGGCAGACGCCATTCTTGCACTTGCAGACTCTCAGATTCACTGTCTGTGTTTTACCACTGCCCTGAAGATCTGTAACAGTCAGGTCAACGGTGTGCATCCCCAAATAAAGCGGTTTGAGCTGCTCCAATGTAGCTGCAGTGTCTAAGAAGGAAACACGTGATAATTATAAAGAGACCCAAGCTTAACCAAAAAAAAGCAACAAAAAAAGACTGAAGAATATTGTTTCAAGCTACATCATGTGACTTTAACATATACTTAATACTAAGATTTGTAATAAAATATTTATACTTCATAAAACAGAGTATTACTGTGTGAATGTATGTGATTTATGATTTTACTGTCCATGCAGTAAAATCCATGTCCACATTTTTAGCCCCAAACCTATACTAATCTACTTGTTTTAAAAAGTGCACAAACAAAACAAAAGATGCGTCGACAAGTTCACACAGTTCCAAGTCTTTTTCTCAACCACATGTGTTCTTCACTACATATTTACTTTTGAAAACCGAGTATTCACAGAGTTGTGAAACAAAACAGCTCCACAACACCCTCACACATTTGTTTCTTTTCTCACCACTGGAATGATACCATGTCACTTTTTGGATCATGCTGTACATAGGGTACTACAAACATTTGTAAAAAAAAATATTTTCGTTCACATTTGATTAAAAAGATACACTTTGCGGTTCGTGTAAAAAGACAGCCACTTACCATTAAGACTTTTCACAGACCATGTGCCATCATTATTTGGTAAACTGAAGGTGAATGGGGAAGAAAAGGGATTCTGATCTTTGTCTTCGGCCACCACCACCACAGAGCCGAGCACTCCATCCTTCTGACACAACGTGAGCTCACTAGGAATCGTAGGAATGTTGTCGTTTTCATCCTCCACCCAAATGACAACTGTTCCTGTTGCTGACTTGGAGCCTGAAACACAACAGCATTACTGGTTCTCACGTAGTCGTGTGGACATGTTGGCACACAGGAACAATGGAACACACCATTTTCATTACAATAACGGGGTGTCACCTAAGTGCAAGTTTTAAGTTCTGCCAAGCACTGGGATATGTGCCCAATTTCCGCATATCACTCAAAGGAACATGAGTCATTGTAAATGACTAGCCACTTGATTTTATTTCCAACAGGTTTTATCTTGTCAACAGGTGTTCTCATGAAAAATAAAGCCGTTCAGACAAACAGCTCAAGGTAGAGCTTGTACTTTTAACAACTTTCGGATTGTGTGACACACCGCAAGAAGAAATGAAGGAACGGCAATAAGGTTTATTTAGTCACACAAGGCACTACCTCAAATGATCTGGCAAATATCCTTCAGGTAATATAGAACTGAGTACAGACAGGACCACTTGTGTATTGTTGAAGATTATGTTTTCTTTATCAGTATTAAAGCGCCTACAAAAAACTTACTAGCATCAACAGCCCTCACTGTGATGTTGTAAAACCCATCGTGAACAAGCGGTGACTCTCTGTCAATTGTGTTTGCCACCCTCAGCTCTCCCGTGTCTCTGTCGACATTGATCCAGGAGCCCGGGTCTGTGACCTTGAAATACCTAAGAGACAAAAAAGTACTTGTGCATTACTCGCATATTCACTTTTGTAGTCCAAGTCACAACAACATTAAGAGTTATTGGGGCAAATTGAAGTCCTTACTTGATGCCTTTGCTGCTCTTGGTCTCAGGATCTGTAGCTGTATAAGTTCCTATCACTGTGCCATTTGGTGTGTTCTCTTTGACATTGAAGCGGATCGAAGGAGCAGAGAATTCTGGGCCTTCATCAACATCGGTGACATTGACCTTCACAGGGATGGAGTTCCAACTGGCGCTGCTGCCATTCAGCGGTGCTTGATTTTGTGCCGTGATCTGAAGCTGTACACTGTTCGTCTTCTCATAATCTAATGGCTGAAAAAAAAAAAGAAAGACATTTAAAAGTTTATGACTATAAATCAGTTTTATAAAGGCGGACTTTTCGTTAGATGTGATCCATGTAAAATGCTACTACCAACATTACTAAATGATAATAATGAATTTAATAAGAAGTCAGTCTCACCTTTGAGACGTACAGAAGCCCTTCATTTGTTTTGGGGTCAGTGACAATCCTGAAATTTCCATTCTCATTTCCTTGAGTAATGACAAACTTTGATATCCAGTTTGGTGTGTTTATCAAATCTTTATCTTGAACGGGAATCCGAAGTAGAAGTTTTTCACTTTCATTCTCTTGCACAGCGACATTATACTAAAAGAAAAAACACGTTTTTTGGGGGGAGGGGAGATTACTAAAGTATGACAAATGTAATTATTAGTTATTTAGCCAGATTACATACTGACAGTTTTTTCAAACACTTACAGATGTTTTCATGAAGGTTGGCGGGTTGTCATTGATGTCACTCAGAACAATTGTTGCTGTTGATGTAGCAAACAGACCATTTGCTGCACCATCCATATCCTGGATTTTTATAGCCACCAAATGGCTGTCTTGTGACTTAAAAAGAAATGTTGCAAAATATTATAAGGAAAACATGTTGGAAAGCACTTGTATCATCTTCTTCAAAGCTATTTTCATTTAAATAAATTTCACAGGTTTCACTGATGCAGAAGCAGTGCTCACCTCTCTGTCTAGGGTGTTGGTTTTTGTTGTGATGACACCTGTTTGTGGATGAATGGCAAACATGGCTGTTCCAGTTAGGAGTGTATACCTAATCTTCACATGGTCGGTGCCAATTTGGTCTTTGTCGGTTGTATTCACCTTTCCCACCACAGTCCCTGTTTGTAAACCACGATCATTTAGAGCAACTGCACTGAGGCCAAACACCACAGATTTATCTGTTACTGTATTTTGCTTTTCTCACCTACACTACAGTGCTCAGGAACCATATACTGTAGTGGACCTACAAACTCCGGTGGATTGTCATTTTCATCATCTACAACCACTTTCAATGGCAGATTCTCATCTGTCTCCCGATTTGTGATCTTGTCCCAAGCACGCACAACAAACTATAAAGGAAAAAGACAAACGTGTAAGCAAAGTTAAAGGCAAAAACATTATAAGACATATATAAATTGTGTCACTTCCAGGTTTGAGTGAACATAGTAAAAAGAAATGCGTAATAGAGAATCACAACTCAAAACTAACAAGTTGACAATCTGTAATTATTTTTAATTAATGATAACTCATTCTTTTTGAATGACTGCTGAACAGTAATGCAACTGATTAAAAACCTTCTAAATCATTTTCATGTTCACACTCACACTATATTCTGGGAACGCCTCACGGTCCACTGATTTGAGCAAGAACAGATCCCCTGTGTCTCTGTCCAGTCTGAACACTTCAGTTGGATACTTATCGACTCCTTCTCCTTCGATAGTGTAGTACAAATTGTATTTGGCTGAGGTATCTGACACCAGCTACAGGAAAAACCAAATAAATCACACATATTACAGAAAACAAAAACAACAAAAATTCTGTTATTCATTTATCATAAAGCAGCCTACTGTGAGCTCTTTCAGCTCATAGCGTTATTAAACAGATCAAAACTGTAGGCAGTTTCTAATCTGACATGCTGGTAATGTAACTTAAAAAAGAACATCAAAGAAAATAATCACTTTGTCAGCTGAATTTAATTAACAGGTGTGACTCCTGAAATAATCAGATAATTTGAGGGGGGAAGTGAGAAAAAAGAACAATGTGTACTGACAATAAACATTTGTATAGCACAGTGTTTATAAATGATATGAATTCTACATTTAATTACCCTCTCCATTAGTTTTGGATAGGGTCCTGCGTAATTCTCCACTACGTTGAGGTTCGGAGGTGCCCAGCGTCTTTTAGAGCGACTCAGGAAGCCTTGGCCTCGTTTCTGTGACATTCCAACAAGTCAGGATATGTTAGAAAAAAACGCACTGTGCTTTCTGAGCTGTATAAACGGCTCACAACATGCAGTTGCCTTACATGTTTTGTCGGCATTGTACTGGGGACAAGGTGAACTTCCATCTTACTTTCCGGTCCACTATTGTCCTGAGCGCACACAAAAAATGTCCGTCCTCTTTCTGCCACTGAGACAGACGTTAAAGCTACCACTGCTCCATTACTGTTTATTGTAAAACTCGGGTCCTTCACAATTAACAGCGTTGATTTGACATCACAGCCGACGGCCTCAACTGAAAACCGAGAAAGGGAAAGTTAAATAGAGCCATAAAACACAAAACAGTCGGCCTACAACACTTTTTCACAGAGACGGAGTGAAAAAAAAGTAAGCAGAGCAGCACCTTTTGCTACTTGGTATTCAGGTGGAATTGTTTCAGGTACAATTACGTAGAGAGACCTCGGGAGAGAGCACGACTCCACACAGGGCAGGATCTGAAGGTGAAAGTGAATTTCAAACTGGCTTGTCGCGTTTAAATGTTGCTATAGCAAACAGCACTGACAGAAGTAACAGACAGCAAACGCGTATTGGTGATGTAGGAGTGCTAGAAAACCAAACTAGAAGCACTTACCAGCATTAGGCAGATGGTGGAAATTAAAACTCTCCCCATCTTTGGAAGAAAAAAACAGTAAAAGGCTGACTTGGGTCCAAGTGGGGAGAGTCCGGTTAGTTTTTCAGAGAGTAATAGAAAACAAATGCGTCTAGTCTACTCGAGAGTTTCGTCTCTTGTCTGTTGCTTCACTTCTCTATCAATGCGAAAAGGCAGGCGTTTCTCAGACGGCTCTATCTGTCGCTGTTGGGTGAGTCAGCAGACACACCTTTGCTGACACACCCAAGTGAAATTTCAAACAAGAGAAGTACCTTTGGGCTGAGCTCGCTGCTGTCTGCTGAGAAAGCCAACTCCCTCAAAGTTGCTGATATTCGCGTTTTTTCCCGCCAGCAGGGGGAAACATTACTCTTTTACTGGAAGACATTAAACCGCTCTTTTATTTCCCCTTAAAGAGTTTTAGCAGGAGTATAAGAGCTAAAATACATGTAATTAAAGCTTTAAGCATTATTTGTATAAATCCATGCATATAACGTAAAAACAATAGTCGTATAACACTAGCGCATGCTGCAGGTACACTTATTTGAAGAAATACTGGTCTGTCTGCTTTTTTTTTCTTTTGTCAAGACTTGTCCCAGGTCTGCACAGAAAATTGACCCCTACGTCCTCCTCTCTCCTTTAGCTCTACTCTGTAGGAGGAGCACACTTGAGCTCCTCTCTGAACACCACAGGAATTTGAGCCGAATGAACCCTGGTGTGGGAGAGGCTGTGGTTCCCACAGCAAAACGCTCACAATCTTTATAAACTGCTGATAAAAGTGAAGAGACAAAAACGATGGACCTACGTTGTTTAAAGTATGTCCATCTGGATATACTTTAATAGTTAGATTGTTATTAAAGGAGCTTTTTGAAAGCAGGATATATGGGTCTGCAACAGGAAAGGTGAGAAAAATGTCAGGAAGACTGCCGGTGGGAGTCATGGGCGTGGACATCATGAAGACTTTAAGGCTTTAACGCTTTACCAGCAAATGCAAAACAGACACAGTAAAAGCCTATGCGATGTTATTCCCAAGATTAAAAAAAAGTAAAAGCTAACTGCTATCGTACTCAGGCTTCTGTGTGTTCACAGAATTAAAAGTCTAAACAAGCCTATGTGTAACAAACTTATCATATTTCCAGTTATTCAGCTGGTTTAATCATTACTGATGAAATATCCCCCACAGTTTCCCGGTAAGATTACTCATAACAGATGTTTTTAGATTGTACTTTTGCTTTTGCAGAGTTGTGCAGTGATGAGAAAGCCTAAATGTAACCTTTCTCTGGAAGACATTTTCTTTTTTTAGCTTCAAATGAAATTCATAAGATGTCTTGGTGTCATTGCCATATGACCTCATGCATTTTACTCCCAAACTGCAGTTTTCTGTTAGTTTAAACTCATCTGTTACGAAATGGTGTGTTTTGCCAAGACTCCACGTAAATGCTGGGGAGCTAAGACAGGATGTTGTGAGATGCAGTGTTTTAAAGGAAGTGAAAATCTTACAAAGGGAGTATAAAGGTATCTGAGCTGCCACTTCACTGGGTGTGGACAACACATGTTCAAGGCCCACACATGCAAGGTTTCCTACCACTGCTTTGAAAGCACACACTAGTATGCATTAAGCAGGTTTTGTGTTCTAAGTGCTTATTAATGTTGCATTAATACTGATAATTAGATGCTAGTTATGAGGATTCTTCAATGAAATTGAATATTTTTATTTCATTTGTTAACATTTAATCCCAAAAAATACTCTTGCCATGCAACCCTGCTTTAATTAAAGATTAATCTTGTGTTTATTAATGTCAGATAGGCTAGCTATATATTCTAAATAGTTTTATAGTTCAAAATTTGATATAAAAACTTATTATCAACAAATTATTGACTTGAGTCAAGTTTGATCCTGAACATACTGCGAGGACATGAAATATGAACAGTACACAAGGGTTAATTCAGCGGCTCGGTTTATGACTGTGACACACGTGCTTGACGTTACAAAGTTTCTGGATCCACCCAAAGCAGCTACAACACCCAGCTTTCTCCACCCTTTGCATGAGTGTCAAATAAAGTACTCGCGTCATCACGTATAGGAGAGTAGTATTCTAGCGAAACCATTTGAGGATTAATTCACTGATGCCAAAGTCATTATTACTAATACCTTTGTGATTTATAGCGTGTACTCTGTAATCTAGACTGGTCAATCTGAAACGTGAAATGATTTCCTCAAAGATTTTCCTCTAGAGCAGTCACGTGTGTCTACATAGACATGTTGAATTAGTCTTTGTTCATAAGGACTAATACATCAACCAGTTATTTGATCAGTGCATAAGCAAATATCCTTCTTTATGTATTCCTGAATGTGTACTGCACTCAAATCGGCCAAAGAGGTTTCAGTGTTGTTGTTTTTCTCAGAGTTTCAGTGTTGTCAGCTTACTTCTGCTGCATTTCAAAACTCAGTTTTAGTTTGGCACCGCATAATTTAAGAGCCTCGTTTTTTTCTGTCTCCTGCTTTTCATGATCTGTTATAAATGATCTGTCATAAATCATGTGACACCATCAAAACCACTCTCTGTGTTTTTAAATACTAAGAAAGCCATGGAATGAATGATTGATTGCTTATAAAAAAATAAAAAATAAAAACAGCAATTGCATAATTCCCCCATATTATGTGATATATTGCCTCCGTGGTGCTCCCTACCACCCAAAAGTCATTGGGAATTCTTGGTAACAGCCAATGGTTTTTCAGTCTGCTGCTACAGATCTATCAGCATTCAGAGTTGTGGCCAACCAGCACTTGTATCACCACCAAGATTTCACTTAGACTTATAATTTCCAAATCTATTCACTAACTAAGACATTTAAAAAAAAAAAAAAAGTCAGTTATAGTATTTCTCATTGCAAATAATACCAGCATAAGCTATGTTTGCTACTTGTGATACCATATATCACAACCTATTTTATAGCTTGTTGCGAAAAATATGCATATATGGCACAAAACATCAGGATCGACATAACAAGGTGGTCATGACTAGATATAAATGGTGATAATATAATATACACAGGTGGCTCAAGCCAAATTCTTGGAATTTTCCTTTTTTTTCTGGCATTTCTTTCTCACCATTATGGTTGTGAATCTTACTTCATGGGATAGGTAGTCTAAATCGAAATCAAGCAAGGTTAGAGAGAGCAATGAAGGAACGCCATGGCCATAATCCACGATGCCAGAGAGAACCCCGAATAGCATAAAAATGTGTGAAAATGAAAAGAAGAAGACCACAGATTCATGCATATAGTGTAGTGAAGGAGGACATGCAGAGGGCTTGTGTGAGAGAGAAGGATAACAGGGATAATGTGAGATGGAGGCAGATGATCCATAGTGGCGACCCTTAAGGGGAGCAGTCAAAAAAGAAGATTATTATTTCAACCTGAGATTCCTTGCCTTTGGCCCATTTTGTGTGAAGAACATATAAAATGTTTCCAGTGGCTTCAAACTTTAACCAACCCACCCAGCCCTCACATGTTCGAGTCCACTGAACTGAGGGGTCATACAAGGCGAGAAGCACTTTGCCCTTTCACCCTGTCCTCCTCCTAGATCACCTGCTATTAGTATTTCTGTGTAAATTTGGTCAGTGTGTGTGTGTGTGTGTGTGTGTTTATTGTTCTAAAGTGAATCTAGCTTCACATCTCACCTACTATTGTTAAGTTGTTGCCATGGATTAACTGTTGTAAATTTTAAGATGGTAAACAATACTGAGATATATAATCACAATCCTAAATACACTCCATTTACTTTAGATGCAAACTAGTGTGGCTTCAGGGCAGTAACCAGCTAAAATAAACAAAACAGCAGTGAACCAGTTACTGTGCAATCCTACGACTAACTCCTTATCAAAGTGAAACTGGAAAAACGACAAAACAAACAAAGTCTACACAATCTCTTAGGGCAGCAGATCAGCACGTCCCTGTAAAAAAAAATAAAAAATAAAAAAATTGCTGTATGGCAGTTGTAAACCTGAGTTAAGACTTGTATTGATAATAGCAATAACAAATTGAAATTTGGGTAACTGTCAATATTAGAGATATTTTTACCCAGAATCCATTTTGCAGAATATCGACTGCTGGATCTTTATTCGTGTTCTCGATCTTTATTGTCACAGTGTTAATGCCTTTGTAGATGTTTGGTTCTCCAAGCTCACCACTTTTACACTCTTTAAGAATTTAATGGGCAGTTTCTCAAAACATATTACCTGGAACCCTCCAAACCTCTTCGTTTTGCACTGTCTTGGTTTTTAATAAAATGCTGACTGGACTCATAGGATTCTCCACCAGAAGGATGACAGTTCCTGTTGTTGTCATGGAGCCTGCAATACAACAGTAATGTAGAAAATGTGTACATGTTGGCACACAGGAACAATTGCAATTACTAAGTGTCACCTACAGTGCCTCCTTCCTGATTCCTTATTTTTTGCACACTTGTCACAATTCCATGTTTCAGATCATCAATGTAGATTTAATGTTTGACAAAGATAATCTGAGTAAATACAATATCCTGTATTTTTTTGTTTTGTCTTGTATGTTGTTTTTCATTTATTAAGTGAAACATGTTATCCAAACCTGTCTGGCCCTGTGTGAAAAGGTAATTGCTCCTAAACAAAATAATTGGTTGGGGCAGTTACCTTAGCACCAAGAACTGCATGCAGTCAAGCAACTGGAATAACTGGGATTGAGTCTTTCGCATCACTGCGGAGAAATTTTGTCCCACTGTTCTTTGCAAAATTGTTTTGATTCAACCACATTCGAGGGTTTTCAAGCATGAATGGCCAATTTCAGTTGAGAAAGCTAAGACTTTGACTAGGCCACTGCAGTCAGAGATGGACTTGTTGATGCGTTTCAGATCATTGTCGTGCTACATCATACAAATGCACTTGAATTTCATGCAACAAAGTGACAACCGGACATTCTCCTTCAGGATTTTCTAGTACAAAGCAGAATTCATGGTTCCATCAATTACGAGAAGGCATCCGGGTCCTGAAGCAGCAAAGGAGCCCCAGACCATCACAGCATGGTCTCACCATATTTGACTGCTGGTATCATGGTTTTTCTGTTTTTTCTTAATTGTGTGTTTGATGCTAGATGTAAAAGAACTTAAACCTTCCAAAAGATACTTTTGTCTTGTCAGTCCATGGAATATTTTCCCCGATGTCTTGTCTTTCCAGAAGATGTTTTTGGAAAATATGAGATGAGCCTTTGTGATCTTTTGGTCAGCACTGATTTTACCTTGGAACTTTCTCATGGATGCCATTTTTACTCAGTCTCTTTCTTATTGTTGACTCATGAACTCTGACCTTAACTGAGGCAAGTGAGGCCTTCGGTTCTTTAATGTTGTTCTGGGTTCTTTTGGGACCTCCTGGATGAGTAGTCGATGGACTCTTGGAGTAATTTTGGTCGGCCAGCAATTCCTGGGAAGGTTCACCACTGTTCCAGGATTTCTCCAATTGTGAATAACGACTCTCACCGTGGTTCACTGGAGTCCCAAAGCCATAGAAATGGCATTGTAAGACTTGCGGCTTCGTTAGGTGCTGAAACAATGTGTAGATTTCTGAGGTTTTTAGCATGCTTTACTTTGTCAGAGAGGGTTCCATTTAAGGGATTTGCTGCTCTTGGTCTCAGGGTCTGTAGCTGTATAAGTTCCTATCACTGTGCCATTTGGTGTGTTCTCTTTGACACTGAAGCGGATTGAAGGAGCAGAGAATTCTGGGCCTTCATTGGTGACACTGACATTCACAGGGATGGATTGCCAACTGGCACTGCTGCCATTCAGCGGTGCTTGATTTTGTGCCGTGATCTGAAGCTGCACATTGTTGGTCTTCTCATAATCTAATGGCTGAAAAAAAGAAAGACATTTAAAAGTTTATGAATATAAATTAGTTTTATAAAGGCGGACTTTCCGTTAAATGTGATCCATGTAAAATGCTACTACCAACATTACGACAATTCAATTCAATTCAATTTTATTTATGTAGCGCCAAATCACAACAACAGTCGCCCCAAGGCGCTTTATATTGTACCGTACAATAATATAAGATCGTTATAATGATAATAACAAATTTAATAAGAAGTCAGTCTCACCTTTGAGACGTACAGAAGCCCTTCATTTGTTTCGTGGTCAGTAACAATCCTGAAATTTCCATTCTCATTTCCTTGAGTAATGACAAACTTTGATATCCAGTTTGGTGTGTTTATCAAATCTTTATCTTGAACTGGAATTCGAAGTAGAAGTTTTTCACTTTCATTCTCTGGCACAGTGACATCATACTAAAAGAATGGGGATGTTATGTTATCAGACAACCAATGTTCATGGAAAATTAAGTACAAAAATGTCCTTAAAACAATTATTGTTCAACAAATATGATTTCACTTATTCAGCCAGATTACATACTGACAGTTTTTTCAAGCACTTACAGATGTTTTCATGAAGGTTGGTGGGTTGTCATTGATGTCATTTAGAACAATTGTTGCTGTTGATGTGGCAACCAGACCATTTGCTGCACCATTCATATCCTGAATTTTTACAGCCACCAAATGGTTGTCTGTTAACTTAAAAAGAAATGTTACAAAATATTATAAGGAGAACATGTTGGAAAGCACTTGTATCATCTACTTCAATGCTATTTTCATTTAAATAAAGTTCACAGGTTTCACTGATGCAGAAGCAGTGCTCACCTCTCTGTCTAGGGTGTTGATTGTTGTTGAGATGACACCTGTTTCCGGATGAATGGCAAACATGGCTGTTCCAGTTAGGAGTGTATACCTAATCTTCACATGGTCAGTGCCATTTTGGTCTCTGTCCATTGTATTCACCTTTCCCACCGCAGTCCCTGTATTGGAAACCATGATCATTTAGAGCAACTGCACTGAAAGTCAAACACCACAGAATTATCTGTTACTCTATTTTGCTTTTGTCACCTGCACTACAGTGCTCAGGAACTGTAAACTGTAGTGGACCTACAAACTCCGGTGGATTGTCATTGACATCATTTACAACCACTTTTATGGGCAAATCCTCATCTGTCTGCATCCATGTTGTTTTGTGATAAGCACGCACCACAATCTATATGGGAAATATATACACTATCAGTCAAACGTTTTAGAACACAACAATTTTTTCAGTTATTTATTGCAATTCAAATAGTTCAAATCCAATGAATGGCTTGAAATGGTACAAAAATAAGTGGTGAACTGCCAGAGGTTAAAAAAAAAAAGGTAAGGTTATAAAAAAACTAAAACATAATGTACATTTCAGAATTATACAAAAAGGCCTTATTCAGGGAACACAAAATGGGTTAACAATTTAGAGCTGTTCTGCAGCAAGTTGATCAAGCCTTGAACGATGGTGCTACTAATTCCTACAGGTGTTCCAATTTTTCTGGATTATTTACAACCCCCTCTGCCTCCATAAAAGCAGTGTTGGAACACACTGTGGTACCATACCATCATGAGAATCAGTTGAACAGTATTGTACTGCAGAAAGTAGTGTGTTGCTACAAAAATGGCGAGAAAAAGGAGATGAACAGTGTAAGAGAGACCATCATAGCATTAAAAATGTAGGTCTTTTCTACAGAGAAATTGCAAACAAAGCCAAGGTGTCAGTGTGTCCTGTTCCTTCACCATCAAAATTCACTCAGAAACTGGGGAAAACTCTGACAGGAAGAGGTCTGGCAGACCCAAAGCCACAACTGCATCACAGGACAAGTTTCTGAGAGTTAACAGCTTGCGTGATAGGTGGCTCACAGGACAACAGCTTCAAGCACAGATTAATAGTGGTCATAGTAAGCAAGCCTCACTTTTAACTGTGAAGAGAAGACTTTGAGCAGCAGGTTTGACAGTCACAACAAGAAAGCCATTGATAACACACCAGGACGAGACAAAGAGGCTTGACTGGGCCATGAAACAACGCCATTGGACTAGTGAAGACTTGAAGAAGGTATTATCAACTGATGAATCAAAATTTGAAATCTTTGGTTCATAGGATCTTTGTACGCTGTCGAGTAGGCGAAAGGATGGTTCCATAGTGTGGGGCATCAACTGTCAAACATGGATGAGGAAGTGTGATGGTCTGAGGTTGTTTTGCTGAATCCAGGGTCGGTGACTTGTACAGAGTGAGAGGCACCCTGAACCAAAACGGCGACCATAGCATTGTACAGTGCAATGCAATACCCTCTGGTATGCACCTATTTGGTCAGGGTTCATCCTACAGCAAGATAATGACCCAAAACATCCAGTCCAATCTATGCCAGAACTACCTCAGGAAAAAAGAACAAGATACTAAGCTTGAAAACATGGAGTGTTAAACCGCATCAAGCTGGTTTAGGATGACCTGGACAGAAGAGTGAAAGCAAACCAACCTACACGTGTCACTCTCTAAAAGTTAATTCTGTTCATCTGGACGTAGCGTTTTCAGTGGGAGAAACGTTTCGTCACTCATCCAAGTGACTTCTTCAGTCTCAGCTGACTGCAGGTTTCCCCAATCTTATAAACAGTACATTTGCACAATTACTGAAACTAGCACCACTGAAGGAACAATGGGCTGGGAGGTCAGTTCCTTGATCAGATTCTCATGACAATTGATCAACAACTACTGATCAAATTCCACTGATCAAAGACCACTGATCAATGGCCATGAGTCCCATTCACAAAGAGTTGGGGAATGGCTGCAGTCACAGCATTGTAAGATGGTGAAAGATGTACCCTTAGGCCCCCTCCTCAATTCAGAGATGTTCTTTCCCTTTTCACGTAAATGGCCTCCTTGACTCTGCGCTCAAACCAGCGTTCCTCCCTGTCCAAGATGTGTACATCCTCATCCTTGAAAGAGTGTCCACTGGCCTGTAGGTGTAAATAGACCGCAGAGTCCTGGCCTGACGAGGTAGCTCTTCTGTGTTGAGCCATCCGCTTCGCCAGAGGTTGTTTGGTTTCCCCGATGTATAAATCCTGGCAATCCTCCTGGCACTTAACAGCGTACACTATGTTACTCTGTTTGTGTCGGGGGACCCGATCCTTGGGGTGGACCAATTTTTGGCACAGCGTGTTTTGGGGTTTAAAAGCCACAGAGACCCGGTGTTTAGAAAAAATGCGTCTCAACTGCTCCGATACTCCTGACACATATGGGATCACTACAGGTTTTTGCTTGGGCAGCGGTTGTCCTTCTCTCCTGGATCAGCTGGAGCTTTCTTTAGGTGCCTTTCCAGCTTTGACAAAAGTCCAGCTGGGATAACCACATTTACTCAGGGCCTTCTTGATGTGCTGTTCTTCTGACTCCCTGGCCGCTGTGTCAGTGGGGATGGTGTTCGCTCTGTGTTGTAGCGTCCTAATGACACCCAGTTTGTGCTCCAGTGGATGATGAGAGTCAAACCTTAAATACTGATCAGTATGTGTAGGTTTACGGTACACGTCAGCTTTTAAATGTCCCCCATTACTGATGGAAATCTCACAGTCTAAGAAGGCTAACCTGCCTTGGTTTCATTCATTATGCAAATGTACTGTTTATAAGATTTGGGGAAACCTGCAGTCAGCTGAGACTGAAGAAGTCACTTGGATGAGTGACGAAACGTTTCTCCCACAAAACGCTACGTCCAGATGAACAGAATTAACTTTTGGAGATTTACTTTCCTGGATGATTGAGAATGCATCAAGACGTTTTAATACACGTGTCACTCATTTATGGGAACTTCAACAACAGATATGGGAAGAACTTTCTGAAAAATATTTGATTTCTATTGTAGAAAGAATGCCACAGGTGTGTTCAGCTGTTATATCTTTCAAAGGTGGCTACTTTGATGAGTCAAAAGTTTAGAATACAGTTTGGTCTATCAGTTGATTCCATTTTGTGTGTGTATACAAGTACAAGTACAAAACGCAAGATAAGACAAGTACAAAATAATATATCCATTCTGCCTCCTCCCAGTACATCCTTACATCCTTAAACAAACATTAATAAATATGCTTAGTAGAGAAACAAGCTCAAAAATTACCTGTTGAAAATCTGTATATGAATCAGTGTTTACTCATTCTTTTTGAATGACTGCTGAACATTACTGGAACCAATTACAAACCTTCTAAATTGTTTTCTTAATCACTCACATTGTATTCTGGGAACTCCTCACGATCCACTGCTTTGAGCAAGAACAGCTCCCCTGTGTTTCTGTCCAGTCTGAACACTCCAGTTGGATACGTAGTGACTCCTTCTCCTTCGATAGTGTAGTACACATCCCGGTAGGCAGATGAATCTGACACCAGCTGCAGCAAAAACGAAATAAAACAATAAATATTAAGGAAAACAAAACAAAAAAAGAAGGATTCTGTTATTCATAAACAAATTAAAACTCTGGGGAGATTCTAATCTGGCATGCTGGTAATGTGTCTTTATTTTCTTTGATTTTCTTTTTTAATCACTTTGTCAGGTGAATGTAATTTAATTAACAGGTGTGACTCCTGAGTGAATTGGATTGATTTGAGGGGAAGTGAGAAAAGAGAACAATGTGTACTGATA
The DNA here is from genome assembly GCF_036321145.2 of Pelmatolapia mariae. Classification (NCBI taxonomy): domain Eukaryota; kingdom Metazoa; phylum Chordata; class Actinopteri; order Cichliformes; family Cichlidae; genus Pelmatolapia; species Pelmatolapia mariae. The sequence continues at coordinate 17,900,596 of NC_086243.1, forward strand.
ATGAACATTTGCATAAATTATATAAATTATACATTCAATTCACCTTTTCCATTAGTTTTGGATAGGGTCCTTCATAATTCTCCACTACGTTGAAGTTCGGAGGTTCCCAGCGTCTTTTAGAGCGACTCAGGAATCCTTGGCCTCGTTTCTGTGACATTCCAACAAGTCAGGATATGTTAGGAAAAAAACGCACTGTGCTTTCTGAGCTGTATAAACGGCTCACAACATGCAGTTGCCTTACATGTTTTTTCAGCATTGTACTGGGGACAAGGTGAACTTCCATCTTACTTTCCGGTCCACTATTATCCTGAGCGCACAAAGAAAATGTCCGTCCTCTTTCTGCCACTGAGACAGACGTTAAAGCTACCACTGCTCCATTACTGTTTATTGTAAAACTCGGGTCCTTCACAATTAACTGCATTGATTTGGCATCACAGCTGACGGCCTCAACTGAAAACCCATAAAGGGAAAGTTAAAAAGAGCCATAAAACACAAAACAGTCGGCCTACAACACTTTTTCACAGAGACGGAGTGAAAAAAAAGTAAGCAGAGCAGCACCTTTTGCTACTTGGTATTCAGGTGGAATTGTTTCAGGTACAATTACGTAGAGAGACCTCGGGAGAGAGCATGACTCCACACAGGACAGGATCTGAAGGTGAAAGTGAGTTTCAAACTGGCTTGTCGCGTTTAAATGTTGTTAATGCTTTTGGGCATTAACATTTTTGCTATAGCAAACAGCACTGACAGAAGTGACAGACAGCAAGCATTAAGAGAAATGTATTGTAGGCGAGACTGAGGATGACTGCAGCCCTTTGTGTATCTGCAATTACAGCTCACAGAATATTTGTGCTGGGATTGTTACATATTGACATTAAAAACAGCCTTGTGTATCAACTACAAATTGACAATATTTTTAATCCAGCTATATCACAAAATTAATTAATTGATGACAAACACAAGGAGTTCATCTGGCTCATTACTGGTGCTAAGTCCTGAAATAACGTGGGGTGCGTTGTAACAAAAAAACTGAAGAATTGAGTGAGACCACATCAGAAAATACGCATCTTAATCATTTTATTGTACGCAGATTAACTCTTCAAAATCTGCATTTAGGTCAAAAAGCACTCGCCTCTCATTTTTAAATCATCCCAGTATATCACAATTATAATTCAGTTCATTTCCCTCTCACAGCGATAATCACCGACTGTCTTGAAAAGCTGAAAATGAGTAGTACAGGGAAAATGTAGTTATTTGTTATCCGTAGGATAGTTTTAACACTTTTTAATAAGATTTTACAATCCTCCCTACCCCAGTCATGCATACTTAAAACTAGTTGTAGCAGTATAGTGGTTTAAAGTTAGCATAGATGGAATGCCTTAAATTTTACCTAAGACATGGCTCTTTAAAAAAATACAGGTTGCACGACTTAACAAGTATCAGTACTAATCAAAGTAGACAAGTGATGAAATAAAATACTGGAAATCATCGATTTTACTGTAAACTCTGAATTCTTCTTCACACAGCTTTGCAATTTCACTTGCAAGGTCAGAGTGAGTTTTCATACATGGAACTAATTACATGTTAGGTAATCCCTACTTATTTAGCTTTTGCATTCAACCCTTTGTTATAATACCCCTGGTCATCCCTAACAGTGGAATAAAGAAAACTAGAAACACTTACCAACATTAGGCAGGTGCTGGAAATAAAACATTTTGCCATTTTTGAATAAAAAAGAAGCTTTGTCACTTGTCTGTGCCCCCACTTCTGTCTTAATGAAAACATGTGGTCATTTATCAGCTGCAGTATCTGTTGCAACAAGTGAAATTTCAAACAAGCACAGTACCTTTGGACTGTGCTCCTCATTGCCAACTGTGAAAAACAACTCCCCCCAAAAGTTCCAAATATATATATATATATATATATATATATATACACATACATACATATATATATACATATATATATATATACATATATTTTTTTCCCTCCAGCAGGGGGAAACATTACTCTTTTTCTGCAATACACAACTAAAAATGTAATTTTCCCTTGCTACAAATACACGTGAGGCATGTTGCATTTACAAAAGTGACCAGGTCCCAAAAAAAGTAAATGTGAGCCAAACACTGTATTTGTGTCTGTCAATGAGGGACATGTTAGTAATGACAGGAGGTGGTCTGACAGTTTGGTGTCCAAATTAAAAAATAAAAAGGATACATAAAAATGTGCAGGTTACCAGATTTGTATTTAGCATGTAACAGTCAAATAAATGATGGTCAACTCCTTTGCTAAGTAAGGGTAAAGTGAACTTGTTCTTGTGGTCTCATTTGATGCTCTTTATATACCCCTCTATTTTTTTTTTCCTAGCTGCTTTCCTGTCTGGGAACCATCATTGGACTTCAATATGCATCCATAGACTATCAGTTTACTTCTTTTCTTGGTCTCATCCTCCCCACATGCTGTTTAAACCAGTGTTCCGTGTTTCCCCTTTAATTTCCCAGTTTGGTGTCTTTGGCTCCAGCCCAGCTCTTTTTCATATTTTCTGTAAGCTCCAGCAGTAAAGCTGTGTTTTTTTAGTTTAGTTCTGCTTCTGAGTCCTGCATTTGGATCCACATTCTACAAAGCAGGACACTGTTGACAATGCAGTCCCACATAAAGAGTTACATCAGATCACCCTATGCATTTTGCATATGAATGCATCAGTACAAAGCAATAGTAATAGTCTTGTAACACTATGGCATGCTACAAGTATAGGCGCTTGAAGAAATACTGGTCTGTCTGCTTGTTTGTTGAGCCTTATCTCAGGTCTACACAGAGACTGACCCCTGCTTGCTCCTCCTCTCTTGACTGCAGCTCTACTGTGTAGGAGGAACAAACTTGAGCTCCACTCTGAACACCACAGGAATTTGATCTGAATGAAGCCTGGTGTGGGGGAGACTGTGTAACCACAGCGAAACACTCATTATCTCTATAAACTGTTGATAAAAGTGAAGCAGCAGAAACACTGGCCCTACATCATTTAAAATACGTCCAGTTCGGAAATACTCTACTGGCTTGACCTTGTTTATGAAAGCATTTTGAAAGCAGGATATATGGGCCTGCAACAGGAAAGGTGAGAAAAATGTCAGGAAGACTTATGGTGGGAGTCATGGGCGTGGACATAATGAAAGTGCTTACAGCTTTAACGCTTTACCAGCAAATGCAAAACAGACACAGCAAAATACCATGTGATTTTATTCCCGATATAAAAAAAAAGTTAATTATTGTTGTGCTCAGGCTTCTGTGTGTTTACAGAATTTAGAATCTAAGCGAGCCTGTGTGGAAAACACCTATTGTACTTCTGGTTATTCAGCCGGTCTCCCTATTTCTGACTACTTTTTCCCTACAGTATCCTAGTAAGATTAGTCATAACAGATGTTTTCACATTCTAGAAATAACAAAATTTTGCTTTTGCTGAGTTGTGCAGTTTGGAGAAAGCCAAAATGTGAACTTTCTCTGAAATATTTTCAAGCCATTTTTTCACTTCCGATTAAATTCACCCAGTGTCTTTTGTGTCATTAAAACATGACTTCATCCAGTAAGCTCTTCTAGTCTGAACACATAAGTTGCGAAATGATGACGAAGAAATCTCCTTGTTTGTTTGCCAGGATTCCACCCAAATGCTGCAGGGCTCAGACCAAATGTTTTGAGACGCAAAGTTTTAAAGGTACTGAGTGTTAGCACTAATTGAACTGCTCACTTTGCGACAGTGACACACATGTCCCTGAGGTAAGAAAGTTCTTCAATCCACCTAAAACACCTACCACACCCAGCTTTCACCACCCTTTGGATGAGTGCCAAATGAGGCATTCACGTCATGTGTAGGAGAGAAGTGTTCAGGTGAAACAAGGTGCTTAAGAGGATTGACTCACTAATACTAGTGTATTATTACTAACAACTACGTGTTTGGGAGTGGGTCCTGGACAAACTGAAGAATGTGAAGTGTCATAATCAAAAATGTTCCTCAAAAACTGTCACATGTGTCTGCTTAAAACTGGCCTTTGTTCATAAGGACTAGTACATTAAACAGTTATTTGGTCATTATCTAAGATAATACCTTTATTAGCAGGTATTAGCACCCTCAGACTTTTTATGATGTTTTTTGTCATAAATCATATGACACAATTGAAACCATCCACCTCTGTGTTGTGTTTTTAAATGCTCATCAAGAAAGGTATTACATAAATTTTAGTCTTAATTTAAAAAAAGAAAGAAAGAAAGAAAGAAAGAAAGAAAGAAAGAAAGAAAGAAAGATTGCCGGTTGTGTAATTCCAGTATTATCAGAAACATGTCTAATTTATTCGTTAATGCAAAATAAGTAATCAGATTAAATTCCCATTGTACTGTCGCAACACACCTTGACCATTCAGGATAAACCTTGCGTGTAGCCTGGCAACCAAACTGTGAGTGTGCCAACAGCTAGTGAGCTGGGAACCTAGAAACTAGCGGTGCACTCTTTAGGAATTTCACGGGCACTGGTAAAGTTTTTCAGATAAGTGGGAAAGCACGTTGGCCAAAAGGACTGTGATACATTTTTAGGTGCACAAAAAAGGAAAGAAAAGAAAAGAAAGAATGTAGTGTGGAAGTGGAAATGTAAAATTGCAGTTTTAGATGGTCAAATAGTCTATAGTTTGGATTCACGCGGTCCATTTTGGAGTCTTTCCCTCTTGTTTCGGTCTAGTTCATATTGTTTTTCATAACAAACAATGGGCTGCTCGGAGATATTACAGGCCAGAACAAAATGGACATAGGACTCCACCTTTCTCCGCCCGCTATCAGCAGTCATGAGTAACCAGACTAGGGGGGAGGAGGGGGGGAAGAACCGCCCAGCGCTGTAAAACTTCTTCCTACCCCTCTGGACGGTCAAAGTGTAAACGCAGTTAACAATAGGCTACAGATGCAGTCAAACTGAAGCCGAACTCTTACTCGAGGATTGACAACATTTTGTTTTATTTCTAGACGCGATGGGATCACTACTGAAAAGCAGCATTATT